>NC_133979.1:7298333-7604166 GCF_047716275.1 Strix uralensis | reverse complement strand
AGCTGTTGGGAGAAGCTAAAGCTACTTTCACTGCTGCCAGTCACACTCCCAGTCACCCTTAAGGAAACCCACAAGCCACACAACTTTATCACTGAGGTTCTTTAAGGCTAGTTCAGCTATAGCTTCAGGAAAATTTATACTAGAAAAGCATTTTCCTCTCAAAGAATCAGACTTTCAGTGTCTTCCTGCTTCCCTCTACCCTTGTCCTTCACTGGTATTTACTCTAAATCGGCAATACCTTCCTCTTGGCTAGAAACCATACAGATTTAAACTGTAATGGCCAAAGAACCACAGATGTAATTTACTGGACAAGCTTGGACAACGAAGAACAACATTGAAGAAATTTTAAAAAGTAGGGTGCAAGTTGGGATGTCCTGGAATATATGGGAAGAACTGAGCATATGTGAGGTTTCTCCCTACATTCCTGCTGGGACAGTCTGAGTACTCCAGAGGCCGCTTTATGGGCTTAACATTGTGGCTGGTCAGGAAATCTGCATGTGGCTGGGACACTACAGCAAGATAATTTGAGACCTCTGCGTGGCAAGAGAATGATGCTGGGTAAGATTTTCAGCTGATGGAGGAGCATATAAAAGAAAGGCAGCACAAGGTAACAGCTGCTGCTTTCAGTTCTGTTGATATCTGTAGTTCTGTTGATCTCTGTAGTACATAGTTCTCTCAGATGACAGAAAGTACTCTACTCAAAGAGGGTGACATACTAGTCTAATATAAGTTTTGTAAAATATGGAGAACATCACAAGAAAACTGTCTATAATTACAGAAAACAGCAGCTCTTCAGCTGTTCCAGATTGGATGCAGACAGAACATGTTAAAGCAAGGAAGTAACTTACTAACTTCTATTTTAAGTAATTTTTTTATTCAAAGTCATTGATGCTAATGGTATAATATACAAAGTATATAAAGGTAGGTTATATCACAGTTGTGGCTAATTTCAGTTTGTTCATTTGTTTAAATGTTTGCACTGATCTTTCAAAACAATTTGAATGGGCACCTAGAATCTTTATCAGAAGGATCTAACTAGTGAAGCCTAATCCCTTCAACAATGCCCTCATGAATCATGTTCAATATATACCAGAGTAATCTGATACACACAGAAGACACATCATCCCACATGTCAAGAAAGTACATAAACCTATATGATATTGCATCCTGAATGCTGATAACAGACTGTAATTTCATACGTATTTTTTTCAATTTGTGGGGGGTTTTTTGAAAAACAATGATTCTCCGGTCTCTGCCAAATTACCTAAAGAGAATATACATTTCTAGAAGAGAATATACATTTCTAAAAGAAACTTTGAGATGAATTCCCCTTTAACACCTGTTAACACAACTTTTCCACCTACTCTAAGGCTTTTAAGGTTTAGCTAAATTGAGCTAGCTAAAATACATGCTTTTTCTAGTGGAGACAAGTCTTTGGCACATTTCCCCTCAAAAAAGTCAACGAGAACAAAGAACTAGTAAGATATTCAGCATATGCCAAAGTTCAGCAAATTCAGCCTCTGGCAAACCAAGGTAAATAGCTCTTCTGTCAAGAATTTCTTGTTGAGAAAGCTCTGCCTACTGACAGCCCTTTCACAGTTAAGCCAAAAAGGTCTTTTGCACAAGCTCTTTGCATAGTTTCAACTCTTGGGGTATAATACAGTCAAAGTAGTGATCTGAGATAATAAAGCTCCAGTCCAACTACAGCTTTAAATGGTAGTACTAGTAATGTTCTGGCACCATCTGATGTTTTTTGTTTTGCTTGCCTGGGTATAATCTCCAGGCAGCCACACTTTGTTTAGTCAGTGAAACTAAAGAAGAAAACAGACTAGTAAGGTCTGCAAGCAACTTGAAAAAGAATGTTATCAAAATTAACAAGACCAGTTTCAAAACTGGTTTGTGCATTAGCTAGATTAAACTGGTAACACCATGCATAAACACACCACCAGGTGACCCTGAGTAGTATTATAAAGTCAGTGCTATAAATTCCACTTGGTAACAACCTAGTAAGAAATGTGACCTCTGAAATGGGAAGATGAATTAGAAATCTGGAAGTTTTTCTTATTTTCTAAAATCAAACACAGAAGCTCTGCCTTTGAGTGATTCTTTTTCACAAAAGGGGTAACTGGGGTGATTTTTCTATTAAAACTAGCTTAATTTGGTATAAACTTACAATGTTTTAAGACACTAGACTTACTGAAGCCCTACTATAAAGGGATTTTTATATTAAATTCTTAAAAAGAAAAAAATAGTTTTATATTTGGTTAAAAAAAGGAAAAAGTAATTCCATTAATACTGTAAAGATTGCATGACAAACACAAACCTCATGGTAAAAGCACCATTTCTACTGCTACATGGTCAATCCCTAGGAAGGAACATGAGTATCTCAACGGGTGCTTTGAAGTTTTTAGAGTACAACTGAAGTTACGTACTTAAGTCAGAGAAGACCAGTGCCAAAGGACATGCCTTGCACTGAACAACAGATTTGCAATTGTCCACAGCTCCTGGGAAATTCATTCCACATTCTTGGATCAGGCCACAGGAAAGCTGTGTCCCATTTAAATAAGCCTTACCCTTAAAAGGTTATCTCAAGTCCTGAACGGTTTTTATACACCCTGGACCCTGGCCACTTAGGCCCTTCGGGAGAAGACCCAGGCCCTTGGATTCAACTAACAAGCCCAACGGGCGCTTTGGACTGGCAAACAACAGAGAGGCAAAGGGACAAGCACAACAGCTAGAGAAAGGGAACAGTGCCGTGGGGCCAAATACTTTAGGGCAAAGGATAACGCCCTCCCGCCCTCTCTCCCACAACCGAAGCACCAGAGCGTCGTGCCCTCACCACACCGCTGCCACCGCGCAGCGCTCCCTCACGCCTCGCCCTCTACCTCCCCTGAGCCGGGAGGGGAAGCCCGCCACCTCAGGGACCGGATCCCTCAGGCAGCACCCACAAACCCAAGTACCGCGGCTCCCTCCGGACACCCCGACCGCTCCCACTGCCCTCACCCGCCTCCCGCCAGCCCCTGAGCTGCCTGCGCTGCGCTGCGCTGCCCCCCCCACCCCGCCACGACGCGCGTCCCCGCTGCGCGCGCAAACCCCGCCCCTCCACTGCCCGCCCCCCGAGGAAGTGTGGCTTATGGCCCCGCCCCCTCGGTGCGTGCCCCGCCCCTTTCCCTCCTGGCGGCCGCCGTGTCTCTCCCCGGCTCCCCTCACCGAGCGGGCGGTGTGCGCGGCGGTGCCGGTTCGGTGCCTAAGATGGCGTCTATCATGGAGGGCCCGCTGAGCAAATGGACCAACGTGATGAAGGGCTGGCAGTACCGCTGGTTCGTGCTGGACTACAACGCCGGGCTCCTCTCCTACTACACGGTGAGGGGCAGCGGCGGGCCGGGCGGGTGAGGAGCTGGGAGACCGGTTGAGGCGCAGGGTGGGGGCGGGGAGGGGACTCGGGGCGGTGTGAGTGCTCGGGTGGCCAATGGGGAGGGAGGAGGCGGCGGGAGCAGCCAATGGGGCGGCCCTGCGGGGAGATTTATCGGTGGGGGCGAGCGCCGTTGTTATTGCTGGCGGCCGGCGCGGGGGGAGGGTGCGGTGCCGGGGCGGGGTCGTCGGGCGGGAGCGGCCCTTGTTCCTTCGCGGGGAGTTCCTGGGCGGCCGGGGGCTCCGGAGCCGGCGTCGCTTTGGGAGCCGTAGGTGGCTCCCGCCGCCGCCCCCCGGGCCCTCACGCCCACCCCCGGGCGGACAGGCGGCGACTCCTTTTTCCCAGGGGAGCGGGGCCGGCCCCTTCGCTCCGGGCGGTCCGGAGCCTTGCTCGGGGATGGCCTTGGGCTCCTGGGTCCCGTTGCCTCAGCGCTCTCCGCTCTGTCCAGCGGGAACTTGCCCTGATTTGGTCGCTCTGCCCCGCCGACGGGCCCGTGCGGGTGTCGCCTGCCCGGGCGACGCGGCTCGGCTCCGAGACGACTGCGCGGAGCCGCGATCTTCTCGGTCGCTTCGTGCCCGGGGGTCACGGACACGTTAGCGCTGTCTCAGCGGCAGGTTGCTTCCCAGTTTAAGTCTGACTTTCCTGTTTCCGTGGAGGACTTCCTACTTTCCAGCACGAACTTTTAAAGTGCAGTGTATTAAGAAACAGGGATGTTTTCCTTGACTCTTCTTTTTCTTTGTGTAACCACTGTCAGATCCTGAGTTCCTAGCTTGTTCAGCTTCTTACATAAAAATGTGAATTAACTTACAAATGTTTTAACAGTACAAATTCTCTTTTTTCAAGGATGTGCCTTTTAAGGAGAAGGCTAACTGGCTGAACTGCGTGCAGGCACAGATAAGTTTTATTAACATGGAGCAATTACTATTAGTGCGTCAGTCTGGGTAAAACATCCAAATTTAACCTGTAGTAAATTGAAATAGATTTACAGCAAATAACTTGGAGTATCATGCTGTGAAGGCATATTCATACAGAAGCATTGCATATAAAACTTCTTTGCCCTAAATCTGGATTTCCTGCCCTACCAGGAGAGAGCTTCTCTCTCCAGACCTAGGAGTTTATAAGGTTCTCAGCATAAAACAGTTATGGACTCTCAAATAATTCTGGTTCATGTAGGTTCAAAATCCCTCACCTTGGAATATGGATGGAGAAACAGAAGTGCTTTTATAGTTACTTTTTAATGGCTGTTCAAATGTCAACTGGTTGACTGAGATGAATTAGTCAGTGGTCTAAGTAGAGGTCCAAGGTACAAAGTCATTTAATGCTTGGCTACAGAAATAGAAACATTTGCTGATGACTAGTGCATATAATAAAGATTCTGATTATTGCACTGACTTTCATTCTGTGGTCTCCACCTGTTTAATTAAAATCAGTTGTTATATTTCATTATTTCCTATGATTAGGTATTGCATATGCATTACATTTTTAGTTTGTATAATTTATGTTCTCTTTTATTATAATGACTTTTAGTTCACAAATTTAAGCATCCTTTTTTTACCTACCTGTCCTAAAAAATTCAAGTTGAGTTCAAGAAATCAAATTGTGTTCTCTGCTTTATGTACCTTTACCACTAAGAAATGCCTGCAGTTAACATTTACTTTAGAATGCTTTCCTTATCCATGTGCTATCTTTTCTGCACATATGTCTGTAAAGTACTTGTTATGCCATTTTCTAGACTTCTGAATTCTTTCTTGTACCTAAGGGTGTGTGTTGTGTTGAAAGACTGGCTGCCAAAAGAACTGGTCCTTCGGCAGGCGTGCTTCTTCGTGTGTGCTGGAGTGATTACTCACAGGGTTGTAGGGTCAGCTGGAGCATGGGTTTGAAAGATAGTTCAGATCAAGTCCCAGTTGACCGCATGCCTCACAAGTACTAATATTAGCATTGAGAAGGTAGTGGGATACTGTTTCATTCAGCTCTACCTTCAGTTTTAGAGTAGTAATGGTAGTTTATAAGGCTGTGATACATAAGCAACAGTAATTTGGAATGTTAGCAGGTTTGGGGCTTTATTTATGTGGGAAAATGGCCTGTTGTGGTGCAGACTTGTATTTTGAATTAAAGGCTTATCTATGTGATCAGGTACACAGGGATGTTACTCCGTTCCCTCTAAGCCAGTTTCAGTCTCAAGCAATATAGTTGCCTTGCTCTGCTTGTGTAAGTGTAACTGAATGATTTTTGAGCCTGAAACTGGCCCTTCCCTGTAAGCATAATGCATGGGTGGGGTAGGCTGAGATTGTTTCAGCCTGGCTGCATAGACATGCAGTCTGGAAACAGGTTTGCAGATAGGAGAGATTACAGTTAACTGATGAGCTTTCACCTGCTCATCGCCTCCCGCAGACTCCTTAGCCCATTTCAATCGAAACAGTTGCACCTGCAGTAAACCCTTTCTCCAGTAGATCCAATAGCCAATTAACCTTTGGCAGAGGAGCTGTGGAAGACTGCAGGGTAATAACTTCTGATGCAGCTGAACTTTCCATCAGAGCTAGATCCAGAAATGTGTGTCTCTTCATAGGTGTGTCCTTGTGCTGTTGTATTTAGTCTTCTTTGGTAGTAACTTAAAATAGACTGCAGAGAAGTACCCTTAATGTGGAATAAAGATTCAGAGTTAGCGTGCAATAGTATTGCACTTGAGGGGGGAAAAAAAAAAAGCATTTGAATTAGTAAACTTTGTCTTTTGGTAAAGTGAGTAGATGTTAACCTAAATATGTTTTGGATACATACATCAGAAGCAAATGAATTAAATTCAATTTACATTTGTGACATAGTTAACAACTTTCGAGGAGCAAGGCAAAAGATTTTACATCAAGTGTGAGTCAGAAGAAAAATGAGAATTTAATGTCCACACTTACTTCTCTTTTCATTTGTGTATTCCTTCCTCCCTACTCTAGTTGTATTGCAGTGAACATTAGTAATACTACTTGCAAGTGTGGATACAAATGTTTTTCACATGCATTTCCAAGTTGTTTTACAAAGGCTTTTTATAATGCTAAATTGTTTTATTTTTTCCATTTCTTCTGTAGTTTGTGGGTTTTTTTATCTTTCAGAATAGAAATGTACATCCTCAAATTTGCTTATAATAAATTTTTTAAAAATTGTTTATGAATTATTTCAGAGACTACGATCTGGACTTGTCATCCAAATACTGTCTTTACATGGTTTTGCTCAAATAAATGATTGTCTGATATCAGTCAATGGTTACTTTTTTGTTTTCTTTTTTTTAAGAGCAAAATATGAAATAAGTGTGTGCCATTTTGTATCAGTTTGACTAATGCTTTGACAAATTACTTCTTTTTTCCCCTCAGTGTTCTTTGATATGTGAATCTACCAATGTTTTCTCTTGAAGGTATAGCAAATGCAAGTCTACTGAAGCATGGTGTTTTTTTCAGTGTGTAGTTGGTTGCACTGACAATATTTAACAGAAAAGTCTCGAAATGGCTCATTTCTGCCTTCTGCTGGCCCAGGAGCTGTAAAGTTGTTCCATGAGCTGGACTCCAGCTGAAAAATAACTTTCTGCTGATGTATTTTTTTAGCTGAATTTCTTCTGTCATTTGTTTTCTGCATGTCAGCATAAAAATGTGTGTTGGCATTATCCTGGAAGATAGCATGAAGACAAAGAAATGGCTAGGGAGGAACAGGGAGTTGAAAGCAATTTGCTTTTTGTTTGTGTTTTCTAGCAGAAGTGCTGTCTTAAATACCCATCAGCTATAGCTTTGATTACCCTTGGGAATCCTGTAGAAGTAATCCAGAGAACCCCTCAAGGTTGAAAATCTGATTTAAATTCTTGTTTTAAGTGTACTCTTTAAATACATATTTTAATTGTATAATAAATTGAAAGCAGAACTGGCATAGCTGTGCAAACAATGCTAAAAACAGAGCCAGTAGATAGGAAGATCAGTTCCTTAAAATATTTTAAAACTTTGTGGATATTTGACATATCTTGGTATTGAAAGGAGAACTGTTCAAAATGTTGTAGAGTTAAACAGCTGCCTTGTACACTGAATGAGGGTTGCAAGAAAAAACTGTTGTGTACGATCACTCAGTAGTCCGTATTCTTGAATCAAAACTGGGTGGCCTCCCATCATCTTAACAGTCCTTGCACCAATAAATGCCTAAAGAGTAGATTTAAATGCTTAGATTCTGTTGTTGTTTTGTTAATCATTCCATCAAACTACTTTTAAAAACATATGCTGATTGAATGCTTTCGGGAACAAAATCTGTGTGAAAACAGTCATTAGGAGGAAGTAGTTGTGGTGGTGTAAAAATATTTTTCCCCTCATGCTTTTTAAAGATTGCTGCTAGTTAGCAACTTTAATACTGGTTGTAGTGTATTGAAGAACTGCTTGTGGATTGTACAACCCAGATATGAGGGGGGGGGACTCAAATTTTGCAGCAGTTTCATGAACCTTTGGTGGTGAACTGAAAATAAATCTGGTTAACTTGATTTCAAATGATGCTGCAGAAGCTGGAGTCTGGTGCCCCTGTGGTAGAGACTTTCACTTTTTGCAAAGACAGTTTCTCAATCAACAGCTGTGTGCAAAGATCCCAAGAAAACAGGGAAAATATCTGCTTTTGCACAAACATTCCCTTTGAGGTCTCTGCTTTCGATTCTCAGCTGAGGTGATGCTTTTTCCTGTAATAACTTGGTCTGTCATATGCACTGAAAACAGCTCAGTGAGTCTAATAAAACCAAACAAAACTATAAGCAAGCTAGGTATAATAAGAGTTCTGACTTTACGGGCACAGGATAAAAAATATTTATGGCTATTATGGAGCACTAAATTGAATTTTGTACATAGTTTTAACTGTATCACAGGTTTTGATGCACTGAATATAGGATTATAATTTAAGTTGTTGACTCCTCTTCAGTAGTTAGGCTGCGTCTGGTTTTAGTTCTCCCAATACTTGATCATTACTTTGCAGTACATGTCATTGACACTTTTCATCCAATATAAACATATTGTGCCTGTTCAGATTTGTTCAAAAATATTTGATTGGTTAATTTTGTGCTGGCCCTCTGAACTACACGTCGTCTGTCCTCTCAAAGCCAGCCATGTTGTCTGCTCCATTAATTTGATCAAGTATAGTTGGGTGCTCAGGTAGGATCTGGTTCAAGATGGGTACAGTTTGGCAAATCAGAAGAGTACAGATCACGTGCTAGGTGTGGATCCAAAGAAAACCAGTTCAGTACTAAATCTGTCTGCTTACCTGCAAAATCTAATCTATTGCATGTTTTTTATACTTTATTATGTGTGCAAAATAAAACCAGTATCAATCTAGAGGATCAATTTTTGTTGTTAAATTACAATTCAGTTTCAGGTTTCTAGCTATTTAAAAGTCTTTCCTCAATGCAGGTTGGGAGTGGAGCAGTTAAGCTGAGTCTAATGAGCTAATGAATTGTCAGGTAAGACAGATAATTTAGAGAATAAGCTTTATTTAAAATAACTTAGAATGATACAGTATGAACTTTTAATGGCAATTATAGTATTTAGAAATTTGAAAAGGTCACCATGGTGATCAGATACCCAGTCCTGTTGCAGACATAGCCTGTTTAGTCTGTGGCTGTGCTTCTTAGGGAAGAGGGTGAAGGGAGGGTCCTATGATTGTGCTGTATTTTTTACGCCTTGATCCAGTTAAGGGTTCTCATGCATTAATTTCTTGTAGGATTCTATAAGTAGTGTAATGTCAGAAACCATAAATTGTTGCCTTACCTTTTTCAGATATACACAGCAACTGTTAGGGTTAAATGGGCCCCAGTGACATCCTTGGTTATTGCTGCAGTGTTTTGGTTCCTGCTTTATGACTGCATCCACAAAAGTCAAAGCTTTAGCTACAGAAACAACATGGCTGTTAGATGGTGTCCCTGTGCTCGAGGAGGTCCTCCTCTGAGACTGGGGTGTGCCTTGCAAGGAAGCTAGAGGAATGGTGGGCTGGGACTAGCGTCTGAAGTTTTAAAATTGTTGGGTTTTATTTCTGCTTGAAAAATGAGGGTTGCCTTACCATTTGATGAGAATGGACTATTATGGGAAGTGGTCCAAACCAAAGCTTCTCCTGTAGATGTAGTTAAACTGCAGAAATCACTGTTTATAAATAGAGCTTGTTCCAGGTTCTTCATCCCTAACGGGAAATAAATGTCGTAAGTGGTTTTGCTCATCTGTGTACTTATATTAGAGATTTCTTTGACAACGCTGTGTGAGTCAAAAATGTACCTCTTCAAGTTCTGTGTGCTTCTGTACAAGCAGAACTTGTGCCTGAGAAGCTCTGGAGGCAGACAGCAGCTGGGTTTTATATTCAAATCTTAAACTTCCCATGCTGGGGGCCTTCAGGGGGGGATATGATTTTTTTTGTTTTTGATAGACCCAGGCATTATTTTAATTTCCCTGAGAAGTTGTAGGTTACCTGAAGTGCCTTATGTTAGATCAGTTCTGTATTTTATCAACTTCACTGTGTGGGTGTAAAAAAGGAACCAGTAAAGGCCATATTTTTTTTTGGAGATACCTACATTCCCTCTGCAGTAATACTGTATAGCTTTCATCATTTTTATAAATTTTTATTTGAGTTTCATCTGAAATTAATCTCATGTTGCTGTCTGCTTGTAACCTATTCAAGTCCATTATCATCAAAATCAGTACACTGTGTATTGAAAGTTTATTGAAAATGTCATTTTGTCTGGTTATAAAACATCACTGAAAAAAGATAGCTGCCTATTAAAACTTTAAATATAGAAAGAAAGTAAAATGTCACTTTTGCATTAGCTATTTAGAGATGTTTTTCTGCTGTATGAGATTTTGTTCACTGAAATGGAACCATTCCTCAAAACAGTTATGGAATGGCTTTATTTATGCAAGAATACTTGACCAAGTATAGGACATACTGGATACCCATGCATAATTTCAACCAAGGGGTAAAACATAATCCTCTAAGGTGAAGCTGAAGCTGTCTGGATTTGCAGGGGTGTGGCAAGTCTAAAATGTCAGCTGAGTTATGTTTTAAAGTACTCTCCTGCAGCAATCAGTGAAAGATTTGCTGTTTTCCAACGAGAGAATACAGCACTATGTGTGATGACAGCTGCATGCTTTGTGCACAGGGAGTTCAGCTACTGGAATGATAGGTGCTTTGTTCCATGTAGGTAGAATGAATTAGATCTACTGCTTCGTCATAATTGGTATTAACCAATTAAAGCTCTGTCTGAAGGTGGCGAAAATGTAAGCATAGAGGACCACACTCTGAACCTGTGGTCCATTCAATTAAAATGTGGTGTACAAGAAAAAGGAAGGGTTTTAGAGCATCTTTTGCAGTTGAGTTCATAGTCACTCTGCACAGTGGAAATCAGGGTGGTTGGGATTCTGCCCTCCCTTGCACTAGGACTAGCTCTCATCTTCCCTGCACTTAGCTGGTTGAGGGATCTAAACCAAACCAAACGTCTCTTCTGCTACCTTTGCTTTTTGTCTCATTTGATTCCCTGCCTGAGTGCTTTGTCTGGCACGCCGGAGGGCCTGGAGCGTGTGGTCCGGACAGTCAGGCCTGATAGGTTTCCAACAGCTGCTGCAGAGTTGCATCCTCAGTCCAGGTATTTTCTCTCCTGCTAAGATTATGCCAATATTTCTTCCTGAAACCACCAGAGGGAGTAATAAGCTCTCACTAGTGTCCTCCCATTTTAGGAGAACTCTCAAGGCAGTGAATATAAAAAATGAAAGTACTCTAGTGAGGTGTGTCCCAAGTGTATACAATTTCTGATAGGAAATTGTTGGAGTACTTTGTTTCTAGATCCTTTATTGGTTTTGAGTTTTTGAAAACAAAAATTAAAAAAAAATCTTCCCTATGTAGAAGTTTTCATTCAGGAAATGTACAAAGAAATTGTCTATCTGTAGAATATGTTATGGATACACTGCTGGTCTTCCATTTCATTGATGTATTGATGTAAAGTAGATTAATGTTGATGGTTTCTAACATTCAGAAGACAACTCTGACAAATTAGAGACTGAATTGAATGAGAGATCAGCAAAAACATTTTTTGAAGCTCTGACTGCTGTATTTTTAATTTCTATTTGGTGAATGAGACACTGCTTCATGCTTTCCTTGTAGCTATATCTCAAATATGTAGCAGATGAAGAATAATTTGTTGCTGTTAAGACTGATACTTCTCATTTCTGTCTTTTTTTTTTTTCCAGTGATATCAATAAGATTTCATTCTCTAATGGCTTCAGTGAAAATAGGGCTGGTCATAAACGCATCAATATATTGTCTAGATGGAATCGTTAAGATACTGTTGGAAAGAAGTGGATATTTCAGAAGATGACAGCAAGAGAATCTGTTCATGAGATACCAGCGATAGCTGTGTTTTTGTGACCTGAAAGAACGTAGTTTGAATATTTGGGTGGTAAGAGAGAAGGGGTAGTATTAGACAAGACTGCCTTTGCAGACAAGGCTACAATGGCATGTAATTTATTATTTATAAAACAGAAAGTGTGTGAGTAGATGAAAACCAGAAGACATTTTGCATCTATCAGAAAACTGAGTATTTAGGATGACTGAAATGTTTTCTTTCTTCTTTATCTTAAAGAGTTTTTGTGTGTGCTACTTGGGCTTGCCACTATTGCCCAATAACACTTACAACACTGGCAGAATGTTACTGACAAATCTACCTGAGTCAGTGCTGGGAATAGCTGAAAGTTCAAGGTATCACAATTTCAAGCTAGAAGTGGGTTGGCTGTTTAGAATTGCCTATTTGGGAGGGTGTGTTTTTTTCCCCTGGAATTCCCTTGTCAGTGCTTCAAACAGATACTAAAGAAGTCCAGTAATTTAGCTGCAAGGTAGGCTAGTCTACAGGTTTGAGCACTGGTTATGAATGTAGGAATCCTGTTTTCTGATCTGGGCTCTTACTGCTTAAATGGCTATAAACATAACTTTTCTAACTTGTAATGAAAGCAGGCTGTACTATCTAGGAAGTAGACATAGAACCCTGTCTAAACATGAAATTTGTATCTATATGAAAAAGGGTATGGATCTGGGAAACTTTCTGACAGATACAATTTAATTTGTACAATTCTGCCTGCACAGCTGGATTTTGTTATGCGGACACTTTTCTGAGAGTAGGAGAAAAAGGAGAAAGGTGTAAATCAGTGTACTGCCAATTTTTAATATTTAGAATCATAGAATGGTTTGGTTTGGAAGGGACTAGTTCTAACCCCCCTGCCGTGGGCAGGGACATCTTCCACTAGACCAGGTTGCTCAAAGCCCTGTCCAGCCTGGCCTTGAACCCTTCTAGGGAGGGAGCACCTACGACCTCTCTGGGCAACCTGTGCCAGTGTCTCACCACCCTCACAGGGAAGGATTTCTTCCTTCTATCTAATCTAAATCTACCCTCTTTCAGTTTAAAACCATTACCCCCCGTCCTATCCCTACACCCCTGTTAAAGAGTCCTTCCCCATCTTTCCTGTAGCCCCCTTTAAGTACTGGGAGGCCACTCTAAGTTTTCCCTGGAGCCTTCTCTTGTCCAGGCTGAACACCCCCAACTCTCTCAGCCTGTCCTCACAGGGGAGCTGCTTCAGCCCCCCTGATCATCTTTGTGGCCTCCTCTGGACCTGCTCGAGCAGGTCCGTGTCCTTCTGATGTTGGTGCCCCCAGAGCTGGACACAGCACTGCAGGGGCAGGTCTCACGAGAGCAGAGTAGAGGGGGAGAATCCCCTCCCTGGACCTGCTGGCCACACTTCTCTTGATGCAGCCCAGGACACAGTTGGCTTTCTGGGCTGTGAGCGCACATTGCTGGCTCATAGTCAGTTTTCCATCCACTAATACCCCCAAGTTCTTCTCCTCAGGGCTGCTCTCAATCTGCTCATTGCCCAGCCTGTATTTGTGCTTGGGATTGCCCCAACCCATGGGCAGGACCTTGCACTTGTTGAACTTCATGAGGTTTGCCTGGGCCCACCTCTCCAGCCTGTCCAGCTCCCTCTGGATGCCATCCCTTCCCTCCAGCATGTCGATCGCACCTCACAGCTCGGTGTCGTTGGTGAACTTGCTGAGGGTGCACTCGATCCCACTGTCCATGTTGCCAGCAAAGATACTAAACAGCGCTGGCCCCAACACTGACTCCTGAGGACGCCACTTGTCACTGCTCTCCACTTGGACATCGAGTCATTGACCACAACTCTTTGAGTGTGACCATCCAGCCAATTCCTTATCCACTTAGTGGTCCGTCCATCAAATCTGTGTCTCTTCAGTTTAGAGACAGATGTCGTGCAGGACATTGTCAAATGCTTTGCACAAGTCCAGGTAGATGATGTCAGTTGCTCTTCCCTTATTCGTCAGCGCTGTAACCCTGTCATAGAAGGCCATCAAATTTATCAGGTACTGTCTGCCCTCAGTGAAGCCATGTTGGCTATCACTAATCACCTCCTTATTTTCCATGTGCCCCAGCATAGTTTCCAAGAGGATCTGCTCCATGATCTTGCTGGGTGCAGAGGTGAGACTGACTGGCCTTGTAGTTCCCCGCATCTTTTTTTCCATTTTTAAAAATGGGGATTACGTTTCCCCTTTTTCAGTCAGGAATTTCTCAATTCCTTTCTTCTTCACTTCTTTTTACTTTCTGTAAAGGTGTCGACTGCGTCTTCTAAGTATTTCTTCAAGGTATCTACAAAACTTCTTGTATTGGGGTATTCTTATTTTTTGAAGGATTAATTTTTCATACCATGGTGGTATACTTTCTTTTGTGTGATAACTAACCTATTTTGTAGAAGTTGCATCTTGTTTAATCAGTCAATAAAACATTATACAAAAATACTTTATTCTTTTCTCAATTGCTTTGAATAACTAACTTTCTCCTTGCAATTCTTACTGTATTTGTTAATCCAGTGATCTGTTCTTTCTGTTTCAGTCAAAAGACAAAATGATGAGAGGATCACGCCGAGGGTGTGTTAGACTCAGGGTAAGTGTTGTTTTATTCAGTACTTAATGACTTACTGTGTATAATATGGCTTAATGGAGAGAACTGCAAGGAGACTTTTGAGGTTTGGGCTCTATTCCTGACTCTGCAAAATACTGAAATAGTGGAAGTATTTAAAGAAAGAAAATGTTAGAGGTCAAGTGATGTGCTGGGCTACCTACATTCTGTAATTTTCTATACTGTATAAAAACATTGTACATTTTATACATAGTATGAAAAAAGCATTATATGATTGAGATGGGTTAGTAGCATTCTATGGAAAAGTTGCTGTTTGCAGTTCTCATTTCTTTGTGTGTGGAGATACGTATGTGTATACATAAATGTTCTGTACCTATGGAAGTCATTGCAAAATGCTTCCTTCTGTCCTTCTGATTTGCCCTTATTCTCTGTGTCCTCCATTCTGCCTGTTGGACACACTTTAGGCCTGCCACTTGACTGTGCTTTTGCTTAGTGAAACAAAAGAGGACTGGAAAGGGAAGGAAGAACACAGAAGGCAAAGTTTTTGAAATATCAGCTGCAGGGGGTACAAATTGGGGAAACAGAGGTAAGAAGATGCAGAGCGGGAAAGCTGAGTGTTACCTGTTTGAGGCACTCTGGATTGGGACGTTTAACCTTGAGTGCTGCTGTTGTAGCTTGAAATGACAGTACTGAAGTGAGGTGGGAATGCTGTGATGTCTTTGCACATGTCTGGTTTCTACCTTGTGGTCATGCACGTATCAAAAAATTTATTGCACAAGTCCTTTTTCTATTCTTTTTTTCCCATTCCATATAGAATCTCTGGTTCCAGTATACCACAGTCTTGTGAAGAGCTGATTTAAATAGGGGGAAGGAGTCAGGAGGATAATGGGTATGAATGGGAGCATTTTGAGTGTATTGAAGTAAGAGAAGTATAGGGAAGGTGAGCTGTGGTTTGATGTGATGAGTGTTGCAGCAGACCTCTGCTTCTTCCAGTAATTCCTTCTGTTGTTACTTCTTTCTAGTCTTTCTGTGGGCCTAATAAAGGGGTACATATAGCCTTTTGAGAGTCATACAGAGAATCTCCATTCACTTGGATTCCAGATGACTTTTTTGCACTTTCTCTTGTTTAATGTACTGGTAATGTAAACTCAAACCCCACTGTCTAGAACATAACATTCCCAAAGATTCATGAGGATGTTTTTTGCATTGTGCAGAAAAATTTAGTCTGAAGAACCATGCTTGCTTTAATGGTGTTGTAAGCCTGTCAGTGTGGAGGTTGGCCTCAGCCTGTCAGTTTAGGAAATATTAAAAGTGAACAATCTGTTCAATATTGCATGATCCATCTTTATATGTATTTAACATAAAACAATCCCTTTCTCTTCCCCCATCTGCCACTCTCCCATCCCAAATTACTCTTTGGAGTTTTCTGAAGATTTGCCGACTCCCCCATCCTTTCTCTAAGTGTGTGTGGGGTTTTTCTGTAAGGGAGGAAGGAATCTTTCTTTTTTCTGCTTTGGTAAAGCAGCTCTTCTGGCAGATGACAGTGATACTGATAGCTGAACAGATGGGCTTCTGCAGTCTGAAATTCTATCAAAGAGGTTTTCTGTTTAGAGTAATTGTTGATTTGTAACTGTAGGTGTGAACATAAACAAACATGTAATTTAAGTAATTTGGCTAAAATACTTCCTTTTTTCCTGGATGGATTTTTAAAAGCTTGTTCCTCACCTTTTTGCTCTTGATACACGTTTCATAGGCCTGAAGTTTCATCTTCAAATTCTTTTGTTGACTGTCATAGGGTACTTAGGAAGGTGTGTTTATAGAGGAATCTGTGTCATCTATACTATGCTTAAGTCCACTTAAATTTTCTGGAATATACAATTAAGCTTTTACACTTTAGGTTTTCTTTTTCTTGTTCATGTGTGTTATCTGCATGACAACAGAAGCATCTTCTATGCTTATGCTCAGACCGTTTGCCTCAGCACTGCAATTAGAACATGTGCACTTTACGCAGCTTTGTGCTGAGATTGCAGACAGTGGTGTGCTCTTCCTGCTCCTCAGTCTTCTCCCACCACTTAGGAGGGAGGCAGGACTTAGCTGTCCTAGTCTGATTTTTTCAGCCTTACATTAGTTTTACCTATATTCTCTGGGGAGTATATCTTGGTCATGTTCTTGGTGTCTGACTTAAAGATTTTTTTTTTTGATGTAGCTGGTGAGGAGAATGATATTGTACAACTTGCAGTGATCTTTTGATTTGTGTAGCAAAACATGTACATAAAGTGCCAGACATTTTTTATGTCTTCATATATTTAGAAAAAAACCCAACATTCTGGCAAAATGAATCTGGCCCATTATGTCATGTTACTGGCACACTGCATGATTACCAGATAGTCTCCGAATGTAATGGCTAGTCATCTGGTGGTGGTTGTGTCCTGGCACTAAAAGCATTCAGAATTGTACTGGCTTGGGTACACTTTTTACATGCTTCTTCTATAGTGATCACAGAGCTGTCTTGAAAAGCCTGTATGGAAGATACTCTTGGAGAAGTTAAGTGGTACACTTTTGGCAGAGAGGGAAGAAAAAAGTTTGGAGCTATCCTTTCCTGCTATATAGCCTTGAAGCTATACAGTTGGTGCTGTTCTTAAATAGGACCTGTTCCTTCCAATCTGTCTTGTGGTGCCTGTGATGGTCACAGCCATACATGAGCTGGTACCATTGGCCAGAAACCTCATATAGGGGCTATGAAGAATGTGTGTGAATAAGATTGATTCAGACCCCTCTGCCCCCAAGTCTGTACCAAAACAATTCTTATGTTTTGGCCAGCCTGATATATACCTGACCCCCTGCTCTGCAGTTGCTGTGTGACACTGGCTGAATGAAATGAAGCACTTGGAACTGACTCACAGGTGCTTGTAGTACTATTACTTGCTGTTTACTCTGACAGTAAGGGCAGAATTTACCCTTTAAATATGTGCACCTTCCAGTGATGTCTGTCTGTTTTGTGGGAGGGGGAAGGATAAAACAGATCTTGATGCTATGTCTCCTGGAGAAGAGAAACTGAGCAAATTCATTGGTGGATTTTGAACTAAATGTTACAATTTGTTGGAGTTGGCAGAGGCTCACTGTTGTCTTTTGGGTGGAACTGTGTTATTTATTAAGTGTTTGGGAGGACAGGAATGAAGATGTGGATAGATTTGCAAATAGCTAAGCATAGATGGCCTTTAACTCTACGATTTATTTGCATTTCCTTCTAATAATTCATGAGGAATTAGAAGACAAAGCTAGCTGCTTTTGATGTATTCTGGAGACTTATTGTTAATATTTACTTAGGGACTGAAAATTAGATCATGCAGTGTACCAGTCACATGACATGATGGGCCAAATTCATTCTGCTAGAATGATTTATTTTTTTATAGACTGGTAGATAAGATCAGGTCAAGAACTTCTTTTTGTAGAGTATCTATGAATTAGTATTTTTATACATGGAAAGTACTTATAAAATATTGCTCCCTGCCCTTTTAAAATATAAGGTGGAATGTAGTAGAAAACTGTTTACTATAATGATGCTGTAGTGTAAAGCCATTGCAAAAATAAAAGATGCATATTATTATCCAGAAAATCAGTTTTACAAATAATTACAAAATGTTTTTTTCTGCAACTAAAAATTTATTAAAGATCTGACTTGCACCCTATGACTAAACAGAGAATCCTTCCACTCTTTACTGTATTCAGTTTGCTTCTAATTTGTCAATGCTTTTTAAATTCCAGTGGTGTAGTGATAGAGTGTATGCTGCTGATGTCACTGCTTGCCTTATCAGGATTTTGTTCTTTGTTTCACAGGGAGCTGTGATTGGTATAGACGATGAGGACGACAGCACCTTCACAATAACTGTTGATCAGAAAACCTTCCATTTTCAGGGTGAGCTGAAAGAAGAGATTGTTTTTTCTTATAATAGATTCCACTTGTATTTGATGGATGATTTTTAAATGTTTGGCAACAGAACAGCATGAATGAGCACACTGAGAACATTCTGGATCCAGGGGTGCTGCAGGTTAGGCAGGGATTTACATCTGCAGTGGATACATATGTGCTAGAAAGAGACTGTGGCTCTGGCAGGATTTGGAGATTAAAAATGTAAAGAATATATCACTCAAGGGGAGAAAGTAATGGGCTTCTGATTATGGGTTTTGCTTACAAAACGTTTCTGATCTTCGTTATCAAGATACAATTATGCATTTCTGTATGAAGAGAATCAAGACTGGTCTGAAGGTTGCAATTTGTATCCAAATAGAACTTAATGCTCAATTATGAGGAGACTAGAGGCAACATTTGGCTTAAAGGTGGAGCTTTGCTTCAAGATTTACCAGCTTGCATTCATTTCATCTACATTTCTGTGTCTTGTCTGCCAGTCACCATTTCTCTGCTATTATCCTTTTATTCACATTTACTAACACCAATGCCATCTGCCACTGCTATGTTTCGTCATTGCATGCTATGGTTCACCGGTAGAAAGGGTAAGGTACTATATAATTGTTATGCACTCCTTAAATTATTTTATCTGCAGCAGTAGGACAAAATACTGTGATAATATTGACTAGAGAACTTCTATTTTCTGAATGTTAAAATCCTAGGGAAGTGTGATGAAAATATTTTTCAACTAACATTTGTTAGTCCTTTTGCTTTTCCTCTAAAATGTAGTGACTAAATCATTTAATTGCTTTGCATAGAGCTGAAAACTGTAAATATCCAAGAGGCACATTTGCATTTAAGCAGTCAGATTAATTTATATAAACTGGAATAATTCTATAACCTATATTTTACTGTACATATTTTTAAATCAGTGATTTGGAAATGGGAGTTATCATTAATACTGCTGTGTTTGTGAGAATGTTTCTAATGAGAAATGTTAATTGCACACCATATTGTCACTGACATCCGTATTCCTTGTGCTACAGTTCTTCCTAAATGCTGCTGCTGCTATACTCTGGCTTTTCACTGCATTAAGCCTCATAAACATACCTTCATAAATGCTGAGCTCACAGCAGTACTTAAATCTACTGTTCCCAAGGATAACTTGATAAAATGCAAGCTGATTGCTAATGCAGTAATTGAATGCCATACTATGGCAGTCTTTCAGTACTGTGAAGCTAAATACTGCTGAATATTTGAGAATTTGATACAGGTAAATCTAGAAATCTCTCATCTTTATTTACTAAGATATACCTTTTTTAATATGTCTTATTTGCAGTGATTTCTTATATGCTATATTCTCTTTTGGGTAGTCAGATGTTTTAAAATAAGTTTGACTGTATTTGCTACAAGTAATGTTCTACTGCAAGTAATATTCATAATTTTTGAACACCAGTTTTGTCACATAACATTTCATGCTTTATAATCTCAATTTGTGTGCATTTCATGTCAGGTCAGGATTCGTGTATGCTCCTTTAGTGTAGAACTAAGATCTTGTACACTATTTTCTGTACTATGTTCTTTCTGTTAGTGTATTATGAGGATAACACCCCTGATATCCAGAAAATTGTAATGATACAAGCACAGTATTAATATATGTGGCTGTAATGTGAAAATGTGAAAAGACAGGTAAGATATTTGTGCTGGGATATTTCAGTATGAAACAGCTCTGTGGAACTGTAGTTCTTACGGTCACTATAAATCTATTCTCACCTCATGCAACCCTTGTGTCATATATATAAAATGTTTGTTCATTATATTAAATTAATTCAGTATTACACAGGCTTTAATTTATGTGAAATATAGGTCACTATCAGTCATGAATGGCAAATAGGTAATAATGTTAATACTAAAAAATATATTCTGAGACTACATAGGATACGGAGAACAGATCCTAGGAATAATCCAAGAAAACATACAGTATTCCTAACAATTTCTTTTTAAGATTTTTTTTTATACATGATCCAGATAGAACTTTTGTTCTGTGAGATTGTCGTAACTATAGATACATTCATCCCTTATAAAAGAAGTCTTGTACAAGAGAAGACTGCTGCAGAAATGGCAACTTTTTAAAAGATACAATCTCTTCCTTCCTCCTTACTGCCTTCCTTCATTCTCAAAGACAGCCAGGGATCCAAATAACCTAGAGCCTAGATGGGAAAATGTCAGAACTGTAAAAATACCAAGGTTTCAAAGATCTGCTGACCTGTGTCTAAGTTAGGGTTCCATCTGCAGTGGAACGGTTTTTCCTTCAGGCTCCAAAAAAAATGTTTTCATGTACTCAGGCTTTAAGTACTGATTGGTGAAGACTTGAATCTTCCTTGGCCTCAGTGAAATTTTGCTGACAGGCAGTGATAGAATTTGAATTTGGGAAAAGAATGAAAAAACTTATACTGGATTAATTATTTCTTAATGTCAGTTGCTCTAAATTGCACATCTGTCTAACACTCTAGAGATGTAAGTAATGAGATGAAGGGCAAATAAGTCATTTAAAGATGTCTGGTCAACTTCTCACAGGAATGTTGTTCCCATATCTGTATGTATATGTGTAACTGAATTTCTGAAGCACTAAACCTCCAGCATCTCCCACTAAGATTTGTCTGTCACTGGATCTTGGTAAATTCTGAGTCTTTCCACTGTGTAGTTCATATTTTGTTGATGCCTGTGACAGTCTCCCTCTATTCTGTTTGCACCTGTGCTTCCTAGTGGCTATCTCTGTATTGACCATTAGTAAAAGTTAAAAAGTTTTTATTACAAAGAAAATGCAGGCTTTGAATGATGACTATGTAAATATCAAATGATATCCATGTACTTAGTACCTGGGTATAAAGGAAAGAAGTGTATTGAATAAATATGGGCAATAAAACAAACAGCATGTTTTGGTTTTACTGTCAGCGTAACTTTAGCTCTCCCAGAGTGCCCAGCAGATTTTTTTCCCTTTATTTTATTGTTACTATGGCTGTATTGATACCTGTTCACATTGGAGGGGGGAGGGAGCGGTAGAATGTCCACAGAAATTTAAAAAAAGATTTAAAAGTAATGTATTTCATCTCCTGATTGGTCCTTGTTTGGTCATACTGTATATCCAGTTTCATGGCTTGATTCTAAGGCTTCTGAATTAGGGAGATCTCAAAGCACTCCCTCATGGGGTTTGTTCAGATTAAATGCAAAAATCCGTTCAAGTTGCTGCAAGACATTTGGGATAATACTCTTACTCTAATGTACCATTCTGTCAGGAAGCTCTTTCTTGGTAATATATTTTATCTGGCTGTAATACATGTCCCTGTTCTAAATGTTCCATAACCTTCAAACACTGTGGGTTGTTTGTTTTGTTTTGCTTTTTTCTTTTAACATCTTCATATCATTACCTAGCTATAAGCTCTTTCCATTTGAAAAGTCAGTTCTTCTATCCTTCGTATCATTTAGCTGCTCTTTCTGCTACTAGATGCTCATGGCTTAAATTCAAGAGTGGGAACATGATGTTCAATCTGGCAAGGGTATTGTTGCCTGCCTGATATTGGAATTTGTGTCTAATCTGAAGCAATAATGGTTTTTGTTTGAACTGAAATACTTCACTAAACACGCATTGTATACAGAAACAAGAATTCAGATTTTTAAACTGCTACCTGAAAACTCAGCTCTTATTTTTACAGCCTGCAGCACAGTTCCTCGGAAGGCAAATCAGTCTTGTAATAAAGGATTGAAAGGTTGGAAGCAGTCCAGTGCATTGATCTGAGATGATTTTGCTTTAGCTTTTGTCTTTCCTTTCCTATTTCTGCCACAAAAGTCTCTAAGAAATGAAGCATGGATGTTGCTGTGCAATTTATTCTCCTATTACATGAAAGCTGTCAGCTAGTAAAGGGAGATTTCTCCTTCTTCCCCATCCTGAACCAGTTTCTAGCTTGACTTGTGACTGCCTACCATCCCAGCTGAAAAAAGAGGCGAGATATGCACAGGAAGAGGTTGCCTTAATGTTACAGAAGTAGGGAATTTTTCTTAATGTGGGACACAGCTAAGGATATACCGGGGTCCACAAAGGCCTTAGTTGCTGAGCAGTATCAGAATTTGAGATTTTAAGTATTTGTATTAAGTATCAAAATTAAGTATAATGGTTTTAGACCCGCATTTCACCACTACTTGGGAAATAGTCAATATCTATAATCTTCTATAAAACCTGAACATTGTTCACCAAATAAGATGACAGGAAGCTGATTGCTCTTGTGATATGAAGAAGCACTTTAGTCTATCAGATTACCCAGTTTAAATAACAATTCATAAATTGCAGCCTTTTCCCCAAAAAGCTTGGAGAGCTTTTTTAATTTGGTACTGAAACATCCCTAGAAAGAGATTTTGGTGTGAAATCTTGGTCTGTGCTGGTTTCCTCAATTATGTTTATAACTGCTGTGACCACACTGTTTGTCCTAAGCTAACATTTTTCATGGTCTTTTGGTGTTCTGGTGATGCTGAAACAGTGAAGTCCTCTATGCTATGCTCAATGGTGCTTTTATATTACAGAGGAGGATGAGCAGCTATGTTAAAGAGTAAAGCTTCCAGCCTTGTCTCTTCATACATTTACATAAGATCTGAGCTACTTGTTCTCCACCCTTTAAGTGACCAGCTCTGTGCTGCACAATGTTCTGCATCTCATCCTCTCCCAACTGGCAAAACTGCAAAATTCCTCTGCGAACCAGAACTAGCTTTAGCTTTTGCAGTATGATTTTTCTGTCTTCCTCTCTCTTCTGTCTCCCTCCTTTTTGCTACTAATGCATTATACTCATATTTTGAGTGGTTGGAGTCTGTGACCAGAGCACAGGGAATGGTGCGTGGTTGTGCTTTTACTGTTTCATGCAGTTCCTGCTTGCGCTTGCAGCATCCTGTAGTATAATTGTCTATTTTCTAATTGTACCATGAGTATGCCATTTTTAATGGGGCTACTTCCACTTAATTTTTATGATCATATATAAACACCTCTTCATTTTCCATTTCTTGAGGCTGAAATAGTAGATTTCAAAATGTATGTTAAACTTGAGAGTAGCAAAGAAAATAATACCTTGAAACAGTATCTGTGTGATGTGTCCGATTGTTTTCTTTTTTCCTTTCTCTAGAAGAAATAATATATTTATTGCTTGTTACTTTTGGCATATATATGAATCTATTATCTCAGCTGTACATATGATACATGGCAACTATTTTGGAAGGGAAGAAATGGTCAGAAAAGGTCTCACTATAAGGAGAGGAGGGATACTGAGAAGTTCAACGCTCTTTTCCTTCTTTTTTAACAAGAAATTCCAAGTAGCAATAAACTTGAGTTTGACCTGTTAAATTGAGAACTGTATTATTGGCTAAGGAAAACGGTTATATTTTTGTTCCTCTATTTTGTTTCTTTTTTTAGTTCAAGCCAAAATATGGTTTCTACCTTAAACTAGTAGTTTCTGAGCTAATTCAGTGTGATCTGCAATGGCTTTTAAATGCAAATATACCTTGAAAGCCATTTCCACAGAATATACTATATAAAGTATTATTTAGTGTTACTATTACTGGTATTTACATATTGACATTCTCTAGTGAAAACCCAGATACTTGCAGGTTGTCCCACATTCAGAAATTTCTAATTGCAAAATTACACGTTGTGTTGTATGAATTCCCAGACAGAACTAATAGCACCTTGATTGTGCCTTTCCTTTGTCACACAAGTTTCCACATGAAGGTATGTTTATGGGCTGTTTAGAAAGCTTGCTAAAAAAGCTTTTGAGATTAGGTAACAGTGAAACAGCAGTTTAGTTGGTTTCTCGAGATCACAGATTAATCTTACTAGTACATTGTACACAGGAGACCATTTGATGATTTTTCTTTGGACAAGATTAGACTTTCCGTTTTGTAACTGCACAGGAGTCTTCTGTAGGTACAGGGAGATCAGACTGGTCAAACACCTGCAGAATGAAAGGAGGGTTGATTTATGTGTGTGGGTGGAGAATGGCATCAGGGGGAAGATTATTAGTAGAAGGGAGAATAATGACTGTGACAACTCCAAAATTACGATACAGAGGAAATAAAGTACTGAGACTGTTCAACCTACTGACAGATGTGGGAGCTGCATGTGTTAGCAGGGTATTTGTAAGCAATGAAACTACAGTATTTTGGTAAGACTTATGTGAAACCTTGCATGTTTTTCTATGGTTTGAAAGGCCCTCAGTGCCTTTATAAAGCTATTTGTTTAGCCACAGAACAGCTCTTTGATGTATGAATTTTCCACCTTACTGCACACTACTGATAAAATCTCTCTCCATTGAGGTTGGTGGCAAAAATCCTATCGATCTCAATATAGTCAGAATTTTATGTCTATCTGATTATTTGTGTGTAAATATACTACATTAGTTCTGCGCTTGGCTGAGAAAAGACAGGAATTTTGCATCAAAATCAGTGGAAGTTTTGTCAGAATGAAGGCTGCGTAATTGATTCTATTGACTCTGGATGTAATAGACTTTTTCTAATGAGTTCTGCCTGTAAGTAGGTCACAGTGAATGAAAATAAAATATGCATTTCATTTTGTGACAGTATGGTGTATTTATAAGTAGGCTAGTGATTTCTTTAACTAATTCTTGAGGTTTTTCTTTCATCCTAATGCCCATGTAGATGCACACAGAAAAAAAAAAAGCACCAGTATGCTAATTCTGAGGTGATATGTTTTGTATATTCTGTCTTCCAAATACTGCTGTGCATGACCTAGAAATGCTAGTGGTAAATGCTGTATCGTGGAGCAGAGTTGTTAAACTTGTTTATATCTAATCTTTAGATGCTATCAAGCTTAGGCTAGAAAAAGTAATCTGTTTTATGCTGTACTTTAACATTTGGTATATGTTATATAAACACATATAATCTCTTCACAACAAAGTAAATATTATAGGAACTCTAAATTACAAAATTTATTCTCTATTTGGGAAATTAATAGAGGCTGAGAGCATTTAATGTAGTTGCATTTCATTTGCCTTCTTATCCTCATAGAATAGAACTGTTTAAAATCCCTGCCATATCTGACTTGGCAGTTTGGGAAATTCAGAGATAAGAGACTATTTTAGGAATTGTAAAATATAATTTTTCTGGATTACAGAAATTCCTCAGTAGAAGCAATGATCTTGTCTTTAGTAGTTTTTTCATTCTATAATTTTCTCCTTGGTAAAATAATTGCTTTCCTTTGTAGCTCCTCTAGGAAAGAGTTGGGAAGTTTTTTTAGTATAAAATGCATCCATTTTATCTTAAAATATCTTATGAATAAGCTCAACCACACAGATCACAAAACTTGCATGTCTTTGAAAACATTATTATCATATCAAATCTCACTGTAATGCACTTACATACTTTTTAAGTGTGCTTCTCTGAACTAGTCATAAATAGGACTGTGATTGTGTTAAGCACCCCATGGTTCAGATGTCACAATAAATTATACAGGTACCTTTTTGAAGGATGGACTATAGACACAGAGGAGTGAAAGGTTAAGCATATACGAACAAATTGTAATCTAGCTCATAAATACTGATTCAAATAAAAAAATGTAAAAATAGCTTAACTGATATAATCACGGTAAATTTGCAATGTTTCAGCCATTAATGATTCCAACCTCTTGAATACAGAAGTCAAATATATAGCTCTGTCTGGATTTAGCTGGCTGCACGTGCAAATACTCACTGTTAAATTGCAGTAAAAACTGAGTTAATGATTCTGGTACTTGAAACAGAGAAGAGCACAGGGACTGTTAGTGTTCTCTCAACTGCAGACAGCATTGATATTTTTGTGGATTGTTGATGCCCTGGTACAATTTGAATTTCAGCTGACAAGTTAACTATCGCATTAACCCTGCAGACTAAGAACCACAATGAATATTCATGTAATATAGTGGGGCCCTCTAATTTCTTTTTCTAATTAGTATAAAAAAATTGGAAACATTTATAAACAGCTGAAGTAACACCTTTATGTTTTTTGAGTGCCAAGTATTGCTCATGTAGGTGTCTTGGTCTTTCTTATTTATCTTTTGTAATACTGTTATTCTAGAGACAGCCTAGGAGAAAGTAACTTGTTTCTCTCGCCCCCTGCCCTTCTCTTTCTAGATGTCTTGTGTCAGGAGGGACCAGAGATCATTCCTCTATTTTTATATACGCACAGATACTAGTGAAATTCCTTGGACTAGACAATAATTGGCTTATCCCAAATACGTTGGCAGAAATAAATTCTGGAGTAGCTTTCCTATAGGAATTGGGGAGGGTGGGAATTAACTTTAAAATGGAGCCTGATCAAATAATGAAAAAAGTTGGAGTGATTTCAGGGTATTTGAGACATAGGACTAATGAGTGAGGCATTCTTGTCCCCTATCTGCTGAAGAAAGCTTCCAGTGAATATTATGTAGTGTGCATCGCAAACTTTTTAGCTGAAAAGCTATTAGAGCTTTTTCTTTGGCCAAAGTTGCCCTCCTTAAATGAAAAACGGCTTGGGTATCTAGCTTTCCCTACAGATGGGTAGATAATGATCTCTGACCATTGTGTGTAGATTTTTCCCATAAATTGTTTCTGAGTGTGTTGGCTAATCTCTTTTTTGAATGTTCCCATTGATTTTTTTTTTTTCATCAGTGATCTTTTGGCAGCTGTTCAGTTCTAAATTGCTTTTACCATTAGGGAGCTTTTACTTGTACCTAATCTCACAGCAGCCATTTTGATTAGATTTAATACAACTTTTCTTGCAGCTCGCTCTACTAAAAACTGCATCCTACTTTTTTCTCCATGGTTTTCCTAAAAGAGTGTATGGAGGAAAGCCAGGAGAATCTGCTGTTGAGGATGGATGGTCTGAAAGTTAAACCAGTGTCCTGAACAGAGAGTGCTTAAAAGGTTACAATGTTGGGTGTTCCGTGCAGCAAGCAGGCTTCTCATGGCAGTGATCCTGGATTTATCATGGCCGAAACTTTGTCGTAGTAGCAGGGTTGATGAGATTCATGTGTTCTACCTAGGGATTGATCATGCTATGCCATAAGCTTGCAATGTCTAGTATACGAGGAAAAGATACAGCTTTTTTCCTTCTGCTGAACCCTGGTAGAAAGAGCTATAAAAGGGCTATTAAAGGAATTGAAGCTTCAAGAGTTTAGTTTGTTCATGAGCATGGGAAAGTCAGTTCAGTTTTGGAACTATACTGATTTGGTTGGTTTCTAGGTCTTCCCTGTTGCTGTAAGCCTTCTCTGTTCTGTTAGTGGTTCATATACAAGTCTTAATGTGATGACCTTTATTAATGGGCTACTGTACATTGAGATTAGTGTTTAATACAGTGACCTCTTTTTGCTGGCAGTATGGAAGGTCATAGGAAGTCTGTTGCAATACAAGGATTAATTCACTGGTCTGCAGCTTAATTGTTCCTTTTTTAGTTTAAATAATTGTGGGCAAAAAATTTGAACATGGGATTTTTGAATCCCGTGAATTACTTCGTAGCTCCTCAGTGACTTGTACCCCAGTTCCCCAGTAAGATGTTCTTTGGGGTTGGGAGTTGGCTGATTGGAAAAAGCACAGAAAAACCAGAAAACAAACCCAAGAAACCTTACACACGTTGACGTATGTTAACCACCACCACTTTGAACACACCTTTGCAGAATTGAAGCATTGATACGTTTGAAGGACTGAGATTATTGACACAGGTAGCTTAAGGTTAGTGTTCAGTGGTGACTGGTATAAGAAGCATAAGCTTGATTAGTATGTCTGTCAGGACTAGGCAAAGGGGCCTGTTCTTGTAAGCAGAACCAAAGAAGCTAATAAGCATTAAAATTACTGTCAGAGGAAAATATACCTGATTCTAATTGACTAATTCAGTAATTGAAATTAGTGTTAAAGTGTAAGCTATGCTGTGAAAAAAGAAGTGGGTGTTTGTGTGTGCATGTGTGTACCTAATGTCAAAAGAAAAATCATAATTTACACATTGCAAAATATATTTGGCTTAATGCGGTCATCCGGGCAGTGTTCATAGGATTTCTGTCCCTTCATCCTTTCTAGTATCACTGCATTATAATCTTGTCCTCAGCACCTACTTCGGCTTTTCAATTAAAATATAGATAACTAGTAGGAAGAACCACTGTAAGTTAGAAGTTTGTTCTAATGAGTTTTTGAGAGTATTACAAATGGCAAAATCCAGCTTTTTAATACTTGCTGCAGTTCCTGCAGGAAAGTTATTTACCTGCTGTGCCAAGTAACATTTAATTACTTTAACTTCTTCCTACAGACTTCCTTTGTGCATATGAGAGCACTTTGGGTAGTCACTTTCCCTTATGTCTAGTTTTTATTTGTGCAGGTTAGTGGTATCATTACCGGAATACCCGTGGCAATTGATCACAATTTACTATTTTAAAAGAACAATGAGTAGGGATTGACTTGTATCTGGGAAAATACATATTTTTTAAAAAACTAGCTAGATTTTAAACTCGGCTTTTCCTTTTACCTTGTGTGTGAAGTTTTGCCCCACTGCTTTGTGAGGCCACCTCATCAGTGAGACTCAGAGCAAGTTTCTATATTAAAGAGACATTCTTACCTATTTCTCACAAATGCATAAATAGTCAATTATTTCCTGATGGTTTTGTTAATTTGACATAATTAGTGTATATATACTGAAGTAAACAATGCAATATGTATATCTTGATATTGATAGGGTTTTCTTTGGGGAGTCTAGAAAAATCTACAGCTTCCTTTTTCTCAAGGCAGGGGGGCATAAGTGAGAGATCCTTCCATGGATTTCTGATTCTCCTTCCCTTATCCCTTCCTCTGGCCTATGAAATACCCTTTATAGGAATGAATGTGTGAAAAAGTAATAATTTCCTAAAGAAGAGTTTATTTAACATATTTGGAAGACCTGTGGTGGCTTTGAGTACAGATGGGTTTGAGCTGCAGAATTCCAAAGAATAAAAGCAATGGAAACATAAGGGTGAGAACGGGAACACTGAAAACAAAGCATTTTGAGGCTGGAGAGAGAACTTTCAGTATGTTCATTTACAAATATTTCCTCTGAACTCCATAACAAAGAATTCAGATAGGAATCTTAGTTTTCTGATTCATAATAGGTGCTAGCTCACTTAAGTTTTCCTTGCTTTTAGCAGGCTTCCTGTTTCTCTTAAATACCTTCCACTTGAATAAGGAACTAGAAACAATTGTCCAAATTCTAAATTTGTATATGGGCCAGTTAGTTTACAGTCTGTTTAATGCCTGGGGATTTTTCTGTTCGTTCTTCACCTGGAGTCCACTGACTCTGTCTGCTTCTGCATTTTTTAAACACACTTAGAGCACAGCAAGGAACTTTCAAACTAGCAAAGTAAAGGTGGCATGTCTGTACTGAGGGTAGGGGGGGCAGAAAAGCAGAATCAGGGAAAACAAGGGGAAAAAAAGGCAATGATAGTCCTTAGTCTGTTTTGATCTGTTCTTCATCTTCCTTCTCCAGTTCTACTTCTCTTCCTTGTCCCCCCAGTCCTGAAAGCCATTCACTGCCTCCTTTAATCATCACTTAACATACTGCTTTCTTAACTATCACTGTCTGCAACTGAGAAGTATAACCATCTTCTTTTGTCATTACATCCTGACTTGGATTCTTAATTAAAACTGTATGGTGGTCTGTCGCAGAAGTATGAAAATATTATTGTGTGTGTGTTGTTGTTTAACATAGGTTCTATTCAGTTTTAGAGTAGGAGTGTCTTGAGTTTAAAAAATGTTTATTATATACTTCAGATTATTCTTTGTGCTTCATTATTCACACTGGTGACCTGTTAGAAGTATTTGTCCTGTCTTATGAATTCATACCTGAAAGGCTAACTTATTCAAAGTTACTATGTCCACACTGAAGTAGAATTACTGGATAATTTAGTACAGGTTGAACAGCTTCTTGTAACTAAGAAAATTTAAAAATTACTTAAAGAATTAAGTGAGGAATGTCTGTGCAAACTCTCTTTGCATGTATGCCCCTAAAAATGGACAAGGGACAGATGATCACAAATAGCAGCGATGCAGAGCTGTTCTTATATTTATCATATTCTTTTTTTTTTATTTGGCATATATGGTACAGAGTCATTAGTAGAATGATATTTCTGCCCAAGTATAAAAGCTTTTTGCGTGCACGATTATTTAAAACATCTCTCCAGTACCGTAGAGTAGATTAACATAATAATGTTACAGAGCTGCAACCACAGAGAATAAACAGGATACTAAGACAACTGTGGAATTATGTCCTTGGTGACTTAACAAAGATAGTAAGGTTTAATTTCCAAATTTAGTGAGGCCATCAGATCTGTTTACTTATGGCTTTTCATATATAAGACTGCATATAATTGAAAAATACCTTTTTGAATACTTTTTCAGCTCGAGATGCTGATGAGAGAGAGAAGTGGATTCATGCTTTAGAGGACACCATTCTCCGCCATACCCTCCAGCTTCAGGCAAGTTTCACTTTCACCTTTAAATTGTTTTACTTTTTTTTTGCAAAGCCATGAAATACAATGGCATGACTGCTAATATCAATATATGCATTCTATAGCCTATACAATCAGATATAGTAAGACATCCGTATAGGTACCTAAGATTAGGTTCAAGTTTTCTGTTACAATTTTTCTCGTCTCACCATCATGAAAACTCAGTATAAGATTTCCCTTTATTAACTCATGTTTTTCATTGGTGGTTCCAGACTTACTGTTGTACATTTAGGTGTTGGGGTTTTTTTTAAACTAGGAGTTAGTCCTTGTTGGGTCAAGCCTGTTGTGTGCTTGTACACCACCTAATTTTGAAATTAAAATGAGACAGCAGCACTGAACCTCTTTCTGGATGACAGAAATGGTAAACAGCTTATGTTTGAATCCACTGTGTAAGCTGGATATCGGTAGTTTTCTGGTTCTAATAAAGAGATGGTTGGACTGATGATAGTTCTTAGCACTAGTTATCTAAGATCAGTTTCTGGCAATGTTCTAGGGTTGGACATGTCTATAAGACTTGCTAAACCTTTATTTTTGTCCTGGAGAGAAACCCAAATTCTCTATGAAAGGGATTGTTTCATACTTGGTTTGATGACAGCGTAGAAATTTTAAAACAGGTATTCACTGTTTGTCTTGAATAAAGGTTTGGTATGCTTTTGGAGTATGGCAAGAGAATTAGGTCTCTTAATGATTGATGCTGTGTGAAGAAAGATACATTAAAATCCCTAATACCACAGAAAGAGAAGAAGCTTATAAAGACTGATTTAGGTGGCATTTGACCAATCTAAAGAGTTAGAAAAGGCCTGAATTTATCCCATCCAACTTTAGACACTTGTGTTATCTCAGTCAATTTACGTTAATCTCCTGATAAACAGTGGCTTTCAACCTTTTTTGACTTACTAATGACCCCTACAAATTTTCTGGTGGATAGCAGATCCCTGGATAAAAAGTCAAGTCTGACAATCAATCAGCTTTGTAACCCTTGTAACATGTCATGGATATTTTAGAAGTAATCTCTCCATCTGGACACAGTGGCTGACCACAGACTGAAGAACTCTGCTCGAGAGTGGGGGTGAGGAGACAGAGATTATCTAGAGAACAAGATGTGGATTTAGAAGGGCTGAGTTCCCTCCCAAGGGATGCCTTTTTCCCCATCCTTGGCTTGGAGAAAGTGAATAGGTTAATGTGAGTGGCCCTATTTAGGGTCTGAAATGAAGTAAAAGGAATCTGTGCAGTTTTTTCCACCTGGAAAACTTTTTATGGCTTGGAGATGGAGAGTACAGAAATGAAACACCAGAATACACTGTGGTTTTATCAAAATGTACACTTCCACGCTCTCTAGAAATTGTGATTGTGGTTTTATTGGCAGATATGGATTTCATGATTGCAGCTAATAATGGAACTGTTTTCTATTACACAACCTGTTCACATTCCAGGAGTTTTTCAAATAAGTAAGGCATATATATAAAAAAGCCGAAGTTAGTAATTTATCTAGTAATGTTTGAGGGAATAATTAAAAACCTAGAACTTACTACTAAGAAACACATCCTCATCCCTCTTAAATATGTTCACCACTGAGCGTAATACCTCATGGGCCACAGTTGTGTGCTAACCATTCATTTTCAGGAGCCTTCTTTAGTGTGGGGTCATGTGCCCTTTTTGTTTCCAAGGCCCTTATTTTTGGACTAGCTGGAATACTGTTCGCTTACACCCCAGTTCAGAAACTGTCCAGGCTTGCCATCTTCACTGGCTATGCTGAGCAGGTACTGATTTAAGAGTGAAACGGGACTGTACTTCCTTGCAAACTGTCTGTCTTTGGTGGGTTAGGAGGAGAGGTCTCCATCGCAGTTCCCTTGGAGAGCGCTGGGGCCTCGCCCACGGGATGTGCTGGCGGGAGGAACAAGCTTGGTGGAGCCTGGGCTGGAGTCACGGCGGCTGCCAGCCGGGCCGACAACCCCGGGCAGAAACCACCCGCCCCAGTTCTGACAGCCGGCCCGGCCCCGCTGGGCTTTACGAGCGGGCTCTCGGCTCGGCCGCGGCCGAAGCCAGCGGGGCCTTTGCCGGGGTGACCCCGAAGCCGCCTTCCTGGTACCCGGTCCGGCCCGGCGCGCAGCGCTGCCCCGAGGGTCCTCTCCGCCCCCGCGCACGGCAGCTTTTGTCCCAGTGCCGGGACGCGCGGCGCTGAGGCTGAGGCCGCCCCCGCCGCGGCCCGCAGGCCTCCCCTCACGGCAGGGCCGTTCCCGCTCCCGGGCCGTTCCCCCTCCCGGTGACCGCCATTCTCCGGAGGGCGGGGCGCGCCCCGCCCGCCCGCCAATCGGCGGCCGCTTTATTCGTGATGTGAGCGGCGGGGCTGGGGCTGAGGCCGCCGCCGGGCCCTTCCCTTCCCCGCCCTGCCCCGCCGCCGCCGCCGTTCCCCCCGCCGGAGGCGGCGCTGCCGGGGCCCGGCGGGCGGCCAGCCAGCCCCGCCGCTGCGCACGCCTGAGGAATGGCCGGTGTGAGTACGGGGGAGGGGGGGCGGGTGTCAGGGCTGCCGGGTGCCCGCCCTGAGGCAGGTTCCCCGCCGTGAGGCCGGTCGCCTCCCCGGGGCCGGTCGCCTCCCCGACTGGAAGCCGAGGGCTGCCTCCTCCCCGCGCCGGCCGAGCGGCTCTGGCCGCTGCCGTGCCCTGCCCTGCCCCGCCCGGGCAGGCGCTCGGGGTAGCCCCGAGGAACAGGCGGCAGAGACCGGCGGTGGGCAGCCCCCCGGGCCGCGGGGCTCTGCGGGGCTCCGCAGGGGAGGCGGGTACTGGCGTCCTGCGCGGGGGGAAGCGCGGAGTCTCCGGGAATGGCTTTGATTCCTTCCCGGAGTGCCGCCGAGTTTCTGCGTGCCGGAGGGATGCTTCCCTCCGGTTACAAGAGCCCGTTGTATACAAACACGCCTTGGCTTCGATTAACATTTAAAACAAAACGTCACTTCATGAACTTGATGTTCTTTAGCTTTCCTTTTCATTTGGGCAATAAAGTCAAAGGAGTTCTCTGGGAGCATTGTTGTCTCAAGAGATACGGATGGGGGTTTGACTGCTGTGACAGACATTGTTTTCTGTAAGGGTATTTTCTTAAGTTCTTAATTTCTGTCGCAAACAGAAATCAGTTGTTATCTGTCGTGTAAAACCTTTATGCACCTGTTTTTGTCCAGAATGATACATCTCTTCTGAGTCTTTTTTTCAGATTTACATGCTGCTTTCAGTCTGCCTGTTCTGGTACTGGAGTGTTCAAGTTTGGAAAGTCAGACTTTAAGTTTTGTCATGGTGTCAAACGTATCTGTTAGACATGAGAAAGTATACTGAAACCTAGGTAGTTCGTGTGTTGTGTGAGCCAAATCGGAAAGGGTAAGGAATTTATGCGAGGTGGAGAGGTGAAGTGGTGTCTGGGTGTTCTCTAGTCTGCTTAGTCTTGCTAATTTTATTTTTGCCTAAATGTCCTACTGTGTTGTCCTTGAGTCTTTATAATGGAAGTGTTTTTGCAGCACTTAAAAATAATTAAACACGCTTCCCCCCACACCCTTGCAACAAACCTAAACTTGCAAGAATGAGCTACAGTCAGGGAACTGAGTCATAAGTATATAGAATGAGTAAAGGGATCCTAGCTGTCCAGAGGGCTGACAGTTAGTAATGTTGTATCCAAATGGAACAAGAATAGGGAGGAAACATTTCAGATACACTTATAATATATTTTTTCTGAATTTTGAAACTGAAGTCTGTTGTTCTGCTTGCTGTGTTTTTGTATGGCCTTATATTAAAGGCATTACTAAAAACATGCATAGTTCTTCTAGTATTAGCTTTGTCTACTGAAAAGTCCTTGAACAATAGATGGTGTGATAGTATTGGAAGTACCATTCTGAATCCACCAGTGTTTTTCCCCTTACCCCTCCCAGAACGTTACTGTGGTATTACCAGGTCAGTGGCTTTGCAGTGGCAGCACATCAGTTGCTTCACACCCGCAAGAGATAAGGGGAAGGGTGTGCATGGGGTGAAGGTATATTGTGGCCTGGGTTTCTTGTTTGTCTGGGCAGAGGTAGGAGGGTGATAAGTTATCTCAAGTTTTCTGTTTTTCCTCACCAGCATTGTATGGCAACTGGCAATCCCATTCAGACAGGAAGTGCTTGTAGTCTTCTTGTCCTGCTTTCCTCTCTGTCTTTCAAGTGACACCCCACTGCTACTTTGGCTCTGAAATTCTCCTGTGTGAAAATCGCTTGGAGATAACTCCTGTCTTTTAGGACCACAGTAACTTTATTCTTTGATCTGAAAAGTGCAAGACCACTGTTGAAATACGAATCTCCCCAAAACCCACCAGTAACTATACTCTTCTCATGCCTTAAGGGAATTCAGTAAAAAACTGACTAAAGTTTGAAATGGTAAATGGCTAAATGTGTGCATGTATTCTGGTAGTGTTTAGGATCCTGTCTGTAGGAGTCATGCTCACCCTGAGCTGGAGGAATGAGCTTTGCTTCCCCCACCTCCCTTTTTTTTTCTTTTTCTTCCTCCCGCTCCTCCTTCCTCCTGTTAACTGAACCTTTCACACTCATTCTTGCCTCAAATCCCATATCTTGAAATGTACTTTTCCCCTCTGCTGTTGTAGTGGTGCTAAAGCATCTTGGTAAGTGTCTTAAAGTTGTAACGAAAGAGACTGTTCAGAATTGCATAAAAGATGACTAACTACCAACTTGATTTAAAAAATAAATAAAAATACAAAGCTGAAAGTTGCATATTCTACAAATAAGATGGCTTTCATGCTTTTTGAGTAGATATGACAGTGATAATCCACATTAGAGAGTATAAATACTTGCAGGCTACAAAGGATTTTCTACCCAAATTTACGAAAATCCTTCAGGTAATAACCCCAAACTATTTCAGCCTCTAAGTGGACTCACTGTAGGGACAAAGGAAATTAAATTACTGTCGGTACAAAGGTGAGCAGTTTCCTACCACTATAAAAGTGAAAGGAATTAAAAACCCTGAATTGTTCTGTAGCTTGATATTGCCATAATTTAAACAAGGTGCTTGCTTCATAAGTAGCAAATAGCAGGGTAAGAAAACTATATTCAAACAAATGGATCTGGGATGGTTGCTGTTAAGAGTGATACAGTGTCTTATTAAGAGTTACACCATAGCTTCACCAATACTTACGAGTTGGTAATGCTGTTGGAAGCAGTCCTGTCTTGCTTCTAGCAAAAGGGAGGAGGCAACGTGGCAAGAATAGCTGAATTTGTAACTGGATTCAGAACTGGCCCAAATTAAAACTACTTTTCCTGCTGCCCTGCCCTTCTGACCTTAGTTTTAACCCGGATTAGCTTCCACACTGAGTTGCTTATGTGGCAAGGTAAATGTTTATGCTGACTCAAAAGAAAGAGCAGAGTAAGGGTGAGAATAAACAACAGGGGAACTGATGTGTTTCTTGTCTCTTATGCCGGTGTAAGGTGTTTGTGGAACTGTGTGCTAGTAGCGGTTCACTTAATATCACCTTAACCAGGATTTTTGACCTTTCTAAAGCTGGAAACAAGAATAAAAGATTGAGTAAAACTTTCTTATGTTTTTAAGTATATTATATTGTTACCTGCTGGCTTTCCAACGTCGCTTCTAGTGCGAGTCAAGAATGCTTGCATAAAACTAAGAACAGGTTCTTTTAGATTAAGAATATATCCAATATAGAGGTGTTTCAAGTGCTGGGGGAAGGGCATAGACTTAATAGACATGCTGCCCTCTTTCACATTTTGCTAATGAATTAACTATGATAGTGAATAAGCACGTTACTGTATGTAGGTGAATGAATGGGACTCTAGGATATACTTGGTATTTGTGAGGCTTCAGAATTGTAACCTATGCTTTATAGACAGAATTTTACCTCAGTACATGAATACTTCTGTTTTCTGAACTCTGTTTTCCTAGAAGACCTGATGATATCTATAGCTACACAGTCTTTGTTAAGCATTTTGTGTTTTGCAAAGCAGAAATACTTTTTTTTAAAAGAAGTGCAATATTCTGACTGTTTGGAAGGCTTATATGCCTTCCAGAACTTCTACATTTGTTTTTAAACTTATTTTGAGACATTTATATTCTAAGCTTTAAATATTACTTAAAAATTTAGCAGAAGAAAAAAAACCAGGTTGTCACAAAATAAACACAAATAAGAAGACAAGAAGATGCCATTGCTCAGTGGTTTACTAGTCAATTTGTCTTTTTCTTGAGTTTTCTATCACTGGTTCTTACAGGCAATGTCCTACTCAAGTAAAACATGCTGTAGGCAGGGGATATGTTTCTGATGAGGTATTGCAGATGGAGGGAAAACACTGTTATTCATGTCTTTAACTTCCATAAGATTTTTTTTGTTGTTGGACTTGGAATCCTAATTAGATGAAGAATATAACATAAGTATCTTCAAAAAGATTGTCTGTTCTGTACAGCTTTCTCTTTTCCTTCCCCAGTAAAGCTCTTCCACAAGGACAGCTCTTGTCAAGTCTTTGCTGCTGCCTCTATCTTTGTCTTTGTTTCCCTGCCTTCATTACTGTTCGTTTTCCATCGAGGTCATTATTGTAACGCTTGTATTTGAGAAATATATTTGAATTTTTCTGGTATGCTTCTTCTAAGGATGATGCAATCTTTTCAACCCATCCTAGTTTGGAAGAAGTAGTTTAAACTAGGCTGGAATTACTTCCCAGCATGGCCAAGTTTTGAATACAAATGCATTAATGGTATGTGTGACTTCTAATTTGGAGGACAAGGAAGTAACGTATAAACGCCCTTAGTGCTAGCAGTTTTGTATTGGAAATAAGGCATCATATATATTTTTAATTGGCTTATATTTTGTTGTTCCCCTCCTATTTACTCTCTCCAAAAAAAGGGTTGTGTATGAAGGGAATAATTTTGCAGGACTCCTAGCGTGAGGGTTCTTTTACTCAACTCCAGTAACCCTCTCCTAGGATAACCACCCAGTCTCTCACTCCTAGTTACTGGGTATCATGCAGATCACACTGGGAGACCGCTAACTGGGTAGGTCGGTTTGCTGCTGGGCCCTGATTTCTCCTTTCTACCTACAGACATTAGGATTGGCACGTGCCCTATAGCATCTAGTCTTTATGCTTTTGATATGTCCTGAAGGGAACATCGCAGAAACTATAGGAGGGAAGGAGGGATGAGGGAAAGAATTCTATGTTCCTTTCTTCTCTTTTCTCTAGAGTTATTATCAATACAGGTTTCCTTGTGGGGTGGAGACAGATAACAAATACATTGTTTTGGGAGGTGGTGGGCAGACTAGAAGTTATATAAATTACTTGCTTCTACAGCTGTTTCATCTTGTAATATAACTGTTCATTCCTTAAAACCTACATGAACACAGAGTAGATGTTATTTGAGGGAAATAAAGTGTATTCACTGATAGATTTAGTTATTCAATGGAAAAACAGGTTATACTACTTGGAATTGATATTTGACAGTAAGAAAGAATCAGTGTATTTCTGAAGATCTAAAATAGACTGGGTTCCTATTCTTTTTCGTAATTTGAAGATACTTATTTTAGAATCACAGCATACCTTCAGCTGGAGAAGACCTGGAAATCACCTGGTCCAAGCCCCTTCTCATTGTGAGACCAGCTTCTACGTTAGATCAGGTTGTCTAGGGTCAAATCCAGTTGAGTTTTGAACTTTGCCCTCCAAGGGTGGAGGTTCAACATCTGCAGGCGACTTCTTTTGTCACTTTGTGAATAGGTGAGCAGCATATAATGCAAGTTTCTCATAAAAATTTGATAGCTAGTTCAGATGTGCAGTTCCCTAATTTACATGTTTAACAAGCTGTTAAATGCCATTCTATTGGCTCTGCTCACCCATTTCTTTTGAAGCCTCATTTTCTACATGGCCAGGGAGGGAAGAAAGGGGAAGAAAGAGAAAGGGTCCCCTTTTTTCCTTTACTGTGTCTTTGGATGACCAGATAATGAAGAAATAAGGATTTGTTACACAAATCTGCACTTTGTATATCTGCTCTTTCTAAATTACTGCTGGGCTTGTAATAATTCATTTTCTTTTCTATTTAATACAGTGTTTTTTTTCTTTGCTATTGCTAATCTTTATTTTTAATTTTCCAATTATCTTCTGGTTTTCAATTTTTTCATCTAAACTGTCTTTATACAAACCAAGAGCAAACTAGTGAAATGCTACAGCTTTAAGTGCCTGTGCTTCTTTTCAAAATTATGTTCATGTTTCATCTCTGTGCTATGTCAGCTTGACACTGTACTTGGTTTTATGGCTTTCTCTTTACGTTTATTGACATTTTAACTTTCTAATAGAACTTTTTAGGTCACAGCTTTCACTCTGTGTTTGATGTGGATGTCTGCTTAGTTGTATTACTAAATGTTTTAATCAGCTTTTCCCTTAGTGCTAAGAGGCTGAAATTTAAGAACGGCATTTTATCTTTAAGCCACCACTAAAAATACCAGATTGTTACATATTAGTAGTCATAGACCGGTGACTGAAATAAAAATCAGCATTTTGATGCAGCATACAGATAACTTGCACCATAAACTATATTTCTGTGTATAGTATCTTCAGCAGAAATTTTCTGTATAGTTCATGCAGTTTTGGTGTATGAAACCTGACCTCCAGAATTTTTTAACTGAGCATGCTAGACTATTTGCTGAAATGATGGTTGGCTGCTAGCTGTACAGACAGTTCTATTTTCAACAAGGAAATAGAATACTAATTTGATACAGTTTCAGAGTAATTTAAACTTGACTTAGTTTGAGGGAGTGTCAAAAGTGTCTTGGTTGAGAGGACTCTTCCTTCTGCCTATCAATTTCTTTTTGATAACTTATACTGTGTGGTTTTTGCCTTGTCTTAATTTCTTGGCATAGTCAGAATGGTTGCTTTCTTTTCTTTTCTCCTCCCTCTTTCTTGTTTCAAAACACTACTTCTAGATTTGTCCAGTGCAGACTGTCTAATACAGGGTAAAGTATCTTTTTTTTTAATGCTGGTTCACAAACTAATCTGTATGAATAGATTTACTCATGCAGAACTCGTACAAAAATAAAAGAAACTATCTGTATTGACAGAGCAATGTCAAAGAAAACATTATGGTAATTCAGAATTTTACTAATATGGATTACCCATCTTCTCCAGTATGAAATGTTTTTTTCCCCACTAGCTGATCTTTACACATTCAGACTCTTAAGATTCTCCGCAGTCAAAACAGCACAGCTGATGGTTTCATAAGAGTTTGAAGTGAAGATGTCATATTTTAGATTAATGTGAATAAGAGTGAAAGTACTTAGGGTAGTAGGAAAGTCTTGTCACTGCTGTGATCTTCTTAGGATTATGTTTCTGTTATAACTGATGTTTGTTTCTGTATCCTTCATGGATTTTTTCCTCCTATATATTTCACTTGCATTGTACAATTATTTTTTTTTTAAGCTGGGAGTTCTTCAACATTTGTTTTGCAGTTGCATTTGCATTAAAGGTATTATATTAATAAACCTTAAATGTGTTCACATAGCATATGTGCAAGAAGTCAGAAGTAATCAATTTCAAGAATCCTCTATTTTCCTTCCTGTAATTGAAGCTGTGATAACCCAGTGGGAGTTTGTTCAGGTCTTGAAATACATGGTTTTTATCAGTTTAAAGGTAGGAATTATGTTATATGCAGAAGTGTGCTTTGAGTCTTACATTATTAAGGGAAACAAATTTGCAAGCAAGAAAATATAAAAACAGTCATTCTCATGGCACTGATACTTTGTCCTTGTTGGCATATGTACAGCAAAATGTAAGAAATCAAATCTAGTGACAAGGGTGCAAATTATTATAGCTGTAAAGGAACTAGGGCAACCAGGAATAATAATTTTGAATTTTTCAGCTCAAAGGGGGATCCATATTTAAGAAGAGATTTAGCACTGGTTAGTTCAATTCTTCACTAAGAAGCTGTGAGTTGAGCAATATTGTCTGAAGTGTGAAAAGTGCAGTCATCCAGTTGGGTATGGTTTTGTCTTCCTTAACTGCAGTGTAAGAATATGGAATCACAAGACAGTCTTCAGAAAACCTTGAATTCTCCTTTATAGTTTCCAAAGAAACTTTAATTAGTGTAATTTAAGGGGATTTGTTCAATCATAAATAATGGAATACTCTGGTGTGTGGTGATTATACTCCCACTGAAAATGTGTAGCAGTTTGCTGTTACTGATTTAGCTGCAAATAGAAGACAAATGTGTTCAGCTGTGTGCCTGTGTTTGCACATGGCAGGATGAGAGGCAAGGCAACATTTTCAGTCAGTTGGCAGGCAAAACCATATTTTTGTTATCTTTTTTCCTCTCCTCCGAAACTAATTATATATTTGATTTTTATATCTAGGGTGTGGATTCAGGATTTGTTCCCAGCGTTCATGATTTTGACAAGAAACTTACCGAGGCTGATGCTTACTTACAGATCTTGATAGACCAATTGAAGGTATGGTAATGAACTGGTGTATTTACTGTACTGGGAGTCTGCTTGTCAGTGTGGATTTCAAGGTCTGGTTGAAAGGAAGATCAACAGAAAGAGAGAGTCAGGTTTTATGCTTGGCACGTGTTCTGGTAAATGTGGGATGCTGATGTCTGCTGATGATAGAATTTTATTTTCTTTTTCTCCCTATCTTAGATGTTACATAAGTTCTAACTACTTCTGAAATAAAGAGATTTTTAGTAGAAGTATAAAAATTAAAAGTTACAAGCTAAGGGCTGAAAAAAGCTGAAAATAGCTTTCTCTTATAATGGAACTTGGGATTGTTAAAATAGAGTTAGAAAATTAGAATAACTTAAACAGATTTTATAGAATGGTTTACAATGGCTGAAACATTCTTTTATTTATATAGTTTCATGGAAATGGCAGAGATAAGTTAAGTTTAATTGTAAAACATAATTAAATCATTGTATTGCTCATAGCATTTTAGAGTTTACCTTGAGAAAATTTTGTCGAGTAATATGTAACTACAGTTGCAGATAGCTTCAGGCTTCGCAGTAGTGATAGATAATCTGTTCTTTGTCCTTGAGTGAAAACATTCTGTAGAAATTTTGGACACATACTGTTCTTTTACACTTTGTACGTGTATTTTAAGAATAGGTGGGAAGGTGAGGAATGATGAGGTCATATCTCAGTACTCACCTTATTGAGAAAAACAGTTTTTGCTGCTGGTTAGGACACTTTTTCCCATGACTCAGCAGGTTAAAATTGCTGTTAAGATTGCTTCAGTTCTGCTGGTTTGGATTTTTTTTTTTCCTGATATAATGGACAAGTATTGCATGTGGGATATTCAGCAAAAATTCAGTTGCAGGGGTGGGCGGAGAGGGGGGAAGAGCATACCAACAAGAATGGAGGTAAGCAAAAGAGATGCAAACAAAATTCAAAGCAAAACTGCAAAGACTTGGTCAGGAGTTAGCTTTGTCTCCCACTCCGCAGCCATCTAGCATGCTTCACTGAAGGAAGGTATTTAAATCTTTACGCCTTCTAATTGCTATTTCAGGCCAACTGGGGGGAGGGTGTATAGGAATTAGTTAATAATGAAAGAAGAGTGAATTTGCGGAAGGACCAAGACTACAGTCTTTAGAACCAGAAATCAGCCCTCAAGGGAAAGGGAGCACATGAGTCAGTTTTAGGCAGGCTGTTGAGTGAAGAACTGTAGCTCACCTACTAAGAATTACAACCTCTTTTCTGAGCAAGGGTGGATGTGATGAACTTTTGGTCATTACCCTTAATCTTTTTTCTTCCTTGAATAACTTGTTCTTAACGGTTATTTGTATGTGCACCTTAGAGTGCTCTTGCCGGCAATTTTTAACTGTTTCAGTTCAGCTTGTCTTAAATATAGATTCAAGCTTTTCAGTAAGGATTTGTTTCATTTTGCTTAGCTTCATCTCATATTCCACTTTTAAGAAATAAATAGAAGTAAGTGCTGGCACATATCTTTGCAAAAGAAGTGCTTACAAATCCTACGTGATTTGAAGCATATACCTGAATACCTGGAAGGGTTGATAAGGGTTGAGTCTGTTTTGGTAAGCACTTTATATGCCCCAAAGGTCTTTGCTGAAATAAAAGAAAGGCAGTTTGATGCATTCTGATGAGCGTCACATTTATCACTTAACCTCACCTTTTTCTTCAAAGCCTGGGAGAACCGTATCAGACTGAGCTGTGGAACTAGCTGGGATCTGTGATATGGTCTCTTGGAGGATGGGGATAATGTGAGAAATAAGTTACAAATTTGTTATATCACAAATGCTGTAAATAAATATTAGGCAAAAACTGCTTTGGGTCATAATACCAAGATCGTATAACTTAAGTATTTATTAAATGCTTTTGGGTTTGAGATTTCAGTGTTTCTGGCTGATATTACATGAAGAAAATAACACTTTCCAGTATTTTCACAAGTATATCTTTCTTTTAGCTCTTTGATGAAAAACTCCAGAACTGCAAAGATGATGATCAGAGAAAAGCAAGTACATTTTGTCTTAAATACTGTTTATTTTGCTTAATCAGATGGGTTTGTGCATCAATTTGCTATAGGCTATAGAAATTTAAAGTACAGTTCAAATTCATCAAGTTGTCAAAATCACTTAAAACAATTTGAATAACTGATAGCATCATTTGTGTTGTGAATAGGTTGCAAACAGAATTTTTAGTAATACCGGGTGTCATACCATTGAAAAGGGTTTCAGTCTGTAGGAAATTATTACTTGTCTGTTATCCAACCATGAAAAGCATTTTTAACTTAAATTTGCTATTTTTTAGTCTTTAACAAGGATGAGTGTTTACTGTTTGTAGGAATAGCAAAGATATTCTGAAGGAAAAAAAATAAATGCTAAGAATCGTGTATTTCACGTTAATCAGTCTGCATCCTGTGTAGTTCTGTGACTAACATGCCACATGTTGAAAGTCTGTGAATACTATAATCCACTCACCTTGGGCAAGGATGCAAAAAATGTAACGACTCTTTTAGCGAGGTTGTAATTCACTTGTGTATTTTTTTGCATCCCCTCCTATTTCATTTCAAAATCAAGTTTGTAGGTCAGAGTTCAGTCACTGTGTTTAAGAAAGGCTAGCACATACCTTGGGTGGCATGCGTTTGTATGTTAATTTGTGTGGTGTGGAGGAGGGATTTAACAATTCCTTATGAAGGGTTTATTACTAAGGAGTTGCTTTTGTTTTCAGCAAATGCAGTAATTTCAATATTGTAAAGCACTGGTGTATTTCATCCTAATTCCCTCCTGCCCCCCAATTTCACTTGTGAAAAACTGATGTTCTCTTTGTGTTTGGTTTCAGTTTTGAAAACGGTTTGATGCTCTCTGTGATTAGTTAGATTCTTTATAATGGTTGTGACCTTTCATGTGTTATCCATCTTGTTTGATGTGTTATGTGGCATCTTAGGGACTTGACAAGTGATGGTCTTTCTGGAGTTCTTTTGCACATACAGGCTTTTAAAATAACTTTGAAGTACAAACGTTCTCTGTGTAAGCGCGTTTAATCTGTAGACAACTGACCAAAAGAGTAAGATATAAAGATTTTGTGTTTCGCCTTCAGTGTGTCTTCCCAGTAAGAGTTCTCCTTCAATTTTGACCTCCCTCCAGATGCTACTTTGCAGATCAGGCAGTACTTTCTTTTTCCCTGTGACAGTGCTTCTAATCCCTGGAGACTTTCCACATGTTGTGCTGATTTCTTTCTTTATCTCTGCAAGGTATCTGTGGAACAGACAGATTGACTTTGTAGAGAAAGCAGGAGGCTTGTTTAGAAGAGGTCAGCTTCCTCTGGCTTTAAATCTTGATGAGTGTAGCTATTACTATAGATTCCATTTATTATCTATTAAAAATGAAAAAGACTCGGCAAAGCACTTTTTTGATCATGTCTCTTCCTGTACTAAAGCAGCTAAGAGGTTTTTTGATACTGCATTTAGCAGTTTTCCTATTTGTTTATGGACGTATGGTTCAGCTGTCAGACTATGAGCTGAGTGTAGCTTGCAGGATACTTCCATCCAACCCATAGTTTTTTCCTCTGAGGAAACAAGAATTGGTTATTGAAGTGTTACATGCTTCCCGACTAGTTGAGTGCTGTTTTCTGCAACTGTTTATGGCCAGGCATTTAAAACCTGAGTTATTGTTTTTGGAAGTGTACAGAGCATTGGATAAGCTGGTTTTTAGTTACAGAATGTTTGGTCTTTTGAAAGTAATGATAGAGGTGTTCCAAGATGCTTCAAGATCCCTTGGATATATTCTTTCTGAGACATGGTGATCTGTTGAACTTGGAAGAACACAGTGCAGGTGTAGACTTGAATTTTGAAAACTGAGAAATACTGTGATTATCATGAATCCCCTGTGTTACATTGATAGTCCTGGTGGAAGTACAGCTAGCACTGTATAGTGGGATCATACTGTCTTGCAAACATACTATAACTAGCAGTGCTGCCTGTTTTGCCGAATCTACTGATGGAGTACAATGTATATATCTGATTACGTAGGAAGTAAAGAAGGTGCGTGATCTGAGGGTACGGGAGTTTCAAGGTGAAGACAAGATAGGACCTTGCTTTCTTAACAGTGTTAGCAATATTAGTGGTGAGAACTTGAAGTAAACCTTTCTGTTCAGTTTTGTGAAACTATCTTGACCACACGTATCAGGGAGAGTAAAACTATAAACATTCAAAAGCACCAGAACAGCGAAGAGGTGTATATTTGGCAGGCTGGAACAAAGCTGACTAAACAAGATTTTGGAGGGAAGTGTAGTCTGCTTAAGCTCTGTTTGGTTCACAAGAAGTATTTTTTGTGACGTAAATCCAAGGCTGAGCACACAGATTCAGGTTGCACCTTACCAATTCTGACCACGAGTCGGCTACCCCCACGTGCCTCTGCTACCCCTCTTTGCTGGACAAGCTGATCCCTCTATAGTCACATGATTGTTGAATGAGGCAAAAATAATGTTCAATGAATTAAAATTAGCTTTCTATTGGATCACCAGTGCCTTTATAAAATCAGATGTCAAGGAGGTACAACAAGCAGCAGGTAGATGGAGTAGTTTCAGTAGTAGCCTGCAATTTGATTAGATTAGGTGTAGTGCGTGGCTGCATTCTGCAAATGAAAGTCTGCAGGAAATTCATGTTTCATTTGACAATATGTGTATTCATTACCTAAAACTAGGGACGGTGTCCTACTAAAATTTTACCTTCATCAGTTTTCAAAGAGTAGGGATGTTGAAGAGAGAAAATTGTGATAACTTTCAGTAGTAAATTATATTATTTGATTTCATTTTTATTGATAATGGTTATCTTCAACATACCTCTGTTTACCTGCTTATGATTTTCCTTACAATTTTCTATTTTTCGAAATAATTTATATTACTTTCTTCAGTGCAAGTTTAAACAAAAGATAATGAGAATAAAGTTACAAGGATTGTAGTGGCACATATATAGCAGTGTAGTTCAGTACAATTGATGAGATGAGACACAAGCATTCTCCTAACTTTTCTTTCCTTGTCCACTTGTTTTTCTCTCCTCAGTGTCATGTCTATAGTGTGTTTGTATAAGATCTTACAGGAGGGGGAGTTCACAAACCTTACTTTATGCCTGTTTACATCACTGTTCTAGAATAACACGTTGCTCGTGAAAATCCAGAGACTTCCATATCAATGTTTTCTTAGCCCTAAAGAACAGGGGCGGTGCTCTTTAGAAAGGTCTTCCCAGGGACTGAGTCTGACTGACTTGTCTGCATTGTGCTCATAATTTTGTGTACATGTGAAGAAGACAATATTTCAGTTCCATGTGCCTGTATTCTTGCAAGGTAGCCATACAGCACAAATGGGAAAAATACTGAATCAATGTGTACTATTACTACTTAAGTTGACCAGCTCACAAAGAATTCATTTTCATAGGGGAAAAAATTTTGACTATATAATTTGTGGCCTTGGAAACCAGGTGTCCTGAGGTTTTTCCCATCTCAGATCTTCTGTGTGATCTTGGACAAATTACCCTTTTGTCTGTACATACGTGCAAGAATAGCAATGTCCTAGTCTGTTGTTTGGAAAATTACAAACGGGTAGGGGGAGAACAGTGTGACTGAATATGGCCTGACGTAGCTTTCAGATTTTCAGCAAAGATGATATTAATGAAGGGAATGAGATACCAGTTTATTTGGTGTGTAAATACTCTATAACATGTTGGGGGGAAAAATAGGTAAAGAGTAATCAAACCTGCTGACAGCTGTCTACAGTTGGCTATAAAGCTTTGAGACTGAATGATTTATTTCAGCTGCATAATCTTTCATCTGACAAGATCTGTATGTTTGGGTACACTGCCTATTCTGTTTTGGTGCTAAAAGGCTCAAAACTTCACTGCTGTCATATTTAAAACGCTTTTTTCAATATATGTTGATAAAGTTTGGACTGGAAGTATAGTAGAGATGGGAAAAAACCAAAACAAAGGAATTTTTAGCTGTTGGCATATTTCTCTGGTAGCAGCAGAAGTAAATATAATTTAACTTTGAGATATAACTGCCCTGATATGCTATTACCTAGATCAGCATGGTCCAGTCTTTCTAGTGGAAAAGGCTGAGCCTGTGTGCTGTTTGGCCACCTCTTGCCAATTAATCATGTATAGCATCCTTATGAGTAGTATATAGAACAGAGTATAACTGAAAAAATATTCCCCAGGTATTGGCTGGGAAGCTACCACTGCGTTTATTTTCTTTTTAATCCACAAGCTGAGACTATTCATTCCTGTAGATATACAGATGTATGTTGTGCTCTTACGGTGTAGAATTTGGCTTGCGATGCTGCATGGGGAAAACAGTTCCTTTGCACGTGTTGATTATTTAAGAATCAAAAAGACTGTGACTCAAGTCACATGAGACACTCATATTAATCAAAACAAAGAGGTCCTGTAATTGAATTAGTAGCGATTCAGTGCTGAGTCGAATTTAATAATTTTGCCTTCTGCAGACAGACCCAAGGACATCAACAGGATGCATATGCTTCTTAGATAGCTCATGGTTATGTATAAAATGACATGCAGATGCCTTTGGCATGCCTGAAGTGCAGTTCCACGCAGGAAATCTTTATGAACCAGTGTTTCTAGATAAAATTAAGTAGGCAGATTTCCAGATGCACTTTTTACTGGAGGTTTAGAAAGAGCAAGAACGTGCGTGCACTGGTATTTTCCATGATTTTTTTAAAAATGTGCTTAACTGCATATGTTTCTTATACCTGAATGATGATAATTTCAAGTAATGTTGATCATTGAAATGTGCCACTGTTCAGTACACTATGTAAGGATACAAAGTGAACTTAGAGTGACGCTTCATACTGCATTTCATTTTTGTTGATGTTATGCAAAACGGAGGTGTAGACTTTGATGGGTAAATACGTATAATGTCACTGCTCAGAAGTTCCTAATCTTGTCATCTTTAAACTTTAATTATCAGTTTGACTTCTGTCTTGTCAATTACAAAATGAAAATTGTGTCTATATACAAAATAGTCTTTAACATGTTGGTTGCTTTTTTCCTCTCTCAATTTAAGATTAAAATACAGTTTTTGTACAGTACTTAAGTCAAACTGGATGCTGGAAATTGTGTCTTTAACCACACTATTTTGATTTTTCTTTTACAGAAAATTGAAAGTCTCAAAGAAACAACCAGTGTAAGTTTCTTCAATTATTGTATCTATTATGTATCAATTCTGAAATTCACCTTATTGTCTTGGGAAAGTTTTTAAAGCTTTTTATAGAAAAGGGGGAATCCATATTAGGCCCAACAGTGTGACAGCAGAGGCAGCCTGCTTCTGGTGCTATATTCAGATTTATGTCTAGCACCTTAGAATCATAAAATCATAGAATAGTTGAGGTTGGAAGGGACCTCTGAAGGTTTGGAGTCCAACCCCATGCTCAGAGCACAGTCAGCTAGAGCAGGTTGCCCAGGACCAAATCTAGTTGGGTTTTGAGTAACTCCAAGGATGGAGGCTCCATAACCTCTCCGGGCAACCTGTTCCAGTGTTTGATCATCCCTGGAGTAAAAAAAAGTGTTTTCTTATGTTTAAGGTGAATTTCCTGTGTTTCAATTTGTGACCATTGCCTGTTGTCTTGTCACTGGGCACTGCTGAGAAGAGTCTAGCTCTGTCATCTTTACACCCTGCCATCCCAGTCAGATATTGATGCCCATTGATAAGATCTCCCCTGAGCCTTTTCATCTCCAGATTAAACAAGCCCAGCTCTCTCAGCCTCTCTTCACATGACAGTTTGCCTCCTTGCAGCGCTCTGAAAGTTTGAAGCTGACCTCCATTTCACCCTGACAACCTGTGTTGTATGTGGCTTTGGAAACTTCAGTTTTCTACTGCTGTGCTTTTGTCTCTGGAAAAAAAAAAAGGGAAGGGAAAGTAGGGGTTCTACAGAAGCAAATGTGCATTTAGTTCTTGCCCAGTATTTCAGTTAATATTCTGTATAACTAATAAAAGTACCTGTAAATGCAAAATACTATAGGATAGTAATAAATTTTTTTTTCCTGTTATTTTTGTTTTCCTAGAGCATGGTAGAATCAATAAAACACTGCATTGTGTTGCTACAGATTGCTAAAGTAAGTACACTGCAAACTATTTTGAATTTTAATTATACAGCATGAATCTGTGTGAAAACAACTGAAATGTAAAAGTGCCTTCTATATGATCCAGAATATGTATATTAAAAAATTGGTATAAGTTGATTTATGCTACTATTTTAATGAAGTTTCTCTCTGCTGAGTTCCACAGCAGACAGTCCTGTTAATGTTCATGGTAACAGCCATGTTGATGACATAGTTTTTCTTTGAGACAAACTTGCAGAGTTTTCTATTAGACTAAGAACTTAAACAAACATAAGGGTGACAGATTAGAAACTTAACAAAACTCTGCTTTCTGCTTCAATTAAGAATGTGACTGACGAGTAGAAAAAGGGAGAATTGTGATGTTAATAATCTCAACTGGTTTGGCAAGGTTTTTCATAGGTCTGAAGTTCATTATAACGTTGGAACTTCTTGAAGTAAGAATTTTATTATTTGACAATGCAATAGGGGTAATGCACTTAACACTTTTCACTTAAATGTTTTACTACTTTTTAAAATTTAGTGAGATTTGGATTTACTTTTCTGTCAAGTTCTGCTCTTACAGGCCTTCATGTACTTTATTTAGGATATGTTAATTATGGAGCTGCTGATTTATATCTTGTGACCCAAGTGAAGTAAGACTGTGATTTGCAAATTAATTTAGAGTATTTTCAAAATTCTAAGGCTGAATTTAATCAGAACACATTCTGATTTATTCAGAAATAGGTGTAGGCTCTTCATTTTTTCTTTCTGTAGTCCAGATCAACTTTTTTTTTTAGCTTTCAAATACAGTACTGCTGTTTGTCTTCATTCTAGACGCCAGATACATTGTACAAAATTTTGAAAATTGAAGTATTTAGAACCTTGCAGGATCAGAAGTAATTTACTAAAAGGATTAGTGCATATTTTGTGAAATTCAAATTTCATATCAGTAGTTTAAAAATTCTGAAGAAAAGATTTAAACAAAACCAAAAATATTTTACAAATAGTAGGGTACATGGAAATAGTTTTGTGCCACGTGACTCTAGAGCTAGAACAGTCTTTTTTTCACATGGTGATACTATTTGAATCCATCACTTTAGTGATAGCAAGAAAAGCCTTGTCGGTGCTTAATAATTTGCTGTTATTTAGTACTGGGTATATTTAGAATTGTTTTAGTACAGTGAAACCAGTAGACTATATGTCATTCTTTGGGGATTTGGTGGAGTCGATTATAGGTAGACTAGATGGTAGTATGGTAGTTTTCTTACACAGCTATATGTGATTTGCTGTATTAAGGTAGCTGTTGGAGAAACCGTGTGCAACAAATTACTTGTTCATTTTTTGCTAATTACTGTATTAATGTATTTAATAGTTTTCATGGAGGTTTAATTCCTGTGAAATTTTACTCTTTTTTAAAAGCTCTGCTATGTAATTAGCAAATCTGAAAGAGCAGAATTATAATCTGATTTGCAGGTTCTTGATCAGAGCTAGTAATAGGTGTTTGAGTTAGCTTTCTTGTTTCTATTGAATATCAAATTCCATTTCTGCTATGGGCAAATTTATTGGGGGATAGACAAATACGATTGCTTATCTTGCACTGATGTTAAGCATATTTTGCAGTTGGTTAGGTTGTTTGCTGATAATGGACAAAACTGAACTTATAGTGGGAGATGTAGGCATTTTATCAGGTTCAGTGCTTTATTGCTCCAACTACCATATAAGCGTAAAGGTAGGTGGAATTTGGGTTCCCCAAAGATGCTAAGATTTGCTTTCTGTTACACTAAATCAGACCTTGAAGTCCTTTCAGTACCAGTAAATATTAACCAGTGTAAATAGATGGGCTTATCCATTGAGGAGTGGGGGTTTTTTTGGTTCGTTTTGCTAAACCGTATCTAAAGCTTCTTTAGAGCTATTGAAGATAAGGTTGTTTAAATGAGTGATTTATGCACAGCTAATTGGAAGATGTTGATCCACATACAGTGAAAAATACCCTCTATAAATCTTCCTGCTATTTTAATAACCTTTATTCTGCTTCATCTCTTCATCATCATCTTCTCTCTCTCTCTCTTAGGCAACTGTACTTGTTGACTACATGGCAATTCTGTCGTGTGTTGTCGTTCCCCCCCCCTTTCTATAAACTCTGTTGGTATCCTGATTTCTTACTGCTGTAAGAAATCAAGAATATAGGGGGGGGGTTGTTTTTACAGTTCTGTAAATTGCATGTGTATGAAGCATTATATATGTAAAAATGTATTGTGTCTGACTGATAGCTTTTTGTTCTCCAGTATAGAACCTTTTAAGATTCTGCAAGTTTTTTTCCCCAAAGTTGTATGTAAGGCAAGTATGGCTGCTGACTTACACTGCTGAAAATAAATCATATTAACACCACCCCTGCACCCCATTTTTACTTCTACAGTGCCTTTCACATTAGGAGACAGACTTCACAGTTACCTTCTGGTTGTTTGCATACTTTGAAAACAGTTATTACTTCTCTGTATACTCAGAGCATCTCTCTGTTTCAAACACATAGCCATTTATTATTTGGATGATTTTGGTACATTGAGGCAAACCTGGGTGTTTTGGGTTTTTTTGTTTTGTTTTAATTGTGTGTTAAGTTGAGCTGTTTCATGGACTCTTAAAACAACCTGCCATAGGACTTGGACAGTTAAATTTTCATTAAACTTACTGGTAAATCAAGTGTGTGATCATGCCACTCGTACTTGAGGTGACCCAAGGCATTTTCAAAATAATGAAGTAAATAACAGCTAAATAGAAATATGTTATAATACATACATCACTTGTCAAAAAGCAATCAAGATAAACTAAGTGGGATGAATAGGTGGAGCATTTGACTTGTGTTGTCCCCTTTGCATGTATGGCAGTTGAAGGTGTCCGGCTTGGCTGATGTGTGTGTTGTAAAAGGTATGTAATGGCCTATCAGTGTAGCAAACTACAGTCTTGGAAATACATGTTTTATGAAGTAGCATTTATAATTTAGATATTTATTTTTCCATCTTTGCCTTCCCTTTTTCATTCCCTCATTTCTGGTCAGTCTAGCCTTCCTTACCTCATCAACATGCCACATGGCTGATGTGCATTACTGAGATAGGATAGCGCTTCAGTACAAAAGCAGCATCTTTGTGTTTGATTTCTTAGGTCTTAGAGATGATAGCATAACATGGAAATTTTGTATGCTGAAAAAAAAATAATTTGGACTTCAGTGTTACTCTTTCTTTTTTGTTTGTAAGTTTGCAACCCAATGGAACTCATTGCCCTTAGTGTTGTTTTTGTCATGGAAAGCCTTGCCTAAGAAATGCCAGCTAGCAGACATGAAATTTGAGCAGTCTATTGCCAACGATATAAGCTAAGGAAACATGAAGTATCAAAACATAAGTATGTGCCAACTTTCTTAATACTATTTACAGCTTTTTTTTTTTCCCCTGGTCCTCCTAACTTTAACAGCTGGAAATCTGGGGAAATACGCTGCAGACAAGTCTCAAGGTTTACTCTGAACAAAGTTACGGATTGATACACTGGCTGAACTTTGCTTCAGAAGTGAAGAGATTTGGCTTAGTGTTCAGTAGAATTTATACTGTTGCTGGCACAGTGTAGATGGGCATTAACTTGTCTGTTGCTAGTGTAATTTCCCCTGATGACAGTTTTATTCCATGCATTTCCTGCTCTTTCACACATGCTTCTAGGCAAAAAACCCCAAATCCTAGATTCTAAATAATCTAAAAAATTTTAAAATCTAGTGGATACCAAAAAGCTAATGTTAGAAACATTTAACTTATAAAGGCACTTCTGCCTTTCAAAAGCAAAAAGTGCTTTTGAAAGCTTGACCTGTATGCTAATCACAGTTCTTCAGAAACCGAGAACCTCATATCTTTCAGTTTTCAGGGACTCATTGGTGCTGCAGTCAATGTTTTGGGGGGCTCTTAGCTATTTGGGAAGAACCTACGTTGTAAAGCATAATTGTATTCTGCAGTGCAGAAAGGATATTTTAAAAATTGTTCAAACTCGTGTGGACAGATCCTTGGAAAATTCTAGTCTTCAGAGGTGCGGTGCCGATATATAGGATTGTTTCTTCTTAGTTACTGTATCACATGATGAGGAACATTTTATGGCTGACAGTGTAAACATTCCTGACAGAAACTTGCTGTTCTCGCTTAACACAGAACTGATAAGTCATACAAGATTGTTATGTTGATATTTTTAACATTTTTTCCTTAAGGACCAAAATAATGAGGAGAAGCACGCAGATGGACTTATAGTAAGTTTAAATCTAATCTTTATCTCCCTTTATTTCTGCAGAACATGTGAACAGAGACCTGAATTTCCACTCATTTTGCAACATACTTCTTCCTTTCTCTAATTTACTGCTTCAAGTGTCTTGTTAAAATTCCTGTCGAGTCATTAGCTTCTGAGGTTGGCTAACACCCTTGCCTTTAGCAGATATAGTGATCAGTTTTATATTGAGTGTCTTAAATGGCAGTATTATGACTGAACACTTAGATAAAAATCTGCCATGTGAACAGATGAAAGGGAAATTATTAGAATAGAAATAGTTTTGTGTTCCATCTGAAGTATCTTTATGAAATAGATCAGCTATCTGTGTGCTTCAAGTAGTTTGTCTTTTCTACAGCGCTGCTCATTTGATGCAAAGTTGTATTATGTCTGTTTAAGCAATGTTTCTTCTTTAATATAACTTCTGTGTTTTTAATGTAACTTCCGTCATCTTTGGTTTCAGTCACATGTGACTTCTCTTTCTTTGTTCTCTTTTTGTCATTTGAGTACATTTCAGATACTTTTAATAGGAGATTGGTTTCAGTAAAACATAACTCTAAAAACCATAGTTTGTTTTCATTACAGCTGACAATAATTCCCAAGCTTTATTGTCTTTCCATTATATACAGATTTAGCAGTATGATTTTCTGGTATGAACTTTGGAGTAAAGATGCACATACAGATTTTGGTTTCATGCTTACTGTAACGGTTGCCCTGTGGCAAGTCATGTAATTCAGGTCTAAGTGTAACGGAATAGGTTCTGTTATGTGCCCTGGAAAGGAGAGGTTATGTAGCTAGACGCTACCACAGGCAGAGGTGGTATGCACATTAGATCTGCAACTAAGAAATTTCATATAGATATTTAAACTTACCATAGTCTGAATGTGATTAATCACTATTCTAATTGTCAGTGGGCTGGCTTTTGCTGAGGAGAAAAAAACCATATTTCTGCAAGAATATATTAACTGATGCATCAGTGATTGCGAAGACTGAATTTTTGATGCTGTTGAGGTCAACGTTAGCTTGGGCTAAAGGTCAAGATTTCACTTTAAACGTAGGCAGGAATCTGATCAATGTTTGATACCATGGTGGGATCATGGTCTTGTTTCTACGTGGTTCTTTTTGAGTTGTTAGAGTAGGAAACTTTCAGGTGTGCCTTCATCTGTTTCTAAACCATGAAGGCATACCCCAAAATATCTAACAAGAAACTCCAGTTCATGTTGCAGTGTGGAGAGTTCTTTAAGGATAAGGTTACAGTGCAGCATACAAAGTAAAAATTACTTTGTTTTTTTTTTTTTTTTCCTTTATCACACCAGTGTTCTGTATATATATTATTTGTTTCCCTAAAACTAGGGGAGCTAGAGATAGCAATAGCATCCTGTGTATCATAGGACCGTCTTCATTTTTAAGATTCTTAACTCTGAATATGAGATAATGATTTTAACCTGTGAAATATATGGGACAGGGACCTACCTGTGTTGCATGCATAATTGCACAAGCAGTTGAAATAATGTGTAAGGGGGACATTGATTTTTGCTGGAATACAGTGAAGTAACAGTCTATGTACTGGATTATTTATTTGTATGCTTATTAGTAACACCAGTGAAAATGTGTTCATCATAAAAAGCTATTTTTATGCCATTTTTTTTTAAGCTGGAGGTTTTTTTAAATAACCAGAGAGTAATAACTTTTGTTTTCAACTAAATAAATTCTGTGCTATAAAAAAATAACAATAATCTTCACTGCTTCACTGATTTTAAATGTAGGATAAAGTTCAGAATAACAGTTAACCAAGGAAGGAGGCAAGCAAGACATTTTCCTTTTGTAGGAAAATGGGAGGAGGAAGGTTAAAATGACCCTGTTTCTCTCAGTCTGCATGCAAAGAGAAATTAATAGACTTAAGGGAGGGAAGAACAGTTAGAGACTCTCTTCTTTTTCTAATGTTTAAAATATTGATCTAAAAAGAGAGTTGGAATAAACATACTGACTAAATTCAAAGACAAATCTCCTCTACCTTTTTTTAAAAAAGAACTTTTTTTAAAAGTAGATCTCAGTATTGTATGACCTTCCTGTGCTTGATATTCTTCAACTTAAGCACAGTAGCAAGATTTCCTAGCAAATTGAGGCAAAGACTTTCATAGTTCTGACATAGGTCAATGGTTTTAAATTGCAAGATGTTTGGAGAAGGGTTTCGTGTGCCTTTTGTCCAACTCACAACCCAGAACAACGTAGAAGTACTGGTTGTTGTATGTAAACATATATAACAAACAATACTTAGGTGATAAAATTGCAGGCCAGTGAAGCAAGGCAAAATCATGTTAGTTTGGATTAAAAGACGTTGCAATTTAGATTTCCAAGAGGCTTGTTGTATAAAAGCCAAGAACATATACTGAAGTCAGTGGCTTTTGTGAGTGTCAAATTGAATTGGTGCTTCATTTTCAAAGTGCCCACATTCTTAAGTAGATTGAAATGTCCTCTACTGGAGACACACTGAGAACTGTCAGCTTGCCTTGGAAAGAGTTTTGGCACAAATCTGCTTCGTGGCTGTAAGCATGCTGATGATTCTTGTTGTAATTTATGGATTGATTTAGTATGGTTTGGACAAAATAATTTTTGAAAAATGGGTTTTAAAAATACAGATTACCTATCCTAATTTTTGCCAGATAATTTGCATCTAGCTTTCCTCTCTTTGCATGCAATATTTATTAATGGACATTGGAAGGAGTACCAGAAGCTAGAACTTGAAATAAGAATTCTTTATAGGACTCAAATCTGTAGCAAATTCAGTTTAGTGTAAAATCCATGTAAAGAATTGAAGTATTACCACTTCGAAAGTATTTCTCATGTCCTCAACTGTCAATTTGTGTTTCACTTCCTCTCTCAGGAATTTGCTATCTTGCATTTGGGCATTTCTTCTGCTCACAATGTTCTTGCTATCTATGCTTTATTTATTATTTTTTTTAATTGAGAAAAAATGTGCTATTGTTTCTTTTGTCTCAGAGCACTATAAACCCTGTTGACGCAGTCTATCAGCCCAGTCCTTTGGAACAGTCAGTGATCAGCACGATGCCTTCCCAAGCAGTTATACCTCCAGGTACGCCGTACGGAAAGAACCTCAGTAGAAATATTCAGAAGCAGAGCAGGATGCAACTGCAAACTAGATGGAGGGGCTGCATAATGGTGGCTAGCTTCTGTGTTATATATGCAATACAGGTGCATGCTGCACTTAGTGGTGCATGCTCACCACAGTGGTGCAAAGGAATGGAAAGAGGCGGGAGGCGTGGAGCTTCCTTAGCCCTCAGGTAAATCTGCCTCTAGTTCTGTGGATACGCTGATATATTTTACTTGCTCTAAGTACTAGCTTACATTTCTAATATGCTTTCTTAATATAAATGAAGCTATAATTTTCAGAAAAGATAAATGCTTTCTAGCTAAATAGCTGCAATTTTTAAAAATGCCATCTTTGCTTAATAATAAAAAAGAGCTAGATAACAATGACGGAAACGTGTTTCTCTCTGAATGGCTTTTATAGAAAAGGATTTCATTTTTGGTGAGGTGAAATAATGTGGAATCTCCTTCCCAACAAAAGTATAATTCTCATTTAGATGTGAATTTTGGGTTTAATGTATCAAAATATCCCCTAGAACCTGCTCAGTTGTGCAAGTCGGAGCAGCGACCCTCATCTTTGCCAGTGGGACCTGTAGTAGCATCGCTTGGAAATCAGACTCCAACACCAAATAGTACAGGTACAGTTCTGTGTAACTGTCTTACTGAAGTACAAGAAACAAAACCTGACTATATAGTGTCTGTAACCTAACGTAATTAGCTGTTAAGACAGCGTTGTATTGGCCTACATCTTGCTTTTAATCAGCATATATTTCAGTGTTGTGTCAAAATCAGTTATTCTGCTCTTTCTCCCCACCATGTATACATAATAATACATAGAAGTATTACCAGCTTTCTTTCTTATCTCCATCAGTGTAATCTTGCAGTAATCAGCACAAGAACTTTGCAGTTAATAGGTTGTGTGTGACCTTTGGGTTTTTTAAATCATCGATTCCCTCCTCTCCTCCTTAAATAATAGCATTCGTTGGGCTTTTTAAAACTACAATAGATGCTTTGAGGCAAAAGTTGCTATAATATATATGAAGTTGCTGTTTACAATCTGTTTACAATTCCTATAATATTTTTAAGTTTTTTAAAAAATGATAGCCACATAGTTAACATATTTCATATTATTTATGTTGACTGTTGCTTCCTGATCAGTTGTATTCGTTATATTTTCCAATCATGCTTAAACTCTCTCAGTTCCCTCCCAAGTTTTTTTCTAAGCTTGTGTGTAAATGATTTGTTGTTACTTTATGACTACCCTTCCTTCCCAGAACACTAATACATGCCTTGAACAGTATTTACCTCAATCTGAAAAATGAAGGATACCACTGCTGGCTTTTTATCCTGCCAGAAAGTTCCAGTTTTTAGGCTCACTCTATGCATCTCCCCTTCTAGTTAGTTTCTGATGATTGTAGTTTGTGTAAATACGTTAGTTTGCTTAATATCCTCTGTTGTGACTTAGGCTTCCACAAAAGGTCTATGTCAGTGTTAACCTGCTTTGTCTTTATTGCTATGACTCTCTTGAAAACCAGCGAGTTAGTGGTGAGACAGGATTCACGTAATCCAATTTAGAAACTGTATTAATTAGATTTTGTCACAAATACATTTGTAGCTAAATTGGAAAAAGATGTTTTAGATAAGTAGAATACAAGTTGAGTGAAAACTAGCTGGACTGCCAGGGCTGAGGCTTGCGATCAGCTGTATGAGGTCCAAATGGCAACCAGGTTACTACTGGTGTTACTCAGGGGTTGATACTGGGTTCAATGCTGCTTAGCATCTCAAATAACCTAGACGTGGACCTTGCCAAATGGGGGAGAACAATGGATAGGACAGGGCTGCTGTTCAGAGAGGCTGTGATTGGCTGGGGAAGGGGACTGACAGAAACCTCATGAAGGCAAATGCAAAGTCCTCCACCGTGCTGTGATGGGTGTAGACCTCAGCCTGCTCTGTTGCATGGGGTTAACTCCAGCTTGGCAGAAGAGGAGCCAGGGGTCCTGGTGAGCAACAAGTGGAGTCAGCAGTGTGCCCTTCTGGTGATGCATACCTGACTAGATTAGTGAGAGTGTAAAGAACAGCTTAAGAGAAGTGATTGTTCCTCTCTACTTGGGATCTGTGAGACCACATCTTGAGTACTACATATAGTTTTGGGTTCCACAGTACAAAGACATGGACCACCAAGATCAGGAAGCTGAGGCCCATGACATACTTAGAGGCTGACAGAACTGGGTTTGTTCAGCCTTAGGAAGATCAAGCTAAGGTGGGATATTACTGCTGTCTTCTGCCACCTATTGGGAGGGTATAAAGAAGATAGAACTGGGCTTCTGTCAGACATGCACAGCACAAGGATGAGGCAATCAGCACAAGTTGTAAGAAAGGAAATTCCAAGTAGGTGTTAGAAAATGTTTTGGTTTTATAATGAGGTGGTTCAAACTTTGGAATAGGTTCCCCAGAAAGATTATGGAATCATCTTGAGAGATATTTAAAACCTGACTAGATGTGATGTTGAACAAACTGGTCTAATTAATTTTGAAGTTGTCTGGGCCTTGAGTGGGGTGTAGACCAGATGACTTCTAGAAATCCCTTCCAACATAAATCATACTATGAATATATACAAATTTTCAGTATTGTTGTTTTCCTTTTAATCAACAACTTTGCAGAAAACGTGTCCTTATACTTTATTATTGTTCTGTGTTCTTGATTTTCCTTGAGCTTTCTTTTGTTATCAGTTAAATGAAACTTGATATGAACCTGACTAATTATTGCTTCTAATTTTGTAAGATATCATACCTTCTGAGATCACATTAGTCTTTATTGATTTGAACAATCCTATTCAATAAGTTAGAACTGGTGGATTTTGAAAGAACTTGTTTTTTATTAAGTCTATAATTTTTAATACTCCATAGGAAGTGGGCAATCAGCACCTAGCAGCAGTCTTACCTCTCCAAGCCATGTCAACCTGTCTCCAAATACAGTCCCAGATTTTTCTTACTCAAGCAGTGAGGATGAGTTCTATGACGCTGATGAATTCTATCAGAGCAGTTCTTCCCCAAAGCGATGTATGGAGTAAGTAGCTGAAAGTATGCTGTGCCGTTTCCCACAGCATTCTCCTGGCGAAACTGGCTGCTCGCGGCTTGGATGGGCACACGCTTCGCTGGGTAAAAAACTGGCTGGATGGCCGGGCCCAAAGAGTTGTGGTGAACGGAGTTAAATCCAGCTGGCGGCCGGTCATGAGTGGTGTCCCCCAGGGCTCGGTTTTGGGGCCACTCCTGTTTAACATCTTTACTGATGATCTAGACAAGGGGATCAAGTAAGTTTGCAGATGACACCCTGTTGGGTGGGAGTGTTGGTCTGCTCGAGGGTAGGGAGGCTCTGCAGAGAGATCTCGACAGGCTGGAGCGATGGTCTGAGGCCAGCTGGAGGAGTTTCAATAAGGCCAAATGCCGGGTGCTGCACTTGGGCCACAACAACCCCCAGCAGCGCTACAGGCTTGGGGAGGAGTGGCTGGAGAGCTGCCAGTCAGAGAGGGACCTGGGGGGGTTGATTGACAGCTGGCTGAACATGAGCCAGCAGTGTGCCCAGGTGGCCAAGAAGGCCAATGGTATCCTGGCTTGTATCAGAAATAGCGTGGCCAGCAGGGACAGGGAAGTGATCTTGCCCCTGTACTCGGCACTGGTAAGGCCGCCCCTCGATGACTGGGTTCAGTTTTCGGCCCCTCACTACAAGAAGGCCATTGAATGACTCGAGCATGTCCAGAGAAGGGCAACAAAGCTGTTGAAGGGTCTGGAGCACATGTCGTACGAGGAACGGCTGAAGGAACTGGGATTGTTTAGTCTGGAGAAGAGGAGGCTGAGGGGAGACCTCATCGCCCTCTACAACTTCCTGAGAGGAGGGTGCAGAGAGCTGGGGATGAGTCTCTTTAACCAAGCAATGAGCGTTAGAACAAGAGGTAATGGCCTCAAGTTGCGCCACGGAAGGTTTAGACTAGATACTAGGAAGTATTTCTTTCCAGAAAGGGTTGTTAGCTGTTGGAATGGGCTGCCCAGGGAGGTGGTGGAGTCCCCATCCCTGGAGGTGTTTAAGACTAGGGTCGACATAGCACTTAGGGATATGATGTAGTTGGGAACCGTCAAAGTTGGGTTGATGGTTGGACTGGATGATCTTCAAGGTGTTTTCCAACCTAGACGATTCTGTGATGAATGCAATTTTATCTACAAGGGTGTGGCTTGTCTGCTTGTAGAAGTTAGTTAAGATGAATAAGCCACATTGGATTGAAAAAAAAAAAAAAAAATAGGGCAGGGGGGCAGAAAACCTGCTCTGTTTAACAGAGTAAGATTACTCCCTCCCCCAGCACAGTCATCTGTGAGGGATGCAGTTTCCTCCTCTGCTCCTTCCCATTCCATCAGGAATTTATGTTGGCAAAACTCTTAACATAAACCAAACTTGGGAAGCTACCAGCTCAGAGACAGTCTGAGACCGTGGCGTATTTCATATGTGTTTGTGGCAGCCTTTGGTAAACAGCCAATTCCCTCTCGCATTTACTAAAAGACATTTTTTGAAGTTGACTGCCTTTCTCCAAAATCTCTATTTACTCTTCTTTTTTATGAATCAGAAAATTAATTCTAAGAGATGCTGCACATTTCAAAGAGGAGTTAGTCAGCTGTTTTCTGCCTTCAGGTGTTGTTATCTTAGGCTGCAGGCTTTCCCATTTGTTCAGCTACAGTCCATTTTAAGTTTTCTGTGAATTAACATGCAGCGTGTATTTTAATGTCTATCAGTAAGCTCCTTGTCTGTGTGTATCAAATGATAATAATTTGGTCTGAGTTAGTTCATTGTGAAGTGTGAGAATTTATTAGTCGTCTTCAGTTCTTCAGGGTCTGCTGCAGTCCTGACTCGGAGCAGCACGGGAAGTAGTCTGAAACGTCCAGATACCACGGAGTCCCTCAATTCTTCCATGTCTAATGGGACAAATGATGCTGGTAAGTGGACTGCGTGAACTTACACTAAGGAGCTCTTGATTGTTAATCTGTGTGTAAACTGTGTCAAAATATGTATGATCATATGTATATGACAGGATACTTAGAGAAAATGGTTTTCTTTACTAAAAGGAGACAGTTGAATTGTAGGATTTTAAAATGTTATATAAATAAGAACCTTTTTGACAGCTAATATATATGCTAATTAAATACAGTCTGTCTTCGAAGGTTAGAGAAAAACAAAAGCAATTTGGTCATTTTAGATCTCTTCGATCCTCCCGATGATCGAGATGATGACGGGGAAGGAGAATCAGTGGAAGAACATAAGAGTGTTATTATGCATCTATTGTCACAAGTGAGATTAGGAATGGATCTGACAAAGGTAAACTTGCTGATTATTCCTGGGGAAGGGAGAGGGAGTAAACCCTCAATTCTGTGTAAATCAGTTCAATGTTAGAGTAATAATTTAACTGTATATTTGTTCTAAGAGCTGGTTATACTATAATCTCTTTAGCATGGTATTTTTTTTTAATTGAAGTTATTACTGGGAGGGGAAAAATGAATACAGAATAAATACATCCAACTGCTAAAATCTGTTTGGGAAAATAGTTTGCTATGGAAAGTAGCTGTTTGTTCACTTTGAACCTGATCCTTGGAGTGCCTGTTAAGCTGGGATAAGAGGAAGGCTATATGCAGTATTAATGTTTCTCCTGTCTTTAGCTTCCTACAACAAAGATCTACAAGATCCCAGTGTATGGTGACATTCAATAAGACATAAATAAAATAAAAGGGGGAGTTAGCATATGGTGGAATGCTTTACTTACTGGGATCTTGAGTAAGTTGCTTGTGTATTTTAAAATGCTACAGGTAGATCTGGCAAGTACAGAGAATGTGATTCATGTTGGTGTCTGTCTGAAGGCTGAAGGAAAAGCATTCTGAAGGTGTTGATCTTTCTAGGCAGCTTGGTTAAATTTAAACAAGTAATTCTAGATTGGAAAAAAGTAGGAGAGATCAATCCTATCCTTAGTTCTGTAAGTGGATGACTTCAACTGTCCAGTCTGGAACTCACAATAGACAATAAAAATATAAACTTAAAACTTTTCTGTAAAATAGCCAGCAGCTCACAGGCCAGCTACAGAAGGTTTCTGGCAGTTCTGAATAGGAATTGATCCAAATGTCTGTTTTGGGAACTTCAGGAATAGTTGAAAATTACTGATCTCAAGTTAAGCTGCCAAGAAGCGTCATGAGCATGCATCTTGTCTGCATTGCTTTAAAGTCAACAGCAGCAATCAGCGCTGCTTTCAGCAGTGGTCTATACCACACTGAAGCAAACAGCAGATCCACAAGAATGGAACCTGCAAATGCTGTTGGGGAAGAAAAGTAGTAGGGAAGAGGTTAACCGTCTTCATGAAGAGGCACATAAGATGGTGTGACTACATAGAATGAGATTTTAACTACAACTGAAAATAGTGTACATATAGGTGAAATTAAATAATGAGTGTTACTGTAATTAAGAACAGCTTTTGATAAGCTCAGCCATGTAGTTGAATGCGCTCTAAGTGGGACTAGAATATATGTAAGACGAGATGGTTCTTTTTAAATCTTTGATTTTATGGAAGATGCCAACTGACCTGCATATGTCAGAACTCACTGGTAAGTTTGAGAACACAATCAGCTTACAGGCACATGAAGTCTTGTGTGCTTTGTGTGCTATTTACAGTTAGTGTGTAGAATGCTCTTGTGCAGGGTGTTTAAAGTATCTTGATCTGCAAGAGTTGTTTTTCTTCACCCAGGTGGTTCTTCCAACTTTTATCCTGGAAAGAAGATCACTGTTGGAAATGTATGCTGACTTTTTTGCACATCCGGACTTGTTTGTCAGGTATCTGACTTTTGAAGTAGAGCATTATCTGGGTCTGATATTGTTTACGGCCCTGTGGGCTGCCAGAAGTAAGTTGGTAGTTTTGAAGACTATTGCTTGGGTTTGGATCTAAACTTGGAAAACAGCCCAAGTAGTCAAACTTCTAGTTGTAAAACAACCAGACATCCAAAAAGCTTTCCTGTATTTGAGGTACTTGCTTGTATTTCATTTTACCTGTCCTTTTCTCTCTTTTGGCCCATGTAGCATTAGTGACCAGAAGGATCCAAAGGAACGAATGGTTCAAGTGGTTAAATGGTACCTCTCAGCTTTTCATGCAGGAAGAAAAGGGTCAGTTGCTAAAAAGCCTTACAATCCTATTTTGGGCGAGATCTTCCGATGTCATTGGGTATTACCAGGCACTGAAGGTGAAGATGATATGGTTAGTTTCCTGTGGTATGTTTTTTTTGGTGCCTATAATGCATGCAAGTAATTCCCAAAGCCTTATTAATTTACTGACCGAAATGGCTTATGCTATGCTTAAGTAGCAAAACCAACAAACTATGGCAATTTCTTAACCAATTTCCCCCCCTCCTTCCCTCTTTTCTTTGGACAGAAGTTTAAAATATATTGCATAATAAAATTTGAGCCATTAGTTTTTTTAAGAACTATTTGACACATTGAAAATGCTATCTTTTTTTCCCTGAACTGTTTCATAGCACTGAGTATGAATTTCTTTCTTTCCAAAGTTCTGGGGTTTTTTTAAAAAAAATAATTTCTCTAAACCCTTGTGTTTTTAACAGTGGGGTTTCTTTTCCTCACTTACAATCCAGAAAGCAGTGAAGTTTCTCCAGTATATTTAATTGTCCTTTTAAAACCTTTTTGTAGACTTCTGAAGTTTGGATTCTGAGCTTGGATAATATTTTAATTGTACATCCTTTTGTACTTTTACTGGAGTATGTCTGGTGAAGTGAAGGACACAGTAACAGTAGTGCCACTCCCATAATCTGAACTCACCTACCAGTGTATGAGCTCTTCTCTTGTTTGCCCAAGTTTTAGTGAGACTCAAGGATTAATTTGGCTTATGCACGTGAACCATTGTCAATATGGTGTCCCGCTGATTCTAGAGAAAAGCTCTAGCACTTGCAGTGCATCCTGGTGTGGGGTGGTTTGTTGTTGGTTTGGGGGTTTTTCTTACCACCCCATTTAGGCTTCTCACCTTGGGAAGTTGCAAACAATGATGTGGGAAGTGTTGCGAGATACTTCATGTAGCCTCATTTAGTATATCTAAACACATGATTGTTTAGATATAAAACATGTATCTTTTTCCCATTTAATTTGCTTCTCCCCACCCTATTAGTTTGTGCAAATCTTTCTCTTGTTTCTGAGGTGAATGTTTGGAATGCTGTTTGCTGATATAAAGACAATATTGTATTTGTGCTTCCATTGCTTCTAATGACAATTTACACTTTTCATGATACGCCCCAAGAAATGAATGTTGTTTTATAATGTAGTTTTATGATATATCAGACATATAATCTGATCATTGTTAATATGCCTATCGGACTTTATCAGAAGCAAAAATTAAAATGATTTCTGCCACCCATTTCTTATTACTTAATAAGAAATGAAGTGGATTTAAATATTACTTAGTAATTGGATTTATACATGACTCTTTCAGTTTAACTGTTGTATTTGGGGGCATCTCCCCCAACACATTTATACTTAAAATCAAGAGAACAGAAGCTGCATGTTCTTCAGAAAAAGCATCATAGTTTCAGGATTAAGGAGTTATTCCCCGTCAAATTAGCAAACTGATAAATACGTTAAAATCACTGCAATACACTTTTAGAAGCCTTTAAACACGGAAGCAGCTTCTCTTGGAAGCATTAAGTGTTTTGTAAACAGTGTGAGTGATGAAAATCCTCTCTACTATCATGCAGGAGCCAGTTTCAGAAGGACCAGTTCCTTGGGTCAGTAAAAGCAGCGTAACGTTTGTGGCAGAGCAGGTCTCTCATCATCCTCCAAGTAAGTTGACAGTAACTTTGCTAATAGAGATGGCACCTGGGTAGGAGTGACAGTAAAATCAGCTCTTGGTTTGAATCTTGGATTTACATTTTCTCTCCAAATTTAAAAACTGAAAGTTTTCTCTGTAAACTGTTTTTGTAAGAAACAAATTGCAAATTCTGTTGCCACACAAGTATGAGGCGCTTTGACATATTTCCTGATGAATTAATTTGGAAACAATAGTATTAATGTCTTGTGCTGCTATTTTTAATACCTTTTTCTTCAGTTTCAGCATTTTACGCAGAGTGTTTTAGCAAGAGGATACAGTTCAATGCTCACATATGGACCAAGTCAAAATTCTTAGGAATGTCTATTGGGGTTCATAACATAGGGCAAGGTATGTGTGTGTAAATTTAACAATAGAAGATAAATTTACATTCTGCAACTAGAATTTTTGCAGAAATTATTTAAAGTCATCCTATTAAACATAAGGAATGTTTGATTTCATGTAATTTGAGCTTCTGTATCTAGGAACTGGCGATTCCTTCTGCACACTTTGTGTGCTGAGATCATTTAGGGCCCAATTTTTCATGTAAACACAACTCTCCCTGCCTCCTCTAGAAGTCAGGCATTCTCAGCATCTAAATAAAGCTCTTCGCTTTGCCTTTTACAGTACCTGTTTTCAGTGAATTATTCAGGAGATCATTATGAGAAGTTCTGTAGAGGTTTTGCTGGACGTTTTTAAAATCTATTTTTATTTTTCTCTGATAGGGTGTGTCACATGCCTAGATTATGATGAACACTATATTCTGACATTTCCTAATGGTTATGGAAGGCAAGTAAATGCTCTATTTGGTATTTCCATTTGTAATGCCATGTAATATTTCATGCTTAGTATTTATCAGTTAAAAGGTTATCAATATATACATATATTTATAATTGCAGGTCTATTCTCACTGTGCCATGGATAGAACTTGGTGGAGAATGCAGTATTAATTGCTCAAAAACAGGTTATAATGCTTCCATCGTCTTCCACACAAAACCATTTTATGGAGGAAAGAAGCACAGAATTACAGCTGAAATTTTGTAAGCAGGTTTCTTCAGTTAATCTCCCTTTTTCTCTACTTAAATGCTGACAGTGTTTTTTCAAGACAGCCAGGAATGTAAAATACTGGAACAGCTACACCCAATAACTTAGCTCATGATTACCTGTCACAGGATGCCATTTTATAGCCAAGGTCTGTGAGAGGAAACTTGCATAGGCCTGCATCCCACATTCTGCTCTTAAACCTTCTCAGCTGATTACCAAAAGAAATTCAAATTTTCACTCCTGAGTTATCCAGAATGTCTTCAGCATTAATGCTCTGCTGCAGACTTTTACGTATTTACTTTTATAGCTGTGGTTTGGTGGATTTTTGGTTAGACCCTGTGCACGTGCCTGGAGCAGAGAATTCAGTGGAGATTCTCGTTTTGCTTGGAGATCTGCTGTAATGTCAGTAAGTGATGCTGGCAAAACGAGGTCCTTCACTTTGTTTTAAATCACTTCTTGATGCACATTGATAGATGTCACTTGTGAAGTAGTGTTTGTGTTTCCCAGTAGTCTGGGGAAGAAGCTTTGAGTTGATGAAACCTTTTTAAACTTAAACTTATCACTCTAAATCTGTTTTGGAACCCTGTAACTAGTTTCCTAAACTCTAACTGCAGATACAGCTCCAGGGCAAGATCTGTCTTACCCTGGGACAACACTTTCTTTTAAGGTTTATCCAGTTGAACTGGTTCATGCAAAACTCTTGTAAACAGAACCTCCATCTTTTGTGTATTGGTGATGGACATTTGAAGGGCTGATATAAAACAGACTGTACAGCAGTTAGGATAAGTTTTGATCATTTAGGGTCTTTCAGTTACTGTAATACAACCAAGAAATGACTGGTTTTTTTCTATTTAGTTCTCCTAACGACAAGAAACCCTTCTGCTCGATTGAAGGAGAATGGAATGGTGTCATGTATGCAAAATACACAACAGGGGTAAAGCAGCTTATTTCTCTCTTTTTTTTTTTTTCCCCCTTCTCCTTTCCATCACAAATGGAAGACTGTGCTTAAAGTTCTTTAGGCTTTTTTAAAAAACAAACATTAATAGTTGGGAACTCTGTGAAGCTGCCCAAAAGATCACAAGAATGCTGAATTTGGGATAAAAGTCCTGAATTGACTTTGTTAATTTGTTCTTAAGGTAACCTGATTGTTATAGCAAGAACAGAATCTAAACAATGATTGTTTTTCATGCATTTCCTGACAACCAGTGTACTAGAGTGTGAGGGTGTGTATATATATATAAATTTTAAGTCTAGATAAAGAACTGATTTTTTTTTTTTTAAATTTCACTCTCTAGGAAAATGCTGTCTTTATAGATACCAAGAAAATGCCTACAATTAAGAAGAAGGTAAGGAAATTGGAGGACCAAGACGACTTTGAGTCTCGCTGGTAAGAACTTTAGTTAAATGGGCAAATTAAGTTGTTTTTTTTTTTTTTAAGTTAAGACTCATTTGCAGTAGCAGTCTGACTAATGGTGCACTTAACCCTTTCACTACATGGACAATGGCTCTTCATTAGCCTTCGCTGCAGGACAGAGCCAAGGTACAAGCAGGTTGGGGTTTTAAGGGGGAAGAGGAGACCTGTAGTTCTCGGTCACATCCTCCTCCAGACCAAATACTCCAGGGGGGTGCCGAGAGCTTCACTGCAGCTGCCCCACTCCTGGCCAGAGCGATACCCAGTGCAGTTCTGGTTTAATATATATTGGGGTTTTTCTGCCCTTTTGATAAAGTGAGACCTACCTTAATTCAAACAAGTATCGATGACTAAGAGCAGTAATATGTTTCTACAACCCTGTAGTGCTTTGCTTCTATAAAGCAGACTCTAAATTTTTTTTTAAGCTTATGGAAAGATGTAACCTACAACTTAAAAATTAGAGACATTGATGCAGCCACAGCTGCAAAGCACGCGCTTGAAGAAAGACAAAGAGCTGAAGCCAGAGCCAGAAAGGAGAACGAGACCTCATGGGAAACAAGGGTGAGCTTTATTTGAACAGTGTAAATGCCCTCTAACCTGTAGCATTTGTTCCTTTCCAATGGAGTCATTAAGAGCTTACATCTGATTATTCTCTTTTTTTCTAGTTATTCCATGAAGATGGAGAGTGCTGGGTTTATGATGAGCCGTTATTGAAACGACTTGCTGCCAGTAAACATTAAGTGGGTTATAAAACCAGAAAACATTCAAGCCTTGGCTTAGCAAAGTTTACATCTGATACCAAGATAGTCATCAATTATCACGTACGTACCGTTTGGAGAACCTGACCCCTCCAACTGCAGTGGTTCCTATCTCAGGGATACTGGACTTACTGATGCAGATAAGCAATTAATGAAACACGAAACGTCTTGGCTGTGCAGTAACTTGTGCTGGACTCCGCTACACTGGCAGTGTACGTGGGCTGCAAAGGCAGGCTCGGGGAGCCCCGACTGATGCTTCTAAAGCAGGGAGAGTCTGGGCCAGGAAGCATATACACTTTGTATAACCACTGTGAAGGCCATGGCATTGGTATCAGTTGCATAATATTCCTGGGTCCTACATATTTAAAAAACAAGAAACAAAATGCAAGACATCATTTAAATCTAGCTAATGTTTGCAATGTGTAAATATGAGGATTCCTTTGGGACAATTTGTTAGAAAATGCTACATAAATGTTATCTTCCACCTGTATGATAATCAAATCTTTTGGCATTTCAGTGTCTTGCCCAAAATAACTTTGTTATTTTGAGATTAAAATGTAACCATAGATAATTCTACTCAATGCATCTTAAAGCTTCATAAAATAGATTTTTCAAACTTCTCTTATGGACTTTTTATTTATTTCATAATAAACCTTTGGAGCAAGACTGTGTTTTTTCAGTTGAGTGATAATCAATTGCTTTATGTGAAATATGTTGGTTTTTTTTTCCCCACTGGAATCCTTGTAGCTAAACCTACTTTTTAAAGTAGTTAATGAGCTAGTAAAAGGGGCAGAATTTGCAGCATCCAGTGGAATTTTTCTAGGACCTACATACAGCCTTGTGTCTCTACTAGCTCACCAGCACTGGAGGAATCTTTGCTTTTCTGTGCTTTTGTTTGAAGTTAGATAAGGGTTGAGGAAGTAGCTAGATGTAGCAATCAAACTATTTTTCTTTCCACAGTTAAGTCTAGCTTTTATTTGATTTCATCTCAATTTTGTCTCTGTTGTACATACAGAAAAAGTAAAAAAAAAAAGCAGCGTGAGAGTGAAGCCTCAGGCTTTTTTCCCCTCCCACCCACTCTAACTCCTCCAGCAGACCTGCAGAATACTTTCTTTGAGGAGCTGTAACCACGAGTCAGTAGCTGCTACAGCACTGCAGGAACAATGCACAAGACACTGAACAAAAAAGCGCAGCCCCCACCTGCAGCCAGCCACAGGGGAGAGAAGGTGGTGTCTTTCTGGTGGTGGGGAACTCTCCCTTCACTCCAGCTTGAAGTCAGGGCTGTGCCTATTCTTAATGAACGTAGGAGATTAATGAGAAGAGTTGGCTGGAAATGTACTTGAGGAAAGTTTCCTCAGGATCTGAATGGCCAGCTTCAGCCCAACTAATGCTACAGCCCTGGTTTAATAAGAATAGGTTTGTAATGTTTATGTTGCAGAAAGCACCTGGATTACACATCACTGCAGGGCAAGACGTCATTTTTATTTTAATATTTTATGGTAAGGGAGAACATTCAGAGTTGATGTGTAAGCTTTGATGTCCTTGATGGAAGTAACATTAGTCATCAAAGATGATGGGGGCAAGAAAATAAGATGAGGTATTTCACCAGATGAATTCTGTACTTCTGCAACAGCTGTAACCTCTGAGTCCCCTTCATGTTTTCCATATCCAACCACCTGGAAAAAAGTTAAAAAAAGAAATTTGGCTCTCATTCAGTGTTCATCTGCCCTGACAAATACAGATGCTTAAATGCAATTGAAATGACAGTAATAATTAGAAATGTAGAAAATATTGAACAGTAGTGTGGATAACCACCCCGTTAAACATTAGATTACGGAGCTTTTCCACCCCACCCTTACTGGGCTCTCTGAGGTTATCAGAGTTTGGTGTTTCAGAAGTTGGCACCAGACACTCACGTGTACACTCAGCACTTTCTTCTTGTTGCTTCTGTGAGCCTGGAACCAGGTGACCAGGTCTGATTTTGTAACAGACTTCAGAGCTTCGATCTGAAACACACAGAAATGAGGTTTAAATAGCACTGTGGTGATTCAAGTCATTTTAAACATAAAAATGGTTTCTCTACAAACTCTTAGACAAAAGAACCTTTTTAAAATAGTATGTAGTTTTAGAATCATTGTGGCATCAATCCCCCTATTTATGCTTTGATGTAAAACTGCTACACAAAGCTACATGCAAGTGCTCCATTTGGCATCGCCTAACCCCAGGGAGGGACCACGCACCTCCCGGGCCAGCCTGTCAAAGAGATACTGCTGGGTCACAACTTCATTCCAGTTCCTGTCTACTTCTTCTCCAAGATGGGAATCTTCACATTCTTTAAGTTTTATCAAAGCTGTAACCTACGTTTGAAAAAGACAAAACAATTAGTTTCAAAGGGTTTAAAACGACCTTCATTTACTATTGTATTCACTGAAGTCCAAAGAAAACCTGAATTACATTAACAAGGTAGTTCATTGCTTTCAAAGTTAACTAAATGGCCAGAGAGCAAGTGTTTAGAGAATGACTGCAGAGCAAGAGGCAGGATTTAAGAGCAAATCCTCTGTCCAGAAAACCTCTGAAACATGCCAAATAGGTGTAACCAAATCCTCCAGTTTGGGTGTCATTTAGCAGTTCAAGGAAGATCTTTTCAAGACTGAGTTTTACCTGGGTGCTAAAAGCATCTTCAGTTAAATGCTTGATTTTCTCTTCAAAACAAGAAAGAAACTCCTCTATTTTCTTGTCAACCAGTTCAGAACTAAAAGAGAGTTAAATAATTAAATCAGGCAGGAAGAAGAAAAAAAACAATACTGCAGGATAAAGTAGCAGAACAGCCCTCAAGTGACAAGGAAATGTGTGGGACAGGCTTGCTTCCCTCCCCAGACACCAGCTTTCCTCTCTTCCCTGGTATCAGGGAATAAAACCAGTGCTCTCAGTTTCAGTTCTATTAAGGATTGTTCAAACAGGGGCTTCAGAGCTGCTGTGATGCTGTGGGGGCCCTACACTGCGATAAGCCCAACAGCAGCATGTGCTGGAGAGTGCTGGGTCAGGACCCCCAGCTGCAGTCCTGAGCCCTGCATGTCAACAGGGATGGTCTATCAGCTTAGGACAAAAAGAAAGAAAAATAATGGGCTGTGAGGGATTGTGAGGTTGCTGAAACGTTAAAACTTTCACAGGTGACAATTCAGTAATGGAAGGGTCATCCAAATGTAAAAATAAGAGGCAGCACTACTCTGTGCTAATTAAACTTTCACCAACACAGTATTAGTTTTTATAAGTGGCATATTTTTCATATAACCCTTCAACTTCAGCAGGTCAAATACCTGCAGTTACCCCCAGCTTTGAACAAAGCCCTAATTTGTTCTGTCTGCTGAAAGTGAGCTGGCGGAACAGGCTATACAAGATTTACTTGGCAACAGATTGAAGATATTCTGCCAGGAGAGCTCAAAGGGCAGTGGGATATTTTGCTTAGTCTTTGGATTACTTCTCCCTGTTCAAGTCAGGGCTGCTACAGTTTTAAGAAGCTTAAGGCTATTGCTTTATTTCAGTCTCTATGTTGCAAGTGTCAGCAGTGTCTCAAGCTGAAATCAGGACTTTGCTTTTGACAGTCCCTTTGGGCTCTTATGTAACTCCCCTCATAGATTTCAAAAACCCCTCCCTGGCCTGAACAGGGTGGGAACTCATAAATGAGAGCAGGTGCACTGGAAAGCTCAAGCAAAAGTAAACTGAAGTCAGCTGTGACCTGAGCAAACAGAACAAGGAGAAGATTAAGTGAAACTCAGTAATAATTCTTCAGCTGGATTTTGTGTAAATACACCCCCTACACAAAGTATGACACAAATACAGTCAGAGTTACTCTGACACCTCACTATATCCTATGAGGCTCAGCTGTTCAGTGCCCAAGTACATGCAAGGTCCACTGGCCACCCTGTTAAGCCTCACTTTGCTAAAACCAGTTGCCATAAATTTCCTGTGCTGAAGTCCTTCCTGTTCAGACAGCAGCAGCAACAGCTGCCATTTGCCAAGATCCTCCACACAGCAAAATACAGCAAGGAAGGGGCAGCTGATTGCCCCTGTCCCAGGCTGGCAGATGCCCGCGACACCTCCCGAGCACGGGCAGAGTGCACCAGCCAGGCCCTGCCGCCGCAGGACGACGGGGTGGACACAGGGGCCCTGCCAGCTCAGGGGTGACTCCTGTGTTTAATGTTCAATGTTAACCACCGAGCACTTACTTGTATTTAGTTGCCTGGGTTGCTACTGTGACTGAGAAGCCAAGAATCCCAGAAGTATTCCTGCAGGTAGGGTACACGTGGTAGCTTAAAAAACACAAAAGAAAAAGGGAAACAATAAACTCATTCCACAAGCACAATTAAATTTTCATTTTTACAGGATGTACCACAAGTTAAAATAGTGTTGGTATTCTAGAAAAAAAAAAATCTCAGATATAAATTCTCAACAGTCTTATTTCCTTTACTTCCTGCATCACTGCACTTCAATGTTCACTTATTTTTGGGAAATTCTTTTAAGCTTGGCAAGAGTATTTGTGTTCCTGCAAACTAATTCATCAGAGTGACAGACCTAGAGCTGTGAAAAGCTTGTTCCAGTTTCCCGAGGTAGAAGGGTGCCTCTGAGGGAGGCTGCTACGCAGCACTGAGCGGCCGTGAAAACAGCCCTGAGGAACAGGGAGCTGATTTGGGAAGTGGAAGGAACAACTTTATGCTGAATCATTCTGAGTTAACACACTGGTAATGGATGTAATTCTTACAGGACTCAAAAGCAACTTGTATCGATGGCTGCTCTTGGTTTTGATGTGTTTATGTTGCTGCTTCCATTAGAGTAATGGAGGAATTAGTCACTGTGCAGAAAGGGTTTCCAGAGTAAAAACACTAGGGAACAGCAAAAGCAGGTGTGCAGGAGCTGTGCTCCACAGCGCACTCACCCGAGGGTCTGCTTGGTTCTCAGGAAGTCAAAGCAGGGCTCTTCCATGTGCATCTGAAACGGAGCACAAGTGCGTTACAGCAGAAGCGATGTTCCTCTGCAGCCACCCCTTGGGCTCCATACACAAACATGGTCACAACACGTGAAAAACAACTGAAGTGCTGCCTGTCCAGCTACACCCTCTGAATTAAGAGGTCTCAGCTTTCTGGGTCGGCAGCTAAGAACAGCCTTCTGCACTGTCCATCACTGCCACAGTTGGGGATCCTGCCCCAAACACTCACAGGTTGAATCAGAGTGCGCAGTAGACACAGGTACATGTACACGGTACGTACCGCACCCCCCTCGCACCCTCTAGCTCCAAGCACAGTTTTCAGGGATGACACTTGGATGAGTTAGGAGACACAAACACTAACTTACCACAAGCAGCTCCATAAGGGTATATTCCCTTAGGTTCCTGGCACCTGACTAGAAATAAAATGAAGAATTTAGGGTGATTTCATGGAGTTAAATGCTACAGTTCAGACCAAGGCAACAGTTGTGGCACACACACACCTCAGCCTGGACCACAGCACTGAATGACAATTCACAGCGGGGACAGCTGGAATGATCTTGTTTTCTGCGGGGGCCTCAATACAGCCTTCAGAAGAGAGGGGAAAGGCTCAGCCCAGGACCACGAAATCAGTGGTGAGGACACCAGGAAATCACCAACGCACAAACCCAGCTACTAGCACAGGCTGGGAGGGGAAGATGCCGGACTCGGGGGGAACCCTCCACGCTGTGAGAGCCTGGGTTCAGCCTCAGGCCGAGGGCTTATGCTTGCACGAGGAGTTTTCCGCATGCTCTCTGTAACATCCCTGCCCAGAGACTGTTCTCCAGGCTGTGACAGGAGTACAGCCAGAGCACCAGCAGCTACCTGAGGGAATAGGCCAGTGCACACCAAGCTAACGCGTTACCTGGTAATAGACTGTCACTTCAGAGTTGGCATCACCTTTGTTGAGGGTTTTCACCTTACAGAGCAGATGCGTATTTGGCAAATCCACCACCCGGAACTGAACGGGGCAGGGATGGGCCAGGGGAGCGAACTGGAGCTTTCTGAAGGGAGCACAGACAGCAAAGTGGTAACACCCGCTCACGTCTTAGCCAAAACCAACATAACACCCAGACATTTACACACTTGGTCTGACATTATTTAACCCTTCCCCAAACCACAACAATGTCCGCTTAAACTGCCACGATGAGCGGCCACCTCCCGCAAACACCCGTGATGCTGTGTCCAGGAGGGGAGAAGGGAATTTCTGCATCTCTCCCACCCTGGCCCCTTCCTCCAGAAAAGAATCTTAACTCGATTATAGTTTCCACATAATGAGTGGTGCAAGAGTCAAGAGATACTCACTGAACAACATAATTCAGAAAATCCTTTGCTTCCTAGGAGAGAAAGCATAAACATAAGTTTTACTTAGAAGAGAATTATTACCCCAATTCACAACCACACACCCCAGTGTATCCCTTGAGAAAGTGACCCCCCAAGGAAAGCACAGCCAAGCTCTGTTTCGCTGCCTGTGTCCCTGCCCCTCGCCTTATCCCAAGTCCCTCCGGACACCTCTGCACCATGCTGCAAAGCAAAACAGTCTCCAGGCTGTTTCTTGCACTGTAACTTCTCCAGAAGGAGAACACAGAAGCCAGAGAAATAGTGTCAGCCATCGGAACAGCAAGGGGTGGACACAGGAGGAGATAAGGCCCCTCTCTTGTGCAGGAAGATGGAGCTCTGGGAAGGAGACTCTTGGGCATAAGTGGAAGAAACAAAAGGAAGTAAGAGAAACAGTAAAACTGGTGCAGGAGTTACAGGGTTGCACGTGCCACACTGTGAAGGGAGTTTAGCTCACACAGAGACTGCAGCAATAAAAGCATTTTGAATGAAGATTCTTAGCAAATCACAACCAGATTTCTCAGACCTCCTTCAGTTCCACAACTCGGGAGGGGACAGCTGACATTGCAAGAACTGACCTCCCAAACGACATCAGCACATTTTCTTTGGGAGGCTTTAAACAGTTTGAGGACAAACATCACCAGCTAAGACAAACTTGGCACAAATCATAATTGCAGAAGGCATCTCTCCGGTGCCACACACAGGTGCTCAATGACACTGGATGCCTGGAGCTAAGCCCCAGTACGGCCCTGTTTTAGAAAGCCTGACTATGCGTGACCTAGCCCAGGGTAGAAGTCTTTGATGAATACTGAGGGTGATTGACAAGACTGAAGATGACTGGACCTCAGGGAGGTTTGATCAAACCATGCAGGCAATCAAACTTCCAGGATAAATGTACTTTGAGGGAAGCCTTCTCCTGTGGCACCACCATGGAAATTTCTCAGTATCAAATATATCAACACACCAAACAATATAAAAAATGGTGGTAACAGGGGAAACAGGTTACAGGCATATTTCTACCACATTTTTCTCTCTCTGCAGTTTAAATCCAGATTCCTGGAAATTTCTGTTCAAACTAGCAGCTATGGGCTCCCCACTGGCTTAATCCAGACAAGCCCTCCTGAGCTGTTGGATGTGAAGCTGTCCTGTACCAGCGAGCCTCCACACTGCCAGTACAGGAGAGGCAGGCAGCTGGCAGGGGAGTGCTGGAGTTGTGGCAACTGTGTTAAAGCACATTTTAAGAAAAAGTTTCAGTGCACATCAGCTGCTGAAGCTGTACTTACTCTGCTCGTGAAGTTTCCTTGTACAAGACCCTCTACAAAGAGCTGTGATTTGAAAGCCTTAACAAAGGATGAGAGAGACTCAATGGAAAGGCCGTTCATCAGCGTCTGGTATTTATCTATCATGGACCACCTGCCGTGTTCTAAAATCAGGAGACGCACATCCCTGCAATGCAAGAAGGATAACAAAACCACAGGCTGTCAAGAGCTGTTTAACTTAAGAGATCCCATTTCTGACTCGGGATCATACTGGAGACAGGGGATGGTCCCCAGGAGCATTGCTGGGGGTGAATCTGCCCGCCCTCAGCACCTGCTGTTGGCTACAGGTCACTGCAGAACAGCACCTACACGGATGCCCCATCTGACCCCACGTGCTGGTTGCAGACCTGCTTGAGCTCTCTAAGCTACAAGCAAACCCTGGAACAAGCCTCCGTGAGCACAGAGCAGCAATTCCTGAGCTCTTCAGCTCAGCCTCAACACTTGCCACGCAGCCATGTTTTGCCCTCCCCCTGAACTCACTTGGCCAGAGTCTCAGGTTTGATGAGGATGTTGAAGTATGTTTTCTTCAGCTGCTCTGTTATCATTTCAAAAACTGCTGGAGTAAAGCTGAAGTCAGACAAGTAATCAATGATGAGCTGAAATAGCAGCTGTAAAGAAAACAGTTTTAAGTTGGGTTTTTTTGTTAGTGTTTTTAAGAACCAATTTAAACTTAGTCCTATCTAATAATTTTTTTAAAAAATCATCATTATTTGGTCAACATAAGAGACACGCAGTGTTACTAAAGCACGTTCCTCAGTTCTGTTAGATGTTCTTCACTAAGCAATTCTATACCAAATTACAGTTTCAAAAGGACAGCATTTTTATAAAGTAAATGAAATAAGCTCAATATCCCAAATCAACAGGAGATTCCACATTCCACTGAAACAAACCTAGCCTGTAACTCCAACATTTCCGTATTAGATATTCCAGTTTCTCCTTTTACAGCAGACCACACAATGACATCACAACAGAGCAACATTAATGATTTAAAAAAGAATATTCAGACCATGCTATTTGCATCTCTGCCTTTTGCTGTTAAACCTCACATTAATAAGTCTGACAGATGATTGACAGTCTTGTTAAAGCTCCAGTCAAGCTCTTGCAATGAATGTGTAAGGAAGCCTGGCAGTTCTCTCCTCCTTGATCACTCCGTCCTCTTTGTGCTTGCCATGTCTTACACAGCCAGTGTTTAGAGAACGGGACCTTATGAGGATCCCCCAATCCTCATAAGGTAAGCTCTTAGCAACCCAGCAAAGAAAGACTCCACCCAAAATGAGTATGTTCAGCTGCACCTCCAAAATCAAATTGTGAACAAAACCTATTTTCAGACACACTTCTCCAGATAGAGTTCAAATAGCCAGAGCTTATAGATGGAGGGGCTCAAACGCTCTATATGAACATGGGAGACCCATAGCTCTTTTTAAAGGAAAAGCTGCTAAAGTCTTAATAGAGATACAGCTATTAATTAAAGGAAGATTTCTCTTAAGTCAGTCTAAGGTCAGCAATTTGAGCTCGTGTAAGTGAATAAAACATCTTTATACATGTAAGCACAAGAAAACACATTTGCTGCATTATTCTGTGTCTGAACAGAGACAAATTTTCCAATTTAAAATACCCCATCTAAACATTCAAAGCTCCAGCCAGCTAGGCTCCAGCTGCTAGGAGAAAAAACACATACACCAAAAAACAGCACACATAAAAGTATTTAGAAGATCAGCAGTGCTTACAGGTAGTTTATGATTGAATCCTTTCACTCGAATGACTAAGCCATGCTCTCCAGCTACAAGCTTGTATTCCAGCTGAGCCACGTCTGCTTCGTAAGCTGGTTCACCAAGATTGTGGGAAAGGATGTTTACAAATGTATCAAACAAAACTATGCTGGATGGACAAAAGGGCAGAGGTTAAAAAGAAAGAAAAAAAAGGATGGAATAGAAGAAAGATAAAAATTAAGCCCATGAGTTTGATGGTACAAGCAGCAAGTTTTCCAAGAGAAATTAATACTTAAGTAGAATAAGATTCAAAAAGAAATTTTCAACAAACACGAAAATACAGAATTCAAGTTTCCGTTTGTCTAGAAAGTACACGACACTACTTAAAAATTATTTGGACATTCAGCTATTCTTTCAACGAATAAGATTCCAGCTTCACATGATTTAATATTTTTTCAAGGTCGGAACGCACATTGTAACACACCAATGCTCAAAACGTTGAATAATCAGAGAAAAATGAGATTATTACACTTTGTGTAAAGGAATGGGGGATGGACTCAGGTATGCTGAGGAGTTAAGCAATGATTATTTACCTATGAAAATTAAAAAAAAAAAAAAAATAAGCTAGAGCAAATCAGCCTACACAACGTGGAAATTGCAGTCTGTGCTTTCAGATTTTTGTAATTGTCTGGATTCCAATTCAAAGTTCGAACTAATGAAGCCACAATGAAAACAGATTTATAAAGGCTTTCCAAAAACATTAGTTGTGCAAGTCTCAGCAGACTTATGATAAAAGCACTATGAAGTTTGTTACAAATGGCAATGCTAGCCTAAGACTAGCACAAGTGCACCATGATCCTGAGGTCTGTGTAACCAACAGTTGGTTTCTAAATGCTCCGGACAGTCTCATCACCTGCTCCTACAGGCTCCCAAGTTGCTGGTTCAGGACACGACTGCGAACTGCTCTTTTCAGGACCAACTCCTTTTCTAAGCCCTTCCTCCTGGTACGTGCACTGCTGCTCTTATATTATTTTTTTTTCCAAAACCTGCACTGGGGAATAACACACCATGAACCTCCTATGTATCTGTTTGCTACAGTAACAACCTGCTGCAGAACCACCCTCGCTGAACTGTAGATAAAACCACAGGGAAAGTGTATGAACATGAGAATAGGAAGCCTTATTCTATGCCAGTTTAAAATTAATCTCTCTTCACGGTTTTTCGCTAGGTATGGTAATTTAATTACTCTGCACGATAAGCATAAATAATATAACCCTCACTTCTCTGCAGACTGCTGTATCAACGGAGAGATCAGATGGAATCGAACATAACCTGGTGGGGAAAAAGAAACTTAAATGAGCAACTGTATACAAGTGACAGCTTTCTAAAGTCAAATATATTTCTATCAGGTCGTTCTTTGGTCACAATTTGGTCTAATGGAAATGGTCATTCTGCTGTAAGACTGCATTTTTGCTTATATTGTCATCATCGAACACCTTCTCTTTTTCACTCCAAAATCTTCCCTTAAAAATACCAAGCTGTGCTTTGCAGAATACTAACTCACATGGCATGACCAATATAAATAAAAAAACCTCCACAAAACATCTGTTTAACAGACACTAAAACGTGTGACATTCTGCTTGAAAGAAGCAATATATTTTCCACATTTGTCTCAGATCCAGGCTATATTTTTCTCTTTCTGTAAAAGAGACTATAGTCTCTTCTAATTAATGTGTTCCCTGGTTCTCAAGCCCTTGTCACAGTATCATATTCTGTCTGCCCAATTCTATCCACAGTCAGACATTCAGAAGTCAGTATATTGCAGTGTTTCCACTTTTTAACCTGAGGTATCAGCAGAGCACCTTTGCTGCAGGGTAGTGTGACTGCTTCTCTTTTATTATAGCTAATAAACATATCAAACGGACCATGGAAGAGCTGACAGTAAACACTGAGTTTAAACGGTGAACACTATCACGGGTTATTTGCCTTCAAATAAATTCCAACGGGTAAAAACAGGGACTTCCTATTCTTTAGAAAGCCCTAAGATATTTACCTTTTGGGATTTTGAATTTATCATCTTTCCTGTACCAGAGACAGCCTTGTTGTGTGCTTAGTGTTTTGGCTGGATATTCTGTCTCAGGGCAGTCAGCAACTTTCAAAGCAAAGTCAGTGGCTAACAAAGAAAAAACAAACCAAGACTAGAAGTTAGTGGGTTTCACAGACACAGCCAGACTACACGCATGAGAGTCTTCAAAATTATCAACAAAATATATTTTTCCCCTCCCAGTTTGCTAAATTATATGTGATAATGCTTTCCTGGACCCAAAGAATATTTATTTTTCAGTTCCACACCAGAATAGTGGCTCAGAAGCAGTGCAGAAATGGTGATGTTGCATTCCATCCAGGACACAAGTTATGGGTTTATTTTCATTTGGTTTTGGGAACAAAGCCAGATGGTATTTAGATGCTTTCAAAACTAGCAGGATTAAGCAAATAAATCGCTCTTCCAGGGTGTCCAGAGCTCTGTGTTAACTCTCACTGATTGTGTTAGGCCTGCTCTGTTATGGCTATATGATCTGTAAGTTTACACCTTAGAAAAACTCAGTTCTCAAGCTTATAAATTAACGGATATTAAACACAGTTCAGGTGAACAGAGCTCTCATTTTTTAATTTGCAAAACCAGGTTGATGTTCAGACAAAAATTAAGATTGTTTCTAAACCACAGCAAATTCTCAAATAAATTACTGGGGTAAAATTTTGCTCATGCTCAGGTGCCTTACCTATGTATTTGTTTTCTTCTGGAAGGTGTAAATCCTGATTTAACTCAAAGTCACTGGCCCATAAATCACTCCAGTACTTGTCAATGTCTATTAAAAAACACAAAATGCATTTAGTTCAACAGGAAGGTAATGCTATCCTATTTCCTAGGCCAGTCATCTCATCTCTTTGCTATCTCCGTGAAGATTTGCAGTATGATAGGAGTTTCCTGATGTCACCTGGTTCATCATGACTCTAACTCCCTTCCTACAAACTCCCCTGGAGCAGGACTGAAGCAGTCCTATTAAAAAGTAAATCAAGCCTGCCTGCATTAGTAATCCAGCGACCAACACGCCCCGTCCTGCATTGTTTGTGTTCTTTTCCCTGTTCAGGACTTGAACGGCAGCCAAGGGAGGGCTCGCTGGGATCCCCACCTCCTAAAACAACTGTAATCTAGGGAGTGGGAATCGACTGATACAAACAAAGAAGAACACTTATTGAGCAGGACAGGGTATTTGGCTAATGATGAGGTCAGTAAAGCGCTGAGGATTCATTTCCCTACTTCTGTGTAGTTGTATTTTGTTGTCACCCTTTTAATATCTCTAATGCATGAATCAGACATTCTCTAAGTTTCTGCTGCTGCTTTACCTTCCACGCTGTACTGCGTTCCAAACCACCTCTCTTTTAGATGACACTGGCCTTCATTGGCAGCAGACAGCAAAACGAGGTTGGCTCTCTGAGGACTGAGCTGGTTAAGGGCATCAGCAATGATCTACAAGTTCAAGACAGAATTTCAGTTCAAATGCAACACTGGCTCTGCCTGACCCAGCAAAGACTTCTTAGTCTGAACATATGAAGAACAAGACATAACAAGCTTACAGAAAAGGCTTGCTTTCCGAGTATAAAAGGAGTGATTCAATTAATACAAAACCCGTGCCTCTATTATGCCTAATTATATGCCTACATATGTGCCTACATTATATAGTATGCCTATATTTTCCTTACATCAAAACACATAATCAGAGTTCAAAGAATATTTACCTCAGGCTTGTATTCAAACAAGAGCTGGTCTCCTGTCAGAAAATCCTCCTTCTGAAACAACTGCATGTTCTCACAAAGGCTTTCCACATAGTCAACTGGATCTGTCTGTAAGCAAATAGATAAAGCTATTTTTCACATAATCAGAAAAGTAAAATGTCAATGTTTTGTTCTGAGAAGAGCTTGACTGGTCAGGTATGTTGAGCATGAAATGCATGCTCTGCTTATTACAGCATTTAGGTTTGGTTATTAAACTAAATATATTTCATAGCCATATATAATGCTCAGGACTCCTCTGAGAATCCCAAAATATCAGACATTATCTTTATAGAAGAAATGGCCTTGAGCATGTGTTTACGGTCATTAAACCTACTAGGTTAAAGATCCAGTAGAATGCACTCCTTGCCTCCAGGGAACATCAGCAGAGTCACACAATTCAAGATTTAAAGTGATCTGGAAGCTGGAAAGAGGAAGCTGAGGAACTGCTGCTGCTGTATGAGTATCTCTGGTTCTGCTCCTTTCCTAAGTTCTCTGCCATGATGTGCAGCGTGAGGAGGAAGAGATTCTCCTACTTGGACATGAAAGTATAGATTGTCTTTTAACTGCGTAAGCCTGCCTAGAGGAGAGCTTCTTGCTGAGTGGTATCTGGGGTTTTTTTGAACCAGCCAGCATCATACCACACAGATCCTGGGTCCAGATACAGATCAGAGTTTGCCTGAAAAGAGGCAAGTTTGACACATCTGTGTCTTATAAATGTAGTGGAAAACATGACCAAGAATTTCTTAAGACACTGTACATCTGAGGAAACATTAAACCTCTCTTGGGGCACATAACTGCTTATCCCAAAACCATGCCTCTGTGACCATTATTCTTTAGGGTGGCCACGTACCAGCTCTTTCCATCCATCAGAAGATGTGGTGTGCCACGACTAAGTCATTCATCTGTCCCTAAAATGCAAACCCTGCCACAAAACCACATACCTATTCCAAAATTCCTTGATTTCTGGAGTTAAATCCCTGCACTGTCAGTAATCTCTTAATGATCACTCAAAAATCAACTGGCCAAAAAGGCAGGACTCTCAACAGTGGGTATTTCCCCAGTGTAAACTTGGGTGTTTTCTAGCCCCATCTGGCTTGACACTGGGAAGTACATAGTCTATTAGAGCAGTAACAGTTTGGGGGAACATAAAATTCTAGCTGGGGGTACTAAAAAGAACCAAGATGACTAATAAGAACCTTTCAGGACTAAATAGCTTCATTTTGATGAAAAAGTCAAATTTCAAATTGGACAACCTCTGCTGGCAATAAATAAAGGACAGAAACATAAAACTGTATGTAGGGCAATAGATACTCATTCCTGCTATGTCCAATATACTAAATAGTCATGCTTCAGAGATTTTTAGTTCTTCTCTACTGTTCTGGGGAAAGTTTTTGTTAGAAGACAGTCTGTTGTAATTTTGTAGTAGTTGAACTTTGCTAACAAATTCATAGAAGCTGTATTCCACTAAAAAAACCCACCACATGATGTTTAAAAAATGCACTTGTAAATCAGTGTAAATTTGTTCCTATCAAAGAAATCCACCTCTCTGTTATCTATCACTTGGGGTTGTTGGCAGCAGTCCTTGCTGTCTGCATCACTTGCAAATACCTCTTCTGCTATTCAAAGACCACTCAAGACACTCAATATCCTCCACATGCTATTTTGAAGGTGGAGCTACAGATGCAAGGATTTGCTAAAAATGACATTTTTAACACCCTGATGCTCACAGCAGACTGGCAGGTCTTAAGAGTGTCTGAAAATACTTAAAGCATCTGGGAAGAAAAAACCCTCCACTTTCAGTATTTCCTTTTTTTTTCCCCCCCTCTCCTTGCTGCATCTGTATATCTTAAAGAAACCAATAAACTTCAGTGATGCTATCAAGCCATATATGTAGCATGTGGATCTGTTTTCCCAAAAGGAAATTTCAGTGCCATTCAAAACAACCAAGTTACCTGATAAGAAACAGAACATGGCTAAATGTATTGAGAGTAAGAAAGTCAATGAAGTGAGGCTTCTCAAGTGATCTAAATTGTGTTCCCTTCTTTATCTTTAATAAAAAGAAGTAAGATTTTTTGCTAACTGATGTTTCAGTAAGCCAAGGAAGACTTGACACAAACCCACATTTAACTGTGCAGACAAGGGGCCGTTAGCACCCTCGCCCTTGGGAGGTCAGGTCACCAGCAAGCCACACATCTCACACAACACTGCCTTTCTATTCCCAGAAATCAGTAGTGCTAAAACAGCTTAAAGAAAGTGAAATGAGGCAAAACTACTGATAAGCTCCACACAATTTGCAGAGCACTATTAATGGGCACAGAACTTCACACACAAGGGCCTAATGATTGAAACTGAGAAAAAGCCTACCCAAACAGGTAGAGAACAAAAAAAGTAACATTTAATTTTGTTAAGGAAAAAGCCACAGTATTTCTCTGCCTAGAATACAAATTCTTTCAGCAAAATACAGCTTCATTAAGTGCATCATCTGTTTCTGGTTGAATAGAACTTTGAAAATGTGTTTCAAAATTAAAAAGAAATCCTTTTTATGGTTTACCTATATCAACACAAAACAGTGGATGAATACCTGTTCCTGATAGTGAAATTCATTAGCTTCAATCTTCTGGATTTCTTCCCATATTCTGTAAAGGAGGGAGAAGAGAATAAATGTGGATTTCCTCCATTATTCCACAACATTTATTGAGAATCTGAAAAAAAGCAGGCTTCTAGGAAAGGCATCAAGGGTGAGTTCAGTGATTCGTTCAGGTACAAGACATAGAAGCCAGTATTAGACACACTTCCCTTCCATCTAAAAGGGCATTTCTCAATTGGCAGAAACTTCTGCTGTTTTCCAAAGAGGAACATTTAACTACAAAGAATCAAAATGGGATAACCAAATGAACATAAAGGCTAACACCAGAACACCACAGTCCTGACTTCCAGAGATTTGGCTCAACAAATTTATTTAAATAAACACAAAACTGCGCCTTGCATCTACACTAGTTCAGCTTATTATAATTAGAAATCGGATCACAGTAAATCAAACTAAAAGCACCAAGAAACAAGCATAAACATTTAGCAAATTATTTTTAAACTTTTTTAACTGGTATGTTTCCCCAGAGACAAGCTTTACTACTGACTCACCATTTACACTCTAGTAACCCCACAAAAAGTGCAAACACTACAAATAAAAGGCTAATGGAAAAAGGACAATCTTGTGAATATCTGAAGTACTGGCGAACACTTGCCTTTTATCTGGCCCTCTGTTCTGCAGCATCTTCACATACTGAAATACAACATGGGCCACCTACAGACAGGAAGGAATAGATTAATTTTTCCATACATTAGGAAAACAGTAAGAGAATTAATTTACAGTAAACCATACCTCGTAGAAGTGTTTGTAACCTTCATCAGTCAAAGTCACAGAAATGCTGAAGATGGAGTAAGTGGAGTTCTGTTCAAATCCTGTCTCACCATTTCCTCCATATAATGCAAGAGCCCAAAATCTATGGAAGAGTTAAAGGCACTTACTAATTACTCATTTCAGCTTTATTTGACCTTAGTCACACTTAGCATTATCATAGCTTTACTTCAATGGCTTTCAGTCTGTTTACAGTTTACAATCACCTTTTCCAACATAAAGATAGGAATCTCAGGATACAGAATTTGAGAAAAAACAGTGAAAAAGCTAAGTTACCTTTGGGAGATCTCTTAAAGATCAGGCACAGATACTGCTGATCCATGGATCACAGACCAGAAACCACTTACTTCTTACTTGGGTCTATCATAAATTTAAAGAATATCACTACAAAACGCTGATACAAAAAAGGAGACTTGGTCTGCTTTTATTTTGTATGTATGTATTTTCTATATATATAGAGTTTGCCTTTATTTTAATCATAGCAAAGCATTTAATTAGTATGCTTAAAAAATACATACTTTTTTCTAAGAAAAGAAAGAACACTGCCTTTGCCTTCATGTCCCACCAGCCAGGAAATATAATGAAGTGGCTTCACCCTGAAAGAAATTTTGAAAGAGATAAAATGCCAGGAGGTAATATCTTTCACAGAAAGAACTTGATCACTAGACAAATGACTAAAATATACACTGTCTGTTTCTTCATGCCAAGTTTTGCATTTTCAGGCAGCATCAGGATAATAAGCTAAAAATGTGGGAGTTCAGAACATAATGACTGATCTGAGTCAGTGAGGAATGACGTTAAATCAGCAGTGTACCAATTCCACTCAATTTATAAAAGCAACCATATCTGCATCAGTTTAACTCATTTAAAAAACGTTCCCCTAGCTGAACCAAAGTAATCTGTAACACAAATAAATGAGATTCTTTGGTTTGTTGTGAAAGTCAATAAATTTTTCACAACATAAGCACAGAAGAAATAAAATGCAGCACCACCATACCTGTAATACTGTTCTTGTGGTGGAAGCGCCCAAGTGATACTCAGTGAATGAACCTTCCTGATTGGAACAACTGAACACAAATAAATTTATTGAAAAGAAATACATATGATTAGACATAAATAAGAAATTTTACATAATGCAGAAAGAATGGTTAAAAGTTATTCAGAACCACACAAAATTATTCTACAAAGTATCTGAATCACGCAGAGAAAACATGAAGCTAGGTATTCAAAATATTTAAACAAATCTATTTTACCCACCTCTGTAAAGCTTGTGAAATTCTGGTGTGTCAAAAGGCTGAGTCAGATGGCCAAAGCTGGGTTTGGGTAAACCACTTAAAAGCAAAATTAAAGTGTGATGTTACTGGCAAGGATTCAAGGCTATGCTGAGATAATCACAAGATGTAAGCATCCATAGCTCTGGCGTAACACTGGCAGTACACCAGACAACGGCCCTTAGCAAAGAGTGCAGCCCAGGATCCACCCAGCCCAAACTGGAAGGCAACCTGGCATTCACCTGCACTCTGATCACACAACAGAGTAATTACTCAAGATTTAGGTACCCCATCAACTCCTCCCTCTCCTGTCCAAGGCAGTAACAACAAAAAGCTTGCTTCCCTCACAGGGAAAGGAAAGCCAAGCACGGTAAACAACTTCCTGAGTTGGCCCTGGGCTCACAGAATCCTGATGGACTGTCTTGTGGGGAAGGAGGAACCAGAAGGATGGGGGTCAGGAGAGACAAACGTATCTCTCTCTGGCATTAGACTTTCACAAGCACATTTCCATGCACCACAGAAATAAACATCTTGCAAAAGCAGAAAATGAAAGGGGAAATAAACTGCTTTTCAAGTTGGTAAAGCTTTTGCAGAACCCCCTTTTCAGACAGCACACTGGGGTGAATTATCAAAAAAAAAGATCAAGTTCTAACCAGTTGCTACCCTCAGAATGACACTTAAATTCAAGATACAGTCTTAATTTATTTTGCTGCTAATTAGTTTTGACATAAAGCAAAGATAAGAAATGCAATATTATAATCAAGGTTTGAATGATTTATTATAAAATCAAGGTATCAGCACATATTAAGCAACCACTGCTGCAAGTTAGCACCACATAGCTTGCAGGCCAAGTAATTGTTAAGCATAAACAAAATCTTCCTGAAACAATTAATGTCAGTCTTAAATTTCCAAAGTTGCCCTTTTTTTCTGGATAAGGATGTTAGTTAACAAATGTTAATTTCCTTAGTTTTCCCAGTAAAGGATATTTTCTTAAAAAAACATCAATTTAAGAACAGATAATTTTATAACTTGTAATGCCTTTATGCATCAAAAGAATCTTACTTATTTGGGATCTCAGAGAAGATTTCTGTCACCCACTTTTCCAACGTATCCAGTGTTTCTAATAAGGAGAGAAAAAAAGAAAGCTAGAAATGCAATTTCCTGAAGATCTAAGACACATTCTTTATCTTATCTTACCAGTTCAGTTATTTTAAAGAGGCTGCAGGTCAGTATATTTTAAAATTGCTAAGTTCTAAACTGTAAGCTTCAAAGCTGTTCGTTTGAGCTGATTCTTAATATTCACTGAACTGTATCTTTGATCATGGCTCTGGTTTTGTATATAGTGCTGAAATCTCAGGCTGATACAACTGGGATTTAAAGTTCAGTAGTATCTGGTGCGATTGTAAAAAGAAATTACTGACTTCGGGATCTACAAAATCACCAGTACTTGGCAGACTCATTTCATCACTATGTCCAGAATATACACATCAGTTTTCACACCCAAACGCAGTCCCACAGTGCTAAAAATTCCTTCTCCCCATCCTCTTTCCTAAACAAAATGTGTCAAGATTCAGAAGTTTATCGACCAATTGGAAATTGCTTGTTTAAGCAAGCACTCTGAATTCCTAGAGTGATGCTGTATATGCTAAACTACAACAACAGACAAGGCTGGAGGATTCATGGTTTCTTTTGTTTTAACAGAGATAGAAACACAAAGTTGACCTGGCTGGTTATCAGTTACCATGATTTTCGATTTTCTTACCAATGACCAGAAGAAATATTACAATATATCACTATGTAAATGACTATTCAAGAGGCATTCAATGCCCTAAGTAGTTTACAGTCTAGACAGAAAATAAAAGCCTAGGAGAAGAAAAGAATTACCACCTCTATTATTACCATCTCCATTTTACAGATGGTAATTCCAATCAGTTCTGGCATTCAACAAAAGCCCTAAGCACAAACCTAACTTCAGTCCACACAACTATTTATTTTCAGCACAGGTCTCTGCTACATGCTTAACTTCTAAGAAATTTCTTCCTTTTATTCTCAGCAGAAACTACACATAGGCCCAAAGTTCTCTGCTGAAATGAAACTCAATTCCATTTGTACAGAATTTTTCAGTCTATGGGGGAAAAAAACCTTAGAATCTATATTCTTCCTAGAGAAATATGTTTTATTTTAAGACTTCTTTCGAAGGAACCTCAAACAGAACAAGACATCTGGGAGACCCAGTCTCAGTCTCCCCATCATTTTCTGTGGAGGTTCACTGTTGATGGCAGAGAAACCAGCAGCATTAAGTCAGTTAAGTGGTCTGACTCTACATTCCTACAATATTTTTTAAATATATCTTTGAGATTTTACCTTCTGTGTTAATCTGGAACCTATTCAACAGTTTCAGTTCAAAGTTTCTCAAGAAGTGACAGGATGACAATAACACAGCACAATTACTAAAGTCTTGTTTCATTTGGAAATCAGGCTAAAATCTACATACAAATACCTCCTGCAGGACTGGACAATCCACTAAAACAGCTTGGGCTACACCTGAGCTGGTGCCAAAAGCACTACACCAACAGCAGCAATGAGCCTGTTTTTAAGGAACAGCTGACGTTACCTTTAGATTGGACAACTAAAGTCATATAGTGAGCAGAGTAATGGCGCTGCCAGAAGTCCCTCAGTCTGGTATAGGTATCAATATTATTCATTTTAGGCTCATGTTTGAGTGTATCCGCATTACCTGTAAACATTAAAAGGTGGTTAGTTATCTAGACACTGGTTATGTCAAGACCAGTTATACCGAGAATTTCTTTTCCTCCCCTGGCACTAAGTCTAGACATGGTAAGCACATTAAAAATGCCTAATAGAAATTTGGATTTCAAGGAATGTTAAATGAAATTTAATATCTTCCAATTTCTAGTTCCTATTATAAGAACAGTTGATATTTCTATGACAAGGAAGGGCAGAGTCCTCCTGCACTATCAAATCACCAATACCATGTACTGCACAGCTCATTGTGTGTTGCCAGCTATTTCCTCACCAATGAAACTTGCAGAACAGGGGAGGGAAAAAGAGGAAAATGTGATGTTCAGTGTATGTCATTACAGAACGTCATAAAAATAATCTACATTTCAAAGCTGACTAACTCTGTTACCCATCACACTGCAATTTACATGCTCACCAGCACCACAAGGGTGAGGGAGCTAGGACTCTGTATTGTCCAGGCAAGGAAGGACAAACTTCCCTTCTGCTCCACTCACATGGCTGTGAAGATCTACTTCTGCAAGTTCAACAGTGAATTACTTACTTTGAAAAGCCTCTTTAGTCACAAATCCAGAAGTAGTTTATTTTTCCAGGAAATTTTAATAGCAAAAAACAAGCTTAAGCAAGACAGAGATGACTCAGAGAGCACCACCTTTACATTAACAAAAGTTACATGATTATATGCCCAGGGCAACCTAGCTTTAACATCAGCAAAAAGCAGTATGAGAACACAAGTACCTTAAGAAGCAGACAGCTGCTTTTATTCCCAAACATTTTACTGTAAAATGAATAATTGCTCTAGTATTTCTGAGCAAGGCTAGTGTTTGCTGTGATAAGATAGCTCACGTTAGTGCATCTTTTAAGTGGTTAAATTAAGTATTACCGCCACTCCATACCATAAATTCATAACTTACCCCAAAAAAATTTCTTCATAGGATGTCCAGGCCTGGCAAGACTCCCAAACAGCATCTCCTTTCTGTTTGCATCAGAGGGTCTTGCTAGCTGATACTCTGTTAATTTAAAGAATTTGCAGTAGCAGGCATTAAAATTTGAGGTCATGTTCCCACAAAACAAAAACCCTCACCAAACTGAAAAGGAGACATACCACACAGATGTAGACTGAAATAGTTTTGGTTTAATGTATGACGAAGTAGTGAAATAGGATAAGAAACAGGACTTGCTAGCAGTAATGAATGTAAGTCAAGAGATGAGGAAAACTGTAGCTCATTGCTGAAAAGTACAGAAAGGGATAAGGAGGGGAAGCATGTAAAGCTCAGCAGGTCCCATGTGAATCCTCTAAATCCAATAAATTTAATGGGAACACAAGGCCATCAATATTCTACAGGGCCAGGCCCTGAAGAAAGGGCCAGAGAACAATTACAAACCTGCTTCTCCCATATATCACAAAGAACAACTTGTAGCCTAATAATGAAATAAGAAATTGAAAGCTGAGGAAGATAGTTTCAAGAAACACAGTTTTACAATCAGTTTACACTAATCTAAATATGGGATTCTACCAAAATCAAGAATTTACCCTCTCGAACTGAATTTCCCTGTTCCTGATTTTGCTGGTAATAGGAAACATGCACAGGACAGCTGTAAAATAATCTTTTTGGCTGGGTTATTCTGCAGCCAGTTCATCAAGCTGACACAGTTTACTGGGCAGCTCATTACTACAGTGTCAGTACAAGGGAAGGAGTGGATCCGCATAAGGGCTGTGCAAGTGAAGGCGTAAATTGGCTTAAGCTGTTGAAGAAACCACACCTTAACACAAAAGACAGGTCCTTGTTTATACTGACACTTATTTAAATTCAAAGATCAAGTTGCTCAGTCTTCTGAGTCAAAGGACAGATGAAAAAGACTTGGAATACATATTTGAACCAGCTAGTATATGTGCCAATAACAGTTCTTTTCTAAAACAGTGAAGTTTTATAGGCAGCCTGGAACTATTCATAACATACTAGAAGATCAAGTGAACACTCCACTCACTTCTATGCCAGGTTCAACTTCCTTCTGTAAAGCAAATTTGTAGCTATTAAGGCATTACAATAAGGAGACAAGCACAGTGACCTTGACTTGTATTAACTCCAGAGAGGACTGCAGAACACACTGGGGCTATGCTGGAGCTATAGGCACGTTGTTCACTGTTCATTTCTTTAAGAATATGGGCTAAACACACAGAAAAAGATGCTCTTACCACTGTCTACAGCCTCGACTTCTCGGTCTATTGCATCCCTGATCATCAGCGGGTGAATGAAGAATTGTGCCCACCTATGAAACAGAAAAATTCATATGCTTTTCTTCAGTATCTATTAAGCTAGGGCAAACCCCCAACAACTAAAACCAACATCCGCTATTTTTAGTTTATAACGTTGCTTGTCCTACTACAAATTATGTAATTCTTGACTGTCCTAAGGAAAGACAAAAGCCAGTTTTGTGATAGCATCAAAAACTAAAGGGCAGGGCTCCCATGCTCCATAGAGTAAGAATGAATTGGTTGGATACAGTAGGGTATGACACTAATGGATGCAGGAGTATCTGCCTTCACATCCTAAGAAGGATCATACCAGATCAGACAAGTGATCCACCTAGTTCAGTTCCTGCCTATAACAGGCACCAGCATCAGATGCCTCAGACTAAATCCTCAGTTGCTCATTAGGAACAACATGACCATAGGGAAAGTTTTGTCCTAACTCCAGGCAACAAATCGTTGATTTATGTCCTGAAACAGAAGGTTTTATATCCAATACAATTTTATTATCTACTATAAAAGTCAGTGCTGTCATCCCGATACATATCTTCTCCTGTACTCGTAGAGAGCAGAGCAATGGAAAGGGACAAATCTGCAAGAAATGGAAGCTCTGCAGAAGGCTGCCAGAGAATCTAGTATTTCTATTTTATTTGCTGAGTTTTTAATGATGCACTGAACTTGCTGAAGCAAAAGGTTAACAGTAATTCTATGGCAACAGGACCCAGGAAGCTAAAGTCTACTGAAAGATGGTATCTTTCAATTTCTTTAGATCCATAAGTGCTTGAATGACCAGAAATCATTAGCAACGTCCATCTATCTTCTTTGTATTAGATGCTGTTCTACAGAATTCATAATTTCTGTGTTTCACCTCCACTAAGTGAGCCGTTGCGACAGACTGCAATTATATTTTCTGATTCTTTTGAACTTCTAAACTTTGAAAAACTGGACTAATCTGAAAATGAAAGCTGAATTTGGCCCAGTAAAGTAAGATTTAGGTAGTACTTGCTAAAATGTGCCAAGACTTGTCCTTGGCATCATCACAGGAATGTATTTTGATCATAGTGGAGTCTACTCTCCTCCTATTTTACAGCATCAAGAACCTCAGCTGACATGCCCCTACGAATAATTAATTTCTTCTCACTGAAGGAAACCATGCCAACAGGTGGAGCTCTGTTGTACTAACATATCCCACAGCACAAAACAGCAAGTTAAATACCTTCTGACAAAAAATACTTGACTGAATAACCTGGATGGGGTTAAACGTACCCTTCTGAGGCACACATTGTACCATAACTTTCAAGGCTGCCCTTCTACCTACTTTCATGAATTAGTCTTGGAACAAAAAACAAAGATTTAAAAAACCCCACTAACTCTATCCAGACAGATATGTCAAAGGATGAGTCACTGGGATTCTGGGAGAACAGTTGCCACACTGCATAAGATTTCGCCTGTCATCAATGCTACTAGTTTAAGGGTGGTAAAACAATCAAAAAGCTATAAGCATTAAGACTTACATAGATCCTAAGTAATCACACAGCAGCTACATAGGAAGTGTCTCACAAAACAGTAAGATATCCAAACAGAAATAATATTTTCTTTATATTCAATATCCTCTGTGGTAGTATGAGTACCTGTGGAAGTTCAGCAACAGCCTTGATCACCTCAAAATGAAGAGCTGAACAGCTACACCCAACTTCCTGAGGCACATACAAACATTTCTTACCACCTAATCACCATTTATATGAAGTTACCTATCAAGTGCTTCTTTGAAGTACTTCCTCTGCACATCAAACTGGAAGACTGTCCGCTCACAGTCAGTTGAAGCATTGTCACTGCCCCCATGTTTCTTCAGAAACGCATCAAACCCATTCTCATCTGGGTACTTCAAACTGCCCATAAAAACCACTGGAACAAAAATCAGCAAGATTACCAAGATGACAAGAATTTGATGACATTAATTGCAGCTATAGCAACCCCTCTTCAGCTCAGTGTTACCCACAACTGACCCACAGCTCACACGCAGAGGCTAACTACTAAATAGCAACAGACTCTAATCTGCCCAATAACTAGTGAAAGCTGCCTTTAGCAGAAGGCCCAGACAGACTGGAAACAACAGTGCCTTTCTAGGCATGATTGGCCTCAATCGGTCAAGAATAGTATTTTAAGATACATCTGGCCAGAAACTTCACATGGTTTCTGTGCCTGTATTACTAATTCATCATCTTTTACTAGAGAGATAAAGGTCTGTAGCTCCAGCCTAGTTTATAAAACCATAGGTAACATGCTTCCCCTCACATTTAATGGATAACAGAAAAGTGTACCTTAATGCACAGCCTGCCAAAGAGTATGAGACACATTCTCCCATAGTAAGAGTACTAAATCAGTATTTTTATAAAAACACAAATTTTTTAACTAACGAAAATAAACTCTGGGGTAGCTGAAATTAGACTAAAATACTACAGAAATTCAGAGGTAGATAGCACTCATTTTGCACTGAAGCTGGAGAAGAAATAGGAGCAGATACATACTATGTTCCAGGAAGTGTGCTAATCCAGGCAGATCTTCGGGATCAGAGAAGCTGCCAACAGCAACGCAGAGGGCTGCTGCAGACTAGAGGAAATACAAAACTCACTAAAAGCTGCTTCAAGAAACACTTCAGGAAAATGACAGAGGTAAAAATCAATCAGGACAGGCACAATAAAAAGGAGGTGTAGTCTGAATGCCTAATCACAAGGTTTCAGACCATAAGAAAGCTCACTATATATCTTTTCACCCTACAGCTTTAAGTACATACCTGTTTTTCTGTACAGCCTCTCTTTCTTGTCTCTTCTTTTTCAGCTAGCTCTTCTAATTCACTGTCATCAGGATCATTGAAATCCTCGTTATCTCCGTCATTGTCCTCACCCTCATCCCCCTCATCACAGTCCTCATCATCGAAACCTTCTCTACCATCTTCAATCTCAGCTCCAGAGTCATCATCTTCATCACTTTCCTCCTCAGATTCATCATCATCCTCCTCCTCATCTTCCTCCTCTGAAGATAAAGCAGCTGGGGCACCATCCAAGTAATTCAAATCCGAAATCAAAAGTGCACATAAGCCATTTTGCAGTTTGATATACCTGAAAGAATAATTATTTGCAATGAATATGCTCACTTCCCAAATTTCAATTTTCAGAATCGTGAAAATGTATTTCCTATAATAGTTCTGTTGTCTTCAACTGAGACTTCCTAATGAAAATCTAACGGTAACTAAGAAGGTGAGCAGTTTTGTAGTGGGAAAGTAAAAACACTCGAGCTATTCAACAGCTACATGAATAAGAAAGAAACAATTCAAGGTAGTAGCAGAAGCCCTTCTCCCCAGAAGGTCAGGGGAACCGATTTGGGCTTTTATTTCTCTCTTTCTGAAATATTTAAGCTTCTAGCACTCACTCAGAGAAAACTTCCACGTACTCAAAACAGGCAAACTCTAACAGTCTGTTATGCTTGTCAGGCTCTTGGAAACATATATTATGTGACAGAATTAAGATCTTAGTCTTTGCCTCTACACAGGCCTCAGAGACTTCATTTTATTTTACTTGATTTTATCAATGCTTTCTATTAAACTATGTCCACAGATGTAACAGGCATGTGTTAGAAAGGAAATATCTCCTCTGCAGGCTTAATAAAATAAGTCACAGTCGGTTGGTAGAGTTACTATCAAGAAGCTATAATATAGACAGATTTTTCTGTGTATGTGTATACATACAGAGGATTTCTTATATATGTGTGTGCCCTCTATCCAGCACCATTCTACAACTTTTTAGACTAAGGACTGCAAGCACCAATGCTCTGCACTACAAGATCTCTCAGTAGTATTTGTTTCCCATCAGATTTGGAATAGAAAGTCACAATTTGTCCAATTAGCCAGAGCACCCTTCCCAGGAGCTTTCACTGGCTCGTACAACAAAAGAAAGGAATGCTGGATCCAGAAAATACTTGATTCAACCTGAGAACTACTGTGATATAGACAGGTGGTACCTGATCCAGAAAAAAAACCAAACAAACAAACAAACTAGTCTAAAACAAACCCATGGTCACATCCCACGCTCCCAGAAAAATCTGAGTTACAGAGCAAGTTTATACCAGATCAGAACTTTGCAGTGTGGCCACTGTTACAATTAGGTAGCAGAATGTTCAAAGCAGATTTCCAGCTCAAGCTCTATGGTAAGTACCCAAAAGAAAAACAAAATGCACATTGTGTGTTTTCCAGCTCCATGGTTCCCCAAGTTTCTCACAAGAAATTTCTCACGTGTTTCTTTCATGGTTATCATTATGCAATTTCAACATTTCCCAGCAATAAAAGCATGTGTTATTATCAATATTCCAATCAAAAATATGAAGTCAGTGTAAGTTTTGCTTTTTACTAGAGCTGCAGGCCACTGGCTATGGCTGTGCAAACTGCAGACCAGCTTGGAAACAAGTTACTCAGAGTACTTCTCTCCCACCTGAATTTCATCGGGACATATTTGGAAGAAAGGGATAAAGGAGGTGCTGTGACAAGATTTAAGCAGTTCTAAGCCAAAGAAAAAAGCCACACTTCTCAGACTACCAAGTCTATGAAAAAAACTAAAGAACAAATGGTTAATAGTTGTGTTAAATTTATGAATTATGGCCACTCATTCAACAGGCACTGATAGCACTTACTCAGGGCCACGGTTTCATAAGCTTTAACACACATTTTGCTTGCTGCAGGACCACTGAGCAGTACAAATTTGTTCCAATTGAACGCACAAGTGCATTTTTGCTCATTCAAACTACAGCACATAGTGTGTAACTCACAGACATGCCATGACTAACTGCAGGAGGTACAGATAGTATTAGATTCACGCTAATGTCTGGGTACAAAGTTATTCATCCACACATTCTGAAAGCCTGTTTGCATCACATACATATGTCACATTATGCAGCTGCAGCACTTTTGAATGCACAGCAGGGGTCCTAGAAAATAAACATACTGTACACACAGGCACTTCAGCTCCTGGAGGACCAGCCCCAGACAGCGACAAGTCAACGTTGCTATAAGCACATCTTCCAGCACAAGCATCATCATCTTCACCTCTGCATACAACCGCTGTCTTCAGGTGTTCATGGCCCATAAAGAACACTGGCTTCCCAGTGATCAACAGATAGTCATGGAAAGCAGAGAACAGAACAGTGCTGTTCTTGCAGAACGACTTGCCATAAAGCTGTTTAGCCAGATGTATCCGGTAGCTCTGGTTGATCCTTTCCACGTACCTCCAATTAAACTAATGGAGCAGATGATACTAATTTTACATTGCTCATCTTCAGACTTGTGGGTGCTACATACTAGGACAGAAAGCATCCGGTAGTAAGACAACAACTGAACCAAGCCACTGTTGAAGGCTATCAGATTTCACTCCAGGAGAATCTAGAACAGTTTAGGTTATACTGAGCAGAAGCACCAACTGACATGGGTGTTCTTTACTTTTTCCATGTTTCAGTCCAATGGAAAAGAACAAGTGTAATCAATACATAAGTATCAATTAGTATGCAAAATACAGTACAAAAAATACAATCACATAATGCAGGAACAGAAGCAAGCATAGTCCAGTTGCTGTTTTGAAGTACTATACAGGCATTGATACAAATAAGGTTTAAATATAAAATTAAAATTCTTAAAAATACTGTTTAAACATCCTGGAAAAGTTTAAACAGGATTGTTCTCACACACAGTTTTTTTCTTATATCAATAATTGTGTAGCTGTTAAGTAAATATTGAAATACATATCAATGCATGGTAAACACTTAGAGAAATGTTTGGGGTAATTTTGGAAATTGAAACAAGCAATACAAGCCCATGAGATTCCATATATGAATGAATTTAAATAAAACATACATTTTGGGAAAGATAACTTCCCACTCTAATGAAGAAAACCACCTTTCATTATGACGATAATTTTTGTCCCAACAAACTCACTTTTGAAAATACATTCTGAACTCTGTCAGAACTCCTTTGGTTTTATCATCACTGTATTTAAGAAGATAACTTAGTGGAAAATGTTATATTCTAAGACTGATGTCACTATTAAGCCCACTGTGACTGGTCTGCAAGTACAAAGCATCACTGAGGCATGAACAGATAAAAAAAGCGTATATGCATCATCAAATCACCTGCCATTACATGTACTTAGGAGGTTTGGTATATAGTTAGTAGACGTAGGTATGCTTTACTTCCATCCACACTGAAGTTCTCCCTCCTAAGGGTAACATCTGTGTCTGTTCTGTGCAAGGCTCACTTCCCATAAATGGAAATCACTCTGAAAAGATGTGGCTCTGCTTCCAAGTGAAAAAAACATCTGTTAAGCATAGAGAGTAGGATTTCTGGAAGATGTTGGTATTAGTTTATCTTATGCTATAAGCAAATACTCTCCAATTTTCTACATGCAGAGGAGGTTCCTGAGCCTGAAAATAGATAGCCAGCGATGGTTTTCAATGGACTTCCCAAACTTCATCACTGTGCTGCTTCAGGTAGTAAAGGCAGAAGTTTCCTAAGCTGACAGTCTCTGTAACCATGAACTCTGCAGGAAGATGAGCCTCCTGCAAAGTAGCATGAGTAAGATTACCAGCAGGAAAGGCAGGCAGAGATCCAGAGGAAGCAGCAAGGAAGTAGGGCAAGAAGGGAGGGAGCAAGTTTCTCCCTAAGCCAATGGGCACTGTCCTCTTCACGCAGCCAGCAGGGAATTTCACTGTCAACCAATGTCACTGCAAATCCAAAACTCAGTTCCAGGCTTAGGCAGATTCTCCACTGGCTGCGCAGATTAGACATCATGAAAAGTAAAGATAAAAAAAGCAGCTCTAACAAGGGCTGAACAATCTTCTGCCTAACAGAAAGAAGTTATAATAGTGTCCCTTCAAGAATGACTGCCTTACAGCATCCCAAGAGCTCAACCTCTGCTGCCATTCTCAGCCGAGCCCCTCACTGCCTCACAGAGACACTGTGGGCTGCACTCACAGAAAGTGATTTTTTTCTGCACTTCTCAGAGGTATTACTCAGAAATATATAAATGAAAGAACAAGCAAAACGGCAGCACAAAAGTAATTTTTGTCGCAACTCGGAGGCATATTTGCGTTAAAACTCGGAAGCTCATCTAAAATGGGAAGAGTAACAGACCTTTTTAAAGTTGGTATCTGCTCTGTAATACTTCAACTGCATTTCACACTTCAGTTTAACGCTTTTGGAACCGAGCTGCCTGGACGAGGAGTGCAAACTAGCAATCCAATATTGCTGTGCCTCGAAAACAGTGTCACAGCAGTCTTTGAACAGTACTGATTTTTTTTTCTTTCCGTACAAGCCCCGAGCCTGTTACTGTACACAAACCAGACGGCCCGTCTTCAGAAGAAACACACCCGTGAACCCCCACTCTCCATTTGTCACAGAGAGGCCCCTAACTCCCCGGTCCCCATGACGAGCCCGGCTTCAAGCCCCGGCGCGCCGGGGACACGGGGCAGGCTGCCGCCCAGCGCCGCACGCTCCCGCACCCACCTCCTCCCGCCGCCCGAGGCTGCATTTCCGTGGGCAGGTCGGGGCCGGGGGGAAGCCCCGGCCCACCCCAGGGCTGCCTCAACGGCAGCGGCTCGGCCTCCCCCCACCCTCCCGCCTCTTAAGCCTTCCCGGGCCAACGGCCTCGGGGCGGGGGAAAGACTCGACGCCGCCGGCCCTCACCGGTACTGCTTGGGGTCGCTGGGGGACTTGACGATGTCGGGGTCTCCGAGGTTGGCGCCGGGACTGACGGCTCCGTGATCTTCCTCTTCCCCGTGAGGCGAGCGGCCTCTGGCGTCACGGCCGCCCTCCCCGGCCTGCTGACCCACCGCCAGCTCCGGCGAGCTGTAGCTGGACGTCGCCTTATTCCTACCGGGCATGGCGGCGGCCGCAACACACCACCGCGGCTGGGCAACGGCACTCACCGGCCGGCCGCGCCCCGCCAGGCCGCGGGCCCCCGCCGCCGCCGCCGCCGCCGCCCGCGCTGCTCGGCCCCTCCGTGCGAAGGCGGCTGCGAGTCTGCGCATGCGCCGGCCGCCGCCGGCCGCCCCCGCCCCGCCGCGAACCCGTCCAGCTTCCGCCGCACGAGGAAGTAGCGGTGACGGTCGCGACGGCGCCGGACCGCACCAGTCAGCGCCCACCGCGGTGCCAGGTGGAGGAAACGGACCAATCGCAAGCCGTCACTTTGTCGGGGGAGGCGCTGATTGGTGGAGAGAATGATGGTGGCGTGGGAGGGGCGGGGGAAACCATAGATGGGGAGAGAGACGGAAGGAAACGCAGCCCCTTTCAGAAATCAGACAGAGAGGACAGAGAAATCAGAGCGAGAAGAGACAGACAGAAGAACAGAGCCAGACCCCGGGAAGTCGTCTCTGTGCCGTCACGTTCCGACATTTATGCCCGCCAGCCGTGTTACCTGTTCCCCCCGCTCTTGTATTGGAATAGTCCAACCTCCGGTTGGTGGAGACCAGCCTTCATCTTAATTCCTTTAACTATTGGTCCGAGTAGCTGTCGCTCAGTTCTGACAGGACCAATCAGCTCGCGCAAGCTGCCCGCGGCGGCGTGTCACGCGCAGTCCCCTCTGCGCAGGGTGTGGCCGCGGCCGCCCCCTCGCGTTGGCGGCGGAGGCGCGGCCGGTCCTCCCGGTACAGCTGGGAAACGAGCCCGTGCGGGGCCACGGCCAAGGGTCCGTCTGCAAGGCCGGCTGCCGCGCCACCATCGCCGGCAGCCGGGCGTAGCTCCGGGACCGGCGCTGAACTCGAGACCGAAACTTGGCGCGAAGAAACGGGAGCGTAGTCATCGGGCTCCCTCAGCGGTCGTTGGAAAAGCCAAACGCTAACCACATTGAATCAGTTTAAAGAAATATGACTATTCTTAGGGTTCAAACCGCCGGACCGCACTGTTGATTTGCTAGCAAAACTAGCTTTCGGCTGGTATTTGTCAGCACTTAAGTGAGCGGGACTTAAATTTGCAATTTTATTTCAGCCAGAAGTACTGCTGGTCTTTTGAGAGATCCAGTACTCGCTTACTGTTGACTGGTGATTTTTAAAGTTTTTTTCTTCCTATGATGGTATCCCTAATAGCTTGAAGTTTGTACTCATGAATATTTAACAGAAAAGATAGTGTTTACTCTTGATACAGCCTACTCTTTGCAGTTCAGTGGGTCTCAGCATTTTCCAATTTGTGAGCAAACCTTTTTCCCCTATGCAAGTGTAGTTCAGATGTAGCAATTTCAAGTCTTGACAACAGGAATGCTGCTTTTCCTCTTGTCTTAAAACTCTGAAGCTGGCATTTCCACATGGCATACAATGCCAAGATCCTTTCTTGTAATGATTTGAGAGCTGTTAGGAAGCTTGCCATGGTATTTATCATATCCATTTCGCATTGTTCCACATCAGTTCAGTTTTCTGCTACTCCTGTAATACCAGTGCTGTTATTTTGTGCATGTGTGTAAGTACGTTGACTACAAAAGAGATGATGAGAGCTAAGTTAAGGGATCAGAGGCTAATACAAATGAGGGGGGGCTGTCAGATACAGGGACAATAATTGAGACTGGATGTCTGCCTGATATTTTAGTGCTTTATTTCTCCACAAGATGGAAGCCAACACCCATCTCTAACTCAGAGCTTCCCATGTAACTTTTCCTTCAGAACTGCGCAGGCAGTGCTGTATTGTACAAGTCATGGAGAGAAGCTTGTGAAGAACAGTCACCGCTTTCCTTTCACATTCTAGTACCCCTTTTTTATCTTGTAACCGTACTGTTTTATCAATACTACTATCCTAGGCCACTGCCAGTCAAATAGAAGGCTCTGTACAAGAGTTTTGGTTTTGTCTTCGGTCTGTTATTTCCCTTCCCCTGACAAATTTCTGTCTTGCATTCTGCCATTACCTCTTACTGATGCCTGCTAGCTGATGCCTGCAAGTTGAGGCCTGTAACAATTAGTGATTATACCTTATAGTGAATTATACCTTAAATGTCAAGAACAATGTTTAAGTTTGTGTTTAACAAGGCCGGAGTGATTAAATATCCTAACCTTGAGAATAGATACATCCTGTCAGAAATGCTCAAACGGGGCAGATAAGAAAGAACAGCTTGGCTGGACAACAGAGTTGGGAAATATCCAAAGAGAAGAAATTGTCCTCAAAAGGCTCATGACCATAAAAGAGAAAAAGGAGTAGGGGGCTAACTCCCTAACCAACCACTGACGACCACCCAAGACCCCCACGCATGCATAGTGTAGTTTTGCAAGGCCAGCATTATGTAAATGTAATAGATAGGCAGAAAGGTGGAGAATTCTTGGAAAATGTATGAATATTCATGTCTTTAACGTATATAAAGGATGAATTTTTGTTTTAGTGCATGCATGTTAGGTGGAATGACCCCCGCTGCATCCAGCGCAGCAATAAAGAATGCCTGCCTTCTAAAACTTCAAACTAAGTCTTAGGGGGTTCTTTTGAGACCGAATTTACGGTAACATTACCAGTTAATACAAGTAACAGTTACTATTGGTTGACTCACTGGTGATGCTGAAATCAGCTGCATGCCACCTAAGGCTTTCTCCATATTCATTCACAGCTTTTAATACAAATGTGTGATGTAAAATGTATATTAATGGAGAGGTTTGTCAGTTGCCTGTGATGATTTGATTCCTTATTTGAAACAAACTCTGCAGGATTTCTGAACCAAACACCAGGTTTCTGCATGTACACAATATAGGGCAGGGTAGAATTCCTAACTGTCTTTTCCAGTTCCTCGGACTATACTGCCATGTAGCTACTTGCTGGCTTGTCCTGTAACAAACAATTCTGCCCATCCTAGCTTGAAAGGCCTGGAAGGGTACCTGTATTCTTCTTAAAAAAAAAAAAAATCTGACATGACTAGAAACACGATGGAACACAATTATGTATTGGGTAGAAAAGGGAAAGGTCTTTTTTGCTAGGAAAAAAAAGTAAGTAAAACAAAAAAATTGAAATTCCACTTCTGCTGAATCCATTTTCTTTTACCATTGAGTTGCTGAGCTGAAAAATCATTATTTGCACTGAGGTACTCCATTATACCTGCACAGCTCAAAATCATCGCTCCCTGCTGTGGAATTTTTTTATTTCTTTTTGCTAGTTACACTGTTTGCCCTAAAATCTGCTTCTGCTACAATTAGAACACTGCACTGCACATTTATTGCCCAAATAATCCTTTTCTTCACTCTGTTTTAAGTTCCCATAGTGATTCCTGATTGCTGGGCTCAAGGATCATCACCCTGTCAAAAAAGATCAGTGGAGTATTTGAAAAGCATTAAAGAGAGACCTTTATACCTGCACTCAATTGCCCAATATGCTGGTAACACAGCTCACACAAGTTCTCTGGCCACACCCGGTGATGACATTTTTCTTTATTTTGCAGTTTCAGGGGTTTAGATACAATAACCACATTCCTAGCACTGCACAAATCACACTTTCAGTGCTAGATCACACACACCCAAAATTTGTCACAGGAAAGATTTCTGAAAGCAACATACAAAGGGATCAAGCCTTTAGCACAATGAGCCCACACTATGTCAGTATAGTTGCAGTTTTCTCCAAAATACTGTGCTTTTTTTTTTTTTTTTTTTTTTTTAGAACTATTACACTTTGAGACAAAACAGAACAAAATTACAAAAGCATTTGCTAGTGTCATGATCCAACAAATTACAGTGCAGTGGGCAGATACTCGACTCCGGTTTCTGACACCAGAAAGTCTCAGAGGAGTTCATAGGCCTAAAGTAAAGCCATAAAACTTTTCAGAATTTTCACCTTAAGACAGCAAACTCTCCGTTTCCACCTAATTTACATTTACAGACACAATTTGCAATCACTGTTTGGAGCGGGGTGTGTGATCACAAAGGCATACTGTGTAGGTAATTTCACAGACTGGCAAAAGCAGTTCTTCCATATATTTCAGAGAAATACAAGCTCTGCGTGTGGCTAATGCACACAGAGTTCTACACACAGACGTAGAAGTTTTGTCATTTTAGAGATGTTGGCAGTATAATAATATTTTAGATGTTAAGTATTAAAAATTGTTCCTCCCTTCAAAGAATGATGCAGCAAAACATCCACAGAATAACTCTGACAGGACATCTTTGCCATTTTTCATTTGCTGTTATGTTTTATCAACCTTCCTTTTCTAAGGTTGAATCTGAGACCATAAAAACTATTCCTACACATGCACCCATCCAGCACAAAATTAAAAAAATAAATCAACAACAAAATGCAGAAAGAAGATCTAATAATATTGGCACTAATATTTGCCAACACTCACACTTTGGCTCCTGGTATTTTTATCTTTCTGAGACAGTGCTGTTCCAAGTCTTACATGTCAGATTTTGCCTCCAGCTAAGCATGCAGCCCATTCCCTCTTTCCTCCATCCTGCAACAAATCCACCATCAAGCAGCTGATCAGAGCAGATCCAAACCTGGAGAGATAAAACTACAGGATACAGGAGAAGAGCTGCAGAACAGTCGGCTCTTGGGCTTCGAGAAACAAACAATTAGGGACAGGAAGGTGACAGACACAGCGACACCCCCAGCACTCCCCAAGCTGTTACTGGTGACTGTGAAGTTTACAGGCAAGGGCAGCCCCTGGAAGGGCTCTTGCTCCTTCACCCAGCACCAGCCAAGAGCAGAGGGTAAGGCAGGTACGGCTGCCAAGGCCTTCTCCTCCTCCTTCCCTGCCTGGCAGCTTTTATTCCTCCATGTGCTCTTCCTCTATTTAGAGCCCTGACACGAAATCCACCCCCCGCTCCTCTTTGCTCTCCGGAGGACCTCAAACTGTCAAACAGAAATGCACTGTTTTCTTCGCCATCCTACAGAAAAACTGAGGTCCATGTCTAAAGGACAGCAACAATTACGCTCAAAATATCTGGGGACTGATTTTCTTTTTTTTAAATGCAAAAAAAAAAAAAAAAAGCATATTCTTGCTTTACAGGAGATTTTCTTCCCTCATTTTCTTTTAGACCTGGTCCCTTCTAATTGGTTTTTATGTTTCCTGCTGTTCTTGACAAAACACCTCTTTCTGCAGTGGAGGAATTTATAATTAAAAATGCAACATTCTGTGTGGAAATAACATTTGCAACGCTATACAATTCTTTTTCTTCAGTGTAACTCACATTAACACTAGGTGCACTTACAATATTTATTCAGATTTTTGCTTTTTAAATTATTGGATGAAGAAATATAATATTAACACTCTAACACATTAAACAAACATACCAGTTTCCTACAACAGAGGCTTCTGCCTTTGGACTACACAATAATGCACAACCACAAATGAAAAGATAAAATTTAGTCAGGAAAGGAGAAGGACATTTCTCAGCAAGAAAGGCCACTAACACGAGCAGTTCTGCTGCAAAGGGGGTGGATTGTCTGTGAGTCGCATGCTCCTTCCAGAAGTGCCCCTGGAAGGGTCTGATTCTATACTCTCCGACATCTTTTCACAGATTATATCCACCAGACGCTCAAACACCTGCCTTACGTTGATGTTTTCTTTGGCACTAGCTTCAAAATAATCAAAACCTGTGAGAAAGTGAAAAATTCAATAGAGACAATAATGGAGACAGTTTTTAAAATACTAACCATCTTTTTCAGAATTCACCTGAAGAAAACATGACACTAGAAAATTCTTAAGCTCATTTGATTCCCACAATCTCAGAATACTGAGCAGAAATACTTCTAAAATTTATCAAGCATCAATAAGAGTCAAAGGCTTAAATGGATCCCTACCATAGCCCTGGTAAACACATCTGCAGATGATACAGATCTGAATAAACTCAGGACAAGGGAGTCGAATTCTTCCAATATCACTAACTGGTAATGTAGGGAGGGACCTTCCTGGGCTCCACGTGACAGGGACAGGCTTACTTTACGAACTACCACTGCAGAGACCAGAAAGAGAAGCAAGATCGTGGTTGTATTGCTTCTGCTGACCAACTTCTGCAATTGTGAGCAAAATGCTCCATGATTTTGGTCCTGTTTTTCCCGTTCTTTGTCTGGTTAGGCCAAAGGCTCTTCAGGGCAATTAATACTTTTACAGCACAGAGCGCCCATCCTGACAAGGACCGTTCAGCACTGTGGAATTACAAATAATGTTGAGTGCCTCCTACAAAGTAATTTCTGTGTCCAGTCACCAGCTACTAGCTGCAGTGATGAGCATGGATTCACAAACACTGACCCTTTCTGATTAAAAAAAACCCAAACAGCAAGTCTGGAGTCACGCCAAGGTGGGAATGGCACACAGACAACTATTCCTGCTGCCTCCTGCTGACACGCTGCGCTACACAAGAACCAGCCTTCTCACAGATGAGCCTGAACCCTGCCTCAGCCAGCAGAAATACGCTGAACTGTGAAGCATTTCTTTATCTTTCTAACCCCAGGGGCCTCAAAGGCCAACCATCACTTACAATGGCTGTTGCTTCTGTTCTACCAGGTTATTATATTGCCAACAGCGAGAGCTCAAGCACCACAGAGAGTTTATTTTGCGATAAGCTACATTCTGTTGTGCTTCATTTTGGGGATATTCGGCGTTGCATCAGTTCTCTTTGATTCTGCCACAAAGAGAAAGATAAGTCGTCTTTACTGATTAGTCTGCCACTGCTGGTAGACTGAGTCACCTTGATGTGTGAAATAACAAGTAGGTATCTACCCCATTCTGACACTTTTTAAAAATCATGGGACAAGGGGTGAAGTAATGGTGGAGATATTTGCCTCGTTACTAAATAAGGATGGCTGTCCTGCATCAGATGAGGGTTCTATCTGCCCCACTTGTTGTCTTTGATGATGATTAAAAATGTATAGAAAAGGCACAAGAAATCAGAGAACTGAACTCGGTTTTTGTCAGTCCAACATTGGTTTAGCTTCTGCTGTGGCTGAATCTGTTTTAGTTTAGTTCATGTTCAGGCTAATAACAATTTCTTAATCTGATTAGGAAATTATTTCAATGATGTTACTGTTACTATACAAACTTAAACATGCTGAAGGATAACCTTTAGGTGAATCATTATAATGAAAATTAGCAGTTTAAGCAGTCAATAGTCAATTAAAGAGATTCCTGCCACCTAACACATAAAGTAATTTCAGATAATGCTGTACACATAAGCACAGTTTATATAAGGAAAAACTGACTGATAAAACCAGATCTATTTTTCTGTCCTTTTTAAAAGAGCATTTAGTATTTTGGGAGGCTACAGAACAGAGAGACTGAGATAGTGCTTTCCAAAGGCATGTCTAGCTTTTGTTTTGCTCTGCACTGGGGGATGCTTCTCCAGGGTGAGTTGGACAAACACGAGGACAGGTCGGGAGCAGACCTGGGGATTCTTCAGCACAACAGTTTCCTACTGATGGAGTTGCTATGGTAACTCTCTGTGCATGTGTGTTTTGAAGTGTCCCATACATAAAGGATTCAGATTCTAGATGCCAAGTTTGTTATTTAAACAAACAGATGAATTTTGGGGGGAGAGAAAACATTAGAAGTCCAAATAGGAGTGGGAGTTCCAGTAAAACTCTCTATTTGCTGTTACATTGAAAATTTGTCCAGAACAACTACTAACAGTTTAATTATGCTTGCAAAATCTGTGGGCATACACGCATTCACAATGGTTTTGAGAGTCTGCAAGCCAGGAACCAAATTTATTCACATTCATATTCTCAAAAGCAAATTAAATGCTGATGTGTAAAAAAGAGCCCATAACTAATTTCGCAAACTACCCATGTCTTGCTTTGCTTTGCTAGTCCTACATGTAAAGAATTATTATTACAATCATAATAATAATTATGGGAAATTTGGGGGTTTAGTTTGATATTTGCTCATTATTTGTTTATGATGGCAGTGCCTCAAGGCTCCAGTCATGAATGGGACCCCTTTGTGCTTAGCATATGTAGAATTTACACCTGAAGGCTCTAAACTTGCAGGCCTCTGCAAACATACTTATTTTTTTTTACATGAAACATGAAAAAATAATCTGATTACTCTTAACTCTTCAAAACAGTGACCATCTTTTTGTTCATATCACACAGGTCCCTATCACAAAGTCATTCTTTATACTCATCTGTGAGCAGGGTTTCTATACCTTCCCTTCATTAAAACAAACAAAACAACATCAGTAACAAAACCCCCAATTAATAAATACTCATTATCTAAGATTTAACCATAATTGGCAATCTGAGCAAGGCAGGTCACACTTTAACAATGTGTGCAGTGTGTACTGGAAGTCCAGCACCTCCAGTTTAACTATATATTATGCACCCTGCATTTACTGCTTTAAGAATTTAAGAAAACATGGGATTTTATAAATTAGGATGATGGTGATTCCTTTGGGTCTGGTAAGAATCTCTACTCTTACTGTAAACATTTGTTTAGTTTGTGCATCCACTGTTAGGGTCTCCACTGTTAACTGAATTAAATTTTAACAGGATTTAATTGCCACTATGAGTTATTTAAAAGATGACAACAGTATAGTTAAATCTTAACACAGAAGCCCTGATTCCTTATTAAAAAGATCATATATGCTGTAATATACGACAAAAAAATGATAAACAAATGAGAAATTAGGATGTTTATTTTCATTGCAATCCCAGCTTCCTCTCAATAGAACTGTTTTGCTTTTTCTATCCCATATCAATAACATAATGTCATTTCCCTACCTGGATAGAGAAGCCTGGTGCATTTTTAAAATGTACTTTACTCAACTCTACAGTTCTGATGTATAAACTTTTTTCATTGTTTAGTTGCAAAAAAAATTCTTCTACAAAAATCGTTTGCATTCTGAAAATGACTATATAGTACTTAAACAACTGGAAACAGAATTGTGTTTATGAAAACTTTTTCTCCTTTTATTCCGCTGAGCTAATAGAAGCTGTTCTCTCCAGACAAACTTTATCTTCCTTACATTCTTAGGTATTTGCTTTAGAGATACAGCAACACCACAAGAAGGTAGTATTCAGCACTAAGCAAGTAAAATATGGACGTAGCATATATTATGCTGCTTAGTTGTGTGATACCAGAGGAAAAAGAGTAGAAAGAAAAGCTGTGACATGTACCTAGCTGATCCGCCAGATGCTTCCCCTTCTCCACAGGAACAATTCTTTCATCCTCCATGTCACATTTGTTTCCAACCAGAATCACTTGTGCATTGTCCCAGGAGTAAGTCTTGATTTGTGTGGCCCTACAGCAGGTCAAAAAAGATTGTTACCTTCCATCAGCCGTGCCAAAACACAATCACATGTTAAGTATGAAAAAAGTACCAGTAATGACAACATCAACATCTCAAGATTGTATGTTGGGTAGAAGAAAATGACAAAGCTTATGCATAAAGCAAGAATGCAGACTATGTAATTTATAGCACCATTCTATTTTGCTACTCTAACTTTGTGTGACAATAAAGTTTCTTGTGAAAACTTCGCAAGCGTTTTAAAGATCATGAGATCCAGACAAAACCTGAATTGAATAATTTTTGAAGTCTAGGGACAAAAACCATTATTCTAAAGATTATTCCCCTTCAGTTGTAATCTGTTAGAGAAACAATAATCAGTTACACCTCTTAAGGATATTATCCCTATAGAGAAAGCCATACAGTAGATACACACTTCATGCTAGAATTACAACTTCTTCTTAAACACATTACAACAATAATTCAGAGCAGTCAAAAAAGATGCTCATTTTCTGTAGCACATTTGCTGCAGAGTTTTAGTAACACCATAAGAAATTGTGTTTTGAGAGCCAAACAGATGGAAGCATCAAGTCATCTTTGCTTGAATAGGAAAACTGGTTCATAGAGACTGAAAATTGCATAGAAATGTGGAAACAATTGCTAAAGAGAAACAGAAATTTATCAAATTAGGAAGATATGAGATCAAGGTAAGGCTCTGTGAGCTAATATTTGAACCCAGCAGAATTAAGTGATACCTAAAGCAGGAAACAGCAGATGCAATGACAGGCGACAAGTATCAGACAAATGCTAACTTCAATGACAGAGGGATCAAGTGCATGGGAGCTTAAGCAGGAGCACTGGGATGAACTTAAAGCCTCTAAAGCTCACTGTGGCTCATGTGCTAAAACCGGAGTGGAGCTGTGGATCCCAGGAGTCTGACCTCACATCTGGCCTCTTTATAGTTTTTCTATGACAAAACAGAAGATTTTTTTTTTCTGTGTATCCTGACGGGCCAGTCCTTTCCCACCATCCTTGGTGAGGTGTCACTGAGCCAGGAGCAGAACAGTATTAGCTTGTCAGCATTCATTTTCATCCATTTTTTCAGACTGGCCCAACCTATTTTATCTTCACCAAGTCAGCTCTATCTTTTAAGACTCCCTCCTTCCCAAAGGTAATTAGGCTTCTCTGCCAGAAGCAATACACTCCTTTCCTCCTCCACCCCTCCCTAACTTACTTTCCCACTCTTTATCCCTCCTCGCCACTCCTTCATACAGAACACTACAGTTTCAGGCAAACCTGCCATTTCCCAGGAGAGCCAGGAGTCCCCTCAGATTTTTACTTCTGTTTAGTTTGCTTGAACTCCCTTAACAATAAAGTACTTGATTCCTTCTCTTTCGAATTAGCAGAGCCTCCAGCTCTGATCTAATGATAATTTTTAATTAGTTTAACTTGCTTACTTGCCTTTTCCGTGGAAAGCAGCCAGTCATGTTACTCCACAGATATCTATGAAAAAGGGGGTCATTTCACTGTGCAACTTGCCTTTAAGCAGCAGCCTGTTTGGATTGCACTGGAAAACATAAACCTAAACCAAGCCCACTGCACAAGGCCAGACCCATACTGCAACATGCAAAAATAAACAAAGACTTTGTGCAGTGAAACTTCTTACTCTTTTCAGTGTTCTCCTGGAAAGGCACTCACTCCAATCCCAATTTTGGCTCCTCTACTTTCACCCTTTCGAGTGCCTCCACGTAGACAAGCCCTGTGAGAGCCAATGTGAGTCCGTGATGAGTTTATGCAGTACTTTGGGGTTTCTCAAGGCTCATCAAGAGAAGGGGGTGGCCTCAGAAATCAAGCAAAAAGCCCAGGAAGATGAAATCTCCCCAGTCTTCCTCTATAAGCAATAGAGAGAAAGAAAGTCTTTCCAGGTTCAATTTAAAAAACCTATAGCCAGGCTTCTTGTCTGACTCCCATTCCTCTCTCTGGATTGATTTCAGCCCCTGGGGGGTCATATGGGGACACACTGCCAAATCTTAGCTATTTAAACAGGATTACTTAGAAAATTAAAAAGAAGAAAAAAGCATGAAGGATCTCCCACAGAAACGCATTCTTCTCCTTGTTTTGTACAAGTTAGTGAAAATCCTCTCTTGCAGAACACTGCCATTTACACTTATTAGGAATAAAAACAAACAGAAGTTATGAAGAAGAATGTTTAAAAGAAATCCTAATCCCCATACAAAAAGAAAAGCAGAAAATTTCCAGAAGCTTTTGGAAAGGTAAATAAATAAATAAATGGGCTTGTGCAATTGAGATGTTTCAACAACTATCAGGGCAGTCCAATATACACCCTGGGAAAAACATATTTCTGTGACACAATAACAGTGCTGTGCCTTATTTGTGCTGAATTCCTCAAATTAACGATACAGCATGGTCTTTGTGCCTCACACTTACAGGAAAAATAGTCTCAGGTTCACAGGTATATGGATATATCAACAGCCTAATTTGGAGATCAGCCTTGAAGATAAAGCAAGCTGATGATTCGTGAACCCAGCTATCACTTAAATATAAGCTAAATTTAACCAATTTTTTCTTCCCTTCTATGAAATCGTCTAGATTGTCCAAAGCAGAGTTTCCATAATATTGTCTATTTACTTTACAGTGTCAAATGCTGAGTATATTCTAGTTTCAGTACAGTTTCAAATGAGGTATAAACCACTGATTTATCTACACACAAAACTATCAAGCCTATGTCAAATAATAACTGTCAAAGAAGCCTACTAAAAAAATCTAGAAACTGAGCTGAAAGCCATGAAAGCTTAGTTAACCCTTTCACTCACAGGAAAGATGTCTTACTATTCAAACAAAATAGTTATTTTCAAATATAAGGTAAAATCCATCTTTGCTTTTGCTCATTTATGCTTTTTCTTCTAAAATAACCGGACTGTACTATTGCCACACTGTAGGAAGGGAAAAATCACTCAGGCTTAATTTTCTAAAGCTTCTCATACAATCTGCTGTACCTTTCCCTGTGAAGGAAGCAGCTTTAAGATAATTATCATTAATTAGGGTGATTCATCTGAATGAAGGGAAGACTACCTCACGTTCATATACTATCTGGAGAGCTTGTCTAAATACCTGATATACAGCCATGACCCTCCTCATTCAGAAGAAAAAGTGCCTTTACTTGATTTAGGAGAAGTATTTCTGGAGTGACACAAAGGAAACCAGAATCCTCTTTAGGACATTCACCCCTAAGAAAGGTGCAGTAAAAAGATCACCCAAGGAATAAACCATATGGCAGACTGGAAGAGATAGTCTCATTTCCCTTGTGGGCAGGTGAGGCCAGGTCAGTAGGCTGTTAAAACAGTCACATGCCAATGAGCCAGAGATGAGAGGTAAATTGCACCATACATACACAGGAGGCAGTTCTAGAGGGGGTGTTGGAGCTTCATGGCAAGTCTTGGAGAATAATGAGGCTAGTGAGCATAACCTGCTATGGCAATTTCCCAACTAGAGGGAGGATACAAGCTCTAAGATGCTGGGGAAGTCTAGAAGGGAAAAGACTTCTCTCTGATGGAGAGCTGACTTTGCACGAGGCTACCTTCCTGTAATTTCAGTGTAGTTATGAAGATGAATTTTAAGAACTGTGCACACCCCTATGAGCTCAACAGAAGGTAAGAGTTTGTCATGGGCGAGAGCTTACTTGGAGTGCTAGGTCTCTGGTTCAGCTGTTTGTTCATGCTTTTGGCTTGTTTTCTGTAGGGAACTCTGCAGGAAGAGATGGTACAAGAGAAAGCAGTGAGATGGGCTGAGGTTCATGCAGACAGCCTGCTTACACAGAATCTTAAAAAACGTGATTCACTAAACAGCAATAGGCCGGGCACCAGCAAGAAGGAACAAGCTTTAGACTGGAGAATATCCTATTGTAAAATGCATAGATCACTACTGTACACAACTTGACCCATTCCAAGGTTTTGTGAATGGGTACAATTTTAGGATCCAAGAATTATGTTCAGGTGGGAAATTCTTACCAGCCAATGAGAATGGACTGGGATGGAAAGCAGCCAAAAGTTAGTGGAAGGGGCATCACTTCATATTTTATTTGCTGATCATTTTCTTGAGGCATCCTCTTTGACTGTATTTGCTTTATGAACCCAGTCCCACGATCACATGGCAGTGGCTTAATCATCTTTTTATGCCAGAGAAACACTCACATTCCATCCACACAAGCTATTTCAGAAATAACTGGGAAGGTTAACAGGTTCCTTACTGCATTTAATTCACATTAACTGAGCACTGCTGATTTATTCTCAGTGTCTAAAAGGTCACCCAATCTGCTGCCTCATGCTACATTTATGACAAAATATTTAACTTCACAGTATTCTTTATTTACTGGACCTGGACACTGAAAAATGCATCACTAGCCAGCTAGGATAGCAGAACACTTAAAAGAGAAAGGATGCGTAGGATTAATTACTGTAATATCTGGAAACTTGCAGGATATAAGATGACCTGGGATAAGCTTTGCTGTTAGCTTTTGCATATATTCTAGGTGGATACCCCATTTAATTTCAGTGAGGGTTGAAGTACGGCCTTAGAACTAGCATGGTTTGTTGTAGCCTCACCTAAACCTCTGCAAGCAGGGGCAACTCATGTACCAGACCACACACCTTCCTTGCAAGGTAAAAAGCAGCTTGCAATTTTGCCATTTCCTGGGAATCTAGAGCAACACCACTGAAGCTAACAGCTTCTTTAGTGGAGAAGGGGTGGTTCAGGCACTTTTCTTCCCTTCAGACTGTCTCACATCCCAAACCCTCTGGCTCCAGCCCTCTCACGGAGGTCCTCCCCTCTTGGGCACAGCAGGCAGAACAGCAAGGCTGTCCCAGCCACATGGGATGGACCAGACAAGGCAGGACTGAGCAGCAGGGGCACACTACTGACTTTGCAGCCCATGCAGCTTCCCAATTGCTGTCACTCCATTCTCTCACCAGCACTGAAGAGAAGCACTGCAGGACTGCTAAGGGCTCTGTTTTTATCATTAGGTGTGCTGCTATCTTGCACTTGACCTGAAGAAGGGGCTAGGCTCATGGAGATAAAGACTCTGAGCTAAAGGAGCTCCAGCAGCAGACACCTTGGTTTTCCATTGAGAGTACAGTTCCCGACTGAACACCTGATCCAGTGTAATTTTTTTTTTTAAGCATATCACCCAGCATGGTGAAAAACACCAAAAAAATCCTACCTACTTGCTATGCTAGCAAATGGCAGAGGCTGATACAGCAGCACCAGACAAGGTTTTTTTTTCCCATTTCTTGTCCCTTCGGAAGTTTAGAAAGCAATTTTGCAGACTGGGAAAAAAACCACCTCTTAGCTGCATCACCACTAGAGGACTCTGCTGGCACAGCGATGCTGGCTTTGCTACAGTCCTCATCTCCTCTTCCGTGGACAAGCTTCAGAAAGGAAGGAAATGGGGTACCACGGGCCGATTTTATCTGCCACACTACATCATATGGGGTCAGAATCTTAAAAATGGTTGGAAAGATTCCTGACATACAGAGTAAAAATAAATTGATGGTTCACCTCTGTTCTTTGGCTGACAAGGTGCGCTTAGCAACGATATTCAAGCAGCCCCCATGGTACAGGAAGACATGAAGCTGAACTTTCCTAATTCTTAGTCTTGCACCATTGCCTTTGATGGAACAGAGGTTAGACCACTTCCAATACAAAGCTTCAGGTTGATCTTCACCTGTACAAACTTTAAAATAGTAGTAGCTCAGAGACTGAGATTTGGTATTTTTGGCTAAGTTAAGACTGATAAATAAAACTTACTAGAGCGGAACCAACAGTCAGACAGGTAGATGAACTGTGTGGTCATATATACCTTGTTTCATCAGGGAACCAAGCTGGAAATATTTATAGTTTAGTGAAAGATACTGCCATAGCTCATGTGGCTGCACTCTTATGGAAAAAATCCCTGTGCAGACACTTGCAGAAAAAGCTTCATCTGAGCTTGGTGGAGGGTGTGCCACGTGGAGGAACCTGGTTTTGGCAAAACCTTTGGGTTTGTGTTTCAAGGAACAAATGTATTCCCCTATCATCAGCTGCTGAAGGACAGCTCAGGGAAGGTGTTGCAGCTCACCTTCTGCAGCATGGTGTCATGATACTGGAGATGGGGTGAAAGTAGAGACTACACCTTTAGACGTGATGATCATGATCAACTGCTTCAGTGGACAGCAAGAACAAATAATGGGCAGCCTTGGAAGAACACCGAATTACTAGAAACAACAAGCTACGTTGTTGCGGCTTTCGAGTTACAATGTAGATTAGGGGATATAGAATAGGTGTCCAACAAAAAGCCAGACTGAGCTGGATGCTAAGAGCCAGTACAATAGCCAGCATATGTCACACACTGCCAGTAGGTCACCGAGATCGCAAATCGATCTAACAGACTTGGGAGATGACATTAACCACTGCATCGTCTGTCTTTGCACACTGACTGTACCTATCTGCAGTATACAGCAACAGGGTAACAAGCAGAAATGATTGCAAGACATTTGAGGGCAGCCACAGGGGTACTACTTCTGAGGATTAATACAGCCTTTCCCCTGCCTCCCCATGCCCTGTATTTCCTACACAAAGTCTGGCATCCCTTTGAGAGGATGCCATGTCAGAACATGAGCTCCAGCAACACGGTCCAGCCTTCTGCTTATCTGTACTGTGCCTGCGGCCACAACCTCACAGCAGCAGCTCGGATGTTTTCACCCCAGGCACTGTGCTGGGGCCCCGCTGAGAAAACAGCTCTCACCAGCTACCACCGAGGGGGCTGCAGGCACTGCCCATGGCTACAGCAACAACCTGTGCTCTGTCTCTCCAGGGAAGACCACTACTCTTCCTGCTCTGTACATGTACTTGTCTGGAAGGCAGGAGAGCAGGAAGAGGGTCTGGGCCACAAGCTCAGCTTCCAAAATCAGATCACAGTGTGAGGTGAGATGGGAAAAAGAGGAGAAGTGGCAAGAGCTACAAGGAGAGACTCCAGGTGGTGAAGGGGAAGTGCACGCCAAAATATCAGGGAGATGAGCCAGCATACCAATGCAGCTTTGCTACTGCCATGGAGTTTTTAAAGTGACTGGCCTGGTGCTTTCTTTTTTCACTGTGAGCCAAAAATGTTTCCTGGCTTTTTGTCATCAGAAAGTCCAGAAATCATTTTCTGGTGTTTCTGCATTTGTACTGAATTCAGTGGAGCCAGGGGAGCTTATAACAGCTGAGAATCCGTTTCATACCTAGTTTTAGGGCTAAGTCCCCACTCTTCCCACTTAATAGGTAACTCCTTCTCCCCCATCCCGCACTGAGCACTGCCTTACAGAGCTGTTCAGGTGCTTTCATTAGCCAGTGGTAACAGACAGGCCCCCTCCAAGGAGTATGCTTGCTTTCTGTCCTAGACCTTGCTTCCTCCTCTTATTACAGCTACAACTAATTTAAACTTCATAAGTTTTAAATTGGTAAAGTTAGACTTTTAATTATCTCAAGTTAGGCAAGGTGAATACTGTTCCATGTGTCTACGCTTGTAGGTTCCAAAAACCCACAATTTTTTAAAGAAGTTTGGAAAGATTTAGCCTTATTAGATTTTAAATGAGATTTGACTCAAACAACCACTGTTAAACTGGATTGTTTTAGCAGCATAGCCAGAAATCTCATAAGCCCAAATAATGCATTAAAGAATTAATTTTTTTGCAATAAATTAGAACTTTTAAAAGCAACAACTGCTGTAGTATGCTACTATATTTGCTACTATATTTTTCATTAAAGTGAAGCTGTAGAACTTTTTCTAAGGAGAGTTTAAAAACCAGATTATTTATCCCAGAGTTTAGATGAAGAGGAAGGAATATGATGATGCAAAGCATTCTCGAGGGTGGGATGTCTAATGTTCTCAACACACAATTTTGAGAATAGAAATGGCCAAAACCAAACCAAACCAACAACAGTATTTCATACCAGTCCTGCACTGCATTGAAGGAGTCTTCACTGGTGATATCATACATGAGGACAAACCCCATGGCTCCTCGGTAGTAGGCTGTAGTGATGGTCCGGTATCTTTCTTGTCCAGCTGTATCCTGGAACAGAAAGGAATATTTAGGCTTTAAGACTTTAATTCTCAAAAACAGGAGTTGTAGTTCAGTCCTGTATCTAAAATAAGGCAACCTCTTTTTGTTATATGTTTTAAAATTCTCATTTTCTCCCAACTGAAATGAAGTCTACTTACATTTTAGCATTAATTGGGCTTTTGCATCAACTATGATTTGTTAAATGCATTTTGACACATATACTATTAAAAAAATACCAAAGATGTCAACCCTTTAATTGCTCTTCTCTGCCTCAGCCTCCATGCAATAATAAGACGTTAGCAGAGTTCACAGAAAGCTGACACTTCAAAGCAGAGGCAATAGAAAACAGTCCAGGACTGTACCAGGCAAAAGACATTTAAGTGTTGCAATTTAGTGTCACAGTCAGGAAAGTGACCTTGAGATAGATGTTGCAGGTGACTCAGTTCTTACCTGAGGTTAGAGACAACAATTAAAGACTTGATGACATGAAAATTATTCTACAAAGTAAATTTAATGTGGAATATCCCAATCACGATGTCTGAGGTGTACATATTAATTCGAGATTTACTAATCCTCTTCTGTTGGTTCAACTTAATTCTCTTCAACCACAGAGTGCTGTAGAATACCTTCACCTGCAGCTGTCATTTCTATGTTCAGCCTGGCAGCACTAAGGTGAAACTCTGGCATATACAACAGAAGAATTTTGAAAGACTTGTGACAGCTGGAAATGACATGTCAACTACCATCTGTTGGTTGCCAACAACATTTATTCCTCACATTTTGGGTGCCTGCTCTTAAACTGAGGAGTATTTCTAACATCAGATCAGCACTCCTGCAGCCAGTCCATTCCCTCTGGACCTGTCTTCTGAACCAAGGAGGGAAGTCGTGTGCTTAACATATCTCAGGTATCAGGAGGCATCTATCATTTGAACAAACACATTTCATCCATCTTTTGGCAAATGGCAACTCTGTGAAACAGCTGCAGCGAGGCAGAAGGCCTTACCTTCAAAGCACATGTTCAGCATAGGGTGTTGACTGCTAGTTACTGTTATGGGTTAGCAGTTCTGAAATGAATGGTCCTTTAGTCCAAAACCCACACTTAAGAAAGCATTAACTGCCACTGGTTTAAAATGTGATTAAAGTTTCTCTTCTCTAGAGAAAAAGACCCTAAAGGACTTATCAATCATATAGGTAGTTGGAAGAGTAAACTAAATTCATGTAAAGCACTCTTACAGGAGCATAGAGCCAGTTTGTGATCAGACACAGCACATCGCCACAATCCCAGAAAACACACAAGGTGCAGTGGGGGGGAAACTACCCATCTTTAAAATCCTCCTGTCCATCATTCCCATACAGGCAGCTTTGTTTTTGCTGCATGCAAGACAGCGTTGGCCCTTCCAGAACACATGCTAGCCAGTCTGTGAAAGGGGAAAACATCAATGATCGCCTGTTGTTCTGCACCAGAATATCACAGAGGCTCTCTGTAGGAGGAAAGCGCTTGTAAATAAGCTCCCTGCAGCTTGCTTAAAAGGCTTTGCCTATTGCACTACCATGAGACTATCCACAGCTGTAACACACTGTGAATATCCCAGTGGAGAGATTATACAGCAGGAATCTTGTTGTTTCTCCACCAATCCTCTGGAAAAAGGGATTTTTCCTTGAAACTTGTGCATTTGTTTCAAGACAGGGTAGTCCATTGGCTGATCACAGTGAGGCATTGTACACTGCCTGAGAAATAGTCCTCCTGCTCCCTCCTGACAGGAAGTACCAGAATGAGGTGGACAATACCTGAGTGACCATTTCTCCTCCTGCTGTTGGTAAATCCATCACGAAACACTCTCGTATTCACTGACACCACATCCTCACTTAGCTGCTGAACAGCTAAACCAGCTGTGCCAGCTAGATCCTAACTGTACTTCTTCAAGTGGGGAAGGTCTCAGCAGCAATAGTATTGTTTTGTTTATTCAGAGAGACATGATAGTTGCTTTATTTTAGCCTGATTTCCTAAGGACATGAGGCTTATTATATCATCAGTCTCCACACATGCACATGTATATGCTCATTATAACTACTGACTTTTGATCAAATTTGACTGAGGGGAAATTCTCTCAAAGGTATATTCTTTAGAATGTCACAAAAATAGTTGGCAAGGTAAAGGAGAGACCTTAAGTATACCTTAGCTGGGGAAAAAAAGCTTAAATGCAATGCTTATCTTTTTTCAACACCAAAGGATCCACAGGAGAGAGGCTTTCTTCATGCCTCATTAGGAGAAAGACCTAAATCAGTATTAGTAACTTCTCAGATCCTGCAACCAACAAAAAGAAACAAATCCACAGGAAGTCGGGCTTCTTCAGTTCTCAGGCTCACAGCGTTATTGTTTTACACCTGCGTTCCCAGGTTCGACTATCTCCCAAATCTCATCTTCTATTTTCTGCTCTGTGTTTAACTAGCGCTCATTTTGGCTTAGGGCATGAAACTGTGACCAGGCAGTAAGCAACTGCAAGACACATTGTCTAGCTACACACAGAATAATTTGGAAAGAAATTAAATTTGACAATGGCTCAGAGCAAGGAGTTCACTCTGAGGATGTACATCCAGGCTGTCCTTGGAAGCAGCCCCAAAGGACTCTCAGGGTGGCTTCCAAAACCTGCCCTGGTACCTTCTCTGTGCCTCAGCTCAGTGAGGAACTGGACTCAGCCCACAGAGTTTACCTGTGTTAAAGGTAAATTGTGCTATTGTCCAAAACCTCTGAAATTTACTAATTCTGGTTTGTTATTTCAGCATTCTGCCTGCAAACCCTCAGTGTGGGGGGGTGGGCCCCAATTTATACGTTAGTGAGAGGCTGCAGGAGGTACAGAACCCCAAAGGGCTACATGCATTTGCTTAGTCATAACCTGTTCTCTGGTGGACAATGCACTTACCTCCTTAGGAAGGTAATTTGCATATTCATTAGGACATACTTAGGTGTCTGCCTTCTCAGGTTATCAAAGGGAGTGTGCGTGTGGGAAAGGCATCCTATATTTCATGGTATGTAAAGTTTATTCATAACCTTGCCCTAGTAGCCATGTGGTAAAATGCAGAGATGTGATTCATGTCTATGTGAGTCACTGATCAATTCCTTGCTCTGTTTTATCATACAGGTACAGAGCATGTCATCTCCCCTTAAAGGTTTTTAGTTGCATTTCTCCAAATCTATTTGAATCTTTATAATATCACCTTGAAGTGATTTTTTTCCTCAGGTTATGTTCACTTTTTAGACAGCTATAAACTGGCTTAATTTTCTTGACTCACGCCACGTTTTCCGCTAGCTTCAGTGAACGCCCCCCCTCCAGATACTTCAGCATAAATAAAATGAATCAAACGGCAAAATCTGAGCTCAGTTTCTTCAGCATTTACAGTAGCTACCCTTACATCAGTTTAAAACACAAACCTTACGTAATTATGCATTTCAGGTTTGCATGTGCAAGATGTTTACCTAATGAAGGAGAAAATAATTGACACAGATTGCTTTCCCTCCTCCCTCCCCGCCCCCAAGTTGTTTGCAAGATTTCCAGGTAGACCACAAACTCATTAGAAGACAAGTAGATGAGGTACAGGCAGGGATCAGCAGAAACCTGGTGTAGCTCTAATTAACAGTCTAGCCAACTGCCTAAGAAGAACAGCCTGAGCCTTCAGCATCCAGAAGCCTTTTTGGCTGTCCCTGATGAGGAATCAGAAAGCTTGGTTGTAACCAAGCACGGAAGGGTCTCTGTGAGGTATATTTACACTAGTGTGCTAACAACTCTGGCTTTTTTTGTAGCTTACATATTTGCCTGTCCTTGATACAAACAATTAAAAACCCCCACAAGACCATTAGTTGGTAGCTTGAAACAAAAATTTGAAGGTTTTGCATTAATGAGCAATCAAAATTCAGTGTTTATCAGAGGAGAAAGAGACCTAAATGCATTTGCATTATGTGCAGATGCACTCTACGCACAAGATCCATCACATAAACATTCATGATAGGAGCACAAACAGCTTTTCTTAAATTTACTCATCAAAACAGCAAGGTACTTGGGAAACGTATCTGAGTTTTTAAATCACAAAAGATGCTCTTTGCTACAGGTCTGAAAAATCAGAATCCCTGATTCTGAACCATCATTCTTCTAGTGAAGATTTCCAGGCACAAGTTCTTTGTTCCAAATAAAATGTCACTGAAACTTCTCATCTGTACTGAGTTTAATCCCCTCAGCACCATGACTGTTCTAGCAGTGTGTGTGACAAACAGCCTCTAAAGAAATAAACCTTTCAATTTTTTTTAAAGATTATGGTTTGATTTTGATTTATTTTTTTAAAGAATAATACATAAGAATAAGAGTCACTCGTTGTCCAGCTGATTGACAACAGTTACAAGAAGCATCATCCTTGCTTGGGCTACTCAGAGTCAGAACAGAGGCTACATCAACCCCAATAACCAGCACCAGCCACAGTTTTGGGGCTTCATCAGCTGTGGCGAAGGAGAGACCTCTTCTCCCCTGCTGTTCAGTGTCACATCGTGACACCTACGCTATAGCTTTTTGCACCTTGTTCAGAGTTTGGTCAGCCTTGGAGACAGGATAATTGACTTCACAGCCCTGTGGTTATAGGGGCAGCAAATTATTAGACATCAAAGTGTCAGGAAACATCTGACTCTCTGCAAACACAGCTCAGTTCTCAGCAAGATGGGCCACCTCAGCTCCTGTTCTCTACAGCACAGATAACCTGAATAAGCAAGAAATAAAGGCACATCCTGAAGGCAGAGCGCTGTTTGTCCTGCTACAGGCCAATCTGGGGCTCAGTAATACTCGACTCCTTTACATCCAAGACCTGTTTACTTTCCCTCCTGCATGGATGAGGAAACATTCACGCTCGCATGGAGCCATGCTGGTGTCTCTGCTGGGAACAGTGAGAGTGCCATTCTGCCATCCATAACCTCTGTCCCACCCCGCTCTCATCCCACCTCCAGGCAGATCTTTCAAACGGTTCACGCAGTCTTCTCCGCTGCTGCCCTGTTCCACCTCTGTCGCTGGCCCTAGCTAGCTGCTCAAAGCAGCATTTCATTACCTTTCTGAACTGTTACAATGCAAAGCGTTAAATTTCTCCTGATTTCTGACAGTTCTAGCTGTTTTGGTCAGTATTATTGATGTCTGCTGCAAGGTGGCTGGTATGTTCCCATCCCACTACTCTGATGTCAGGACATGCATTTCAGACTGCACGCTCTCTGGGGCTGAGACCACCTTAGCTGTGTGTTTGCCCATGGCTCACTGTAGAAGGGCTCTGCTCTGCAATGGAAGCTCCTGGATGTTACATTAACACACACACACACACACACACTCACTTCCTTTGCAAAACTAGGCTTTTGAATGGAAGCCACCAAGAATCAGCTAAACAAAAGTCTTGAGAAAGAGGAAGGGGAAAAAATAACCCACCAAGAACCACAAAACGGTGAGTGGAGAGAGCGACCTTGGGCAGATTAGTGTGTGTCATTAATAAGAGAATGCTAACATTGAGCTTACTGTTCCTGCTGGCAGCTAGAAATAGGAACAAATAGGCAAGCAAGATGAGTCACTGGTTAAGACATGGAAAAGACGTGATGTCATGAAAAGCCTGTGAAGTTTCAATTGCTGCCAGGAGCAAAATAACACCTGGTTCTTTCAGAGCTCAGCTCTGATTAAAATGCTCCAGTTCAACAGATCGTATTAAGTATGTTTTTTTCCTCTCTTGTTATTGAGTGTTCCCATTGCCCAAGAGTCACCGAGACCTACTCAGACACATTTAGGTACCTTAAGAGCCAGTTTCACTTGAGCAGTATTAGCAATATGCAGCAAAACACTTCTGTTGTGAAAAAAAACCAACCACCACAAAATATCCTGTCTTTTTTGATAAAAGGTTCTATCCTTGCAAAGTGTTTTTTAAACATTTCCCCACTATGGCTATGTTCACTTCAACTCTTTAGAGGTAGTAAAACCAGAAGCCTCAGATAATTTCAGTACCACCAGTTGCAGAAGCTTCTGTACAGCTTACCCTGTACAGAAGTTTCTACCACCCTGTTTTCTGTAACATTCCCACATTAACTGCTCCCACCAGGGAGATGGAAATTTTATGAAAAGAGACTTTTAATACATGCACAGCCTTCAAGAGCTCACCAGTATCTGGTCTATCATCGGAGGCCTCAGTCTTCCCTGGCACACACACACTTTTGAAGCAGTTCCCCATAACTCAGTGGCTGAGTGTCCCTTCAGGTGAGGCACTGCACTTACTTTTCTTTTTAAAGTACTTCTGTAAATTAAGCTGATGGACAAGGAGGGAAAGTTAGTGTAGGTTGACCTCATCCACCATTAAAACATTTCTGGTGGTTGAGAAGCCCCAGCTCTTTAACTTTGCTCAGCAACTCCACACCACGTAAGACAACAAGTGAATCACTGAAAATGCAATGGGGTGCATTTGCTCAGCAGAATGTAATTTCCAAACTGGAATCAGGCCAAGGTATTGTGATTAACACTACTGCTCATGATCTACTAAAATGTTAAAAAAATTATTTCCATTTTCCTAGGTGCCTTGAGATTGTAAGTGAAGATTAGCAGCAATTGCCCTTCCTGATCTGTCAAACGGTAAGGAGGACTGAAACAGGGCTGCTTGCCTATGAATATTATCTGCTCTTCTCATCTTTTTGTAGGCTGAGTTTCTCTGTTAGAGTATTTAAAAGACAGTGGCTGCAAAAGAGAAATCACATGAAGAGGTACACATAAATATTAAGTTCATTGTGCACATTTCTTAAACCTTACAGAATTGAAGTCTTATTTTTCATGACCTAGAATTAATACAAAGATCAGTCTGATATTTTTTGATTATTCTTGATGCAGTTAAGTTGATGGAAAAATAAAGAAATGGCAGTAATAAAATTATGTAGCATCCACACCACATGCCTATTTCCAACTTCCACTTCTCTAGCTGCAAATAAACAGCAAACAAAATTCAAGAGGTACAATGCATTTGAAAGCCCATCCACTGTGGGCAAGTGATAAAACCATCACCGCTACAATAAAAAAAATATTTAAGAAAATTTTAAGAGGCTGAAGTCCTTGAATAAGAAGCATTTTAGGCACTGAATGCATTGTTGCATAAAGAATACTTTGCCAGCTTTGCTAGATCTTTTTAGTTGTCCCACATATATCCTTTAATTCCATTAATCAACCACTGTTAAGAAGAGCTGTACAATGCACAGATATCTGAGCAGTTAGCCACTATAGCGTTATTAATTAGTTAGGGTTGTTGAGAAGCAGATAAATTAATCACAGCCAGAGTACTTCAAGAAGCAGCACTACACTGCTGTGAAGGAGCAAGCGTGGACATCCAAAATGATCCGGCAGTCCAGTGGATGGACATGCTACAGTCCAGCTACCACTGTGTGGGTCATAACAACAGTCTGCTAACCCATAGAGATGTACAGCAGAAAGGAAAATCTCAATACATTATGAATCAGCTGCCAAAAGAACAAATGCAAAATCTGTGAGGAGGAAGTTAAATAATCTGCGGTACAAATCTGTCTAAATTCAGCAGCCTGGTCCTTTGATCTGGAAAGGAACAAGGACAGGTGAAGGGAATTAGCATTATAGTGCTATCGGCCTCCCTCCCCCTCAAACCCACGCAAGCAGAACAGAGCAAATCTCAGCTCCGAGAGCAGCAGAACAAGACCCAGACTTCCTGGAGCCTATTTCTAGGTGATCAAATGTCATGGTAACCAGCAAGAGAGCCAGGCAGCGAGAGGGGCTGCTCAGGTCTGAGTGGAGCAGGCTCTGAGCAAGGCTGGGCAGCAGCCGGCCGGCTCTGGTCCCCAGAGCATCGCTGTGGTACCCAGCGCTGACCAGGGCTGCACGACTCTTGGCAAGCCCTTCAGTTAACTCACAAAGCAAATATTTATGTCCAAAGGTGTTTATGAAGCTCAATGACTTTGTGTCTGGAAGACCTGTTAGTACCCCTGATTGTAAGAAAACTTAGTACTCCTTTACGAGCATCACTCTTAGGGCTCGTTCTTATCAAGGGAAGATTTCAGTTTATTTAGTAGTGGATTAGGGCTAAATCTAGGCCTCATACTTCATAAGAACCCTAGAGATATTATATCAAGGGTGTCAATTCTAAGACAAAGTGCTCAGAAATTCTGGCAAGGTGTTTATGATATTTCTAGAGATTAAAATACCAAATCACATTACAACTGTGAGGCAAGAACACATGCTTTAACTTGAAGGGCAGCAGCAAGACAAAAAGAAAATAACCAAACATGATTTATGTTAAGAACCACACACCAATTAAAAAAAAAAAATATTCTTTTAAGGTCTTTAAAACTCTAACGTGTAATTTTTCAAGATTTGGTGGAAATTGATAGTTGATCAGGCAATTTCCAATTTATTATCTCCCAGATTAGGAAAAAAACCCTCACTGTTGAATTCAGGTGAGCACTAAACAAAAATATAAAGATATATAAGGTTCTAACACTCAAGAAGGTAGAATGAAAGCTTAAAGACAACAAACCCCCCTAAGAAAGAACAATCTGAAGCTCATAAATCAGAAGGTAAATAAAAAGGAAAAGAAAAAGATATGTATCTCACTTCTGTAGAGTTTGAAATACATTTTCCAAATGCTGGAATTAGCAATAGCAAAGATTCCTCTATTTCATAAGTTTATATTTGATAGAAATGTGCACATACTTTGAAAAGCAATGCAGTAAATAAATCTGATACAGTTCTTCATTGGTTACTTGAAGTGGTTTTTGTTTAAATTCACAAAAATGTAAAAAAAACAATTAAATGGAATTTAAAATTTCCAAGTAAACCCACATCTCTGCTGAGAATAGAAAGGAATACTTTCATCTAAAGGACAGCTATTTTGGAGTAGTCATAAGCATCTTAAAATAGAGGCTTAGAATTGAAGTTCTTTTGTCAACCACAACCTTACACAGATGATGCTCAGTGATAGCACAAGACAAAGAAAATAATCTGCTACCATTTACTGTAATATTTTCTATCATAACCACACAGTCCAGATGTTAAACTAGACATTGGATTGTGTAGCAGCTGCAGATGGCTCTACCGCACTCCTGAGGCAGTTCAGGAAGCAGCTGTGAGGTCCCTTTGGGGCTATCATGTGGTTACAGTGCCTATGGGTTTCTTGGTGTGCAGCCCTTTTGCACACTATTTTAAGTCCACCCACTTCTGTGGTGATGCCGTCTCCTCCTTTCCATTCAGAAAGAGGGTCATGAGCAAATACTTCTTGACATATATGTGAGATGTTTTGCTGTTTGGTATTTTTACTGTGTACTAATTACTTCACCACGACACCTCCCTGCTCTGTCTAGGCCATGTACTGCTTCCTAGCCTTTGGCCAGTGGACGCACTAAGTGCCTGAGCTGCTCAGATGTCACGGATGAAAAACACGTCTTCATATTTACCTTTTTAGAAAGATAAGAGGAAAACCACAGCAGATTTCCCAGTTGAAGAAAATGTGTCATTGGCATCATAAAAAAGGATGGACATACGACTAATTTATGTGACATTCAAACAAACTTCTAACACAGTTCCAGTCCTTGCCCAGCCAGTCCCTACCTATCAAGAACTGCTTCTCCCTGCTCTAAGATTAAATGGGGCTACAATCAGATTTTCCCTACCACCACTACCTACTTGAGATGTCCCAATTACTTCCTTCATCAGCTGTTTAGAAAACTGCCTTTTAGCCACTCTTCTTGGCAAGAATCACTGCATTTCTTCTAAATTAAAGATACTGCACCTAAGCTCATTTTAGGAGCAAAACAAGCCAAAATCCATTCCTCTAGTCCTTTTTTCAAGGACAGATGGTTTTGCCAAAGAACTCAGCAAACAGAGGAAAAGAAGCCCTGTACAAAGGAAAAAAAAAAAAAAAAACAAAGAAAAATATCTTTGAAAGCCTGGATCATTGAAAAAGACCCCAAGAAGCCAGAATACATTTGAAACAGATTTAGCAAGCAGACTACAGCTGGGTCAATCACAGTATGTTCTGCAGCAGGTCCACAACTCTGATACTAATGAGAATACCATGACAGCACTTCAGATGATTGGGATTTCAGTGAGAAATCCTGGCCCAAACTGAGGTTGGACAGATGCTGCTGGGCCCACCTTACATTGCCTTTGAGTATAATCAGCTGGAAAACAAGCATTAATAGATGCTCGCACCAGTGTGAATCTCATACAGTTGAAGTCAACCAATATAAAGAATTAATATTGACAAGAAAAGTACTGGTGGTGAACTCTATCATATTTCTAATCATTTATTAAGCAATGTGAGGCACAAAAGCAACAGACCATTTCAAACCCAACTTGCTGCTAGGCTAATACGTGCACATGTACAAAAGTGGTAAGGGTCAAAGAATCATCATCCTAGCAGGAAAAGTGTTGGCTACAGGGAAGGTTTGCTACAGAGCTGTTCACACTTTTTACAGGATTTGAGCAAGCTTCTACTGAAGGCTTCTACAGAATTCCTTTTATCAGGGGTGGATCTATGGGGCAGAGAAGACTGCTACAGGGACTGCTGGTGTCCTACACAGTGCACTTCCCTGCTCTTCTGATGGAGAGCAGTTATGTTGCTGCATGCCTCCAGGTTCATCTGTCCCCATCGATTCACACCAGTGGGACCTGTCAAGCTCTCAAGCACAGCCTGCTGCCTGTGCCCACCAGGATCACTCAGTTCAGCCCAGATTTGGGAGATGCCATTTGATGATTGAACTTTTGATATCAAATAAGCCCTGAAGAATTGTAAGGTTCTGCCTGCGTCCAGTGACCTCAGTGAAGAATCCTGCACACGCAAAGGTCATGACTTCTCTCCCATGAAACTATGTTTCTAGATAAGAGGAAAAGAAGATACAGCATGTAATCTGTTTCTCAAAACACAGACCTCAGCCCAGGGAAAGAAGGCTGTAAAGAGAGCTGTTAATGACAACTCCAGACTGTCTTATTTAAAGCGAATGAAAATCCTGTGTGCAACAGGAACAGCATGAGATCGTATTTGTATGGAACACTAAATGTGTGTGATGCTTTACAAATCAACAAAAATATGGAGACATCATTCTTCATTACATTCTATCAATTCTACATTAATATAGCTTCATAAAATAGGGAAACTGCACAGCATCACCCCAAGCAAGTGAAGGTCTTCTGTAATTGAAGCAATCAAAGTGTCAGGCACAATACAAGCACAAGTTCATGCATAAGCATTATGCTGCTTCCTAAATCACCCAGACTGTTTGCCAGCAGAAAATTCACAACAGACTCTCCGGACCACCGGCTCAGTTCAGCAAAGGGCAATTCTACACTCCATTACCATCGCAATTCTAGAAACACTTCCCAGCTTAGGAATGAATTTGTCCTGTTATATTGGGGAAAACACGTACTGAAATATTTATCAAATGAAACCAGTTTCCTTAGCAAGAACTAACCTCTGGGCAGATTGAGCTCCTCTGCTTTCATGTGTAGCTATGCAATTTGTCTGAAGAAGGTGTAACAAGTTGATGTTTTGAGAAATACAAGTTATTTACTATGACAGAGGGAAAAAGAAGGCTCTTAGGACTTCTTCTTGGTCCCACTCCAGTCCAAATCACTCCCCTTGACCAAAAGAATGCAAAACCAAACTTTGGAGCAAAGCATAAGGAAAAAGTGAGTAGAATTAGATCTGTCAGTGAGCTGAAGACATTTTAACACTAAGGAGACAGACTTCAGCAACAGCAAAACTGCTTCAAAACATGAAACTACATTTAATTAAACTGCACTTTCTGCCCACCACTATTTTGCCTTACTCCGATGTCAAAGAATTATAACTCAACCCAATTCTGGAGGCTTTAGAGCAGCAGGGGAAGCTTTGTTGTTGGCTCTTGTTGGACCTTACTCTAATGCTTTATACCAAGATCCAGGCTGTGACAGTATGTGGCCTTTCTGCAGAACAGAATGATTTCTGCTCTTACAGGAAACAGTTTCCCCTTTACTGGTATACTCATACCACAACCACCATTCTCAGAAGAACGGAGTCCAGAGAACAAAATGTATCCCCAAGTAAAGCATTAATAAAATTAATACAAAGAACTGAAAGGAAAACAACCAGCTTCTCTCCTCACATGACACCCAGGTCTTCTTTTTCCATCCAGTGTACCAAAGGTTTTCTTTTCATCTTCTGAGTTAGCTGAAAAATTATGAAAGCCACAATAATATCCAGATCTCTTTGCTTAGATGTCTCCTTTTGCTAGTTCTTCATTTGAAGCCTGAAGGAAAAGCAGAAGACGTCACCCCTGTCCTACCAGCACTCACTGCACAATGACAAAGCACATGTGTGAAGGCAAGTGCATCCTGTCCTACAAACTGGGAGGTCCCACGAATCTCAGACACCCGTAGCCAGGCCTTTTTGACAGACCACGTGGTAGCATCAGAGGTCATCTCCTGCCATCACCTGCAGCTGAGGGAAGGGAAACCTAAAATCTAATCCTCAACAAAGAGTCTTTGCCACAGCTGAGCAGTGCTTTGTGTCAGCCTTCCTGATGCTTAGTGACTAAAAATTTCCTAGATCCTAGTTCTCCTTATCAAGGGGGGCATAAATAAATATGCTGTAAAGTTTTATTCACAGTATGTACTTTTTCTGGAGTCAAACAGACAATAAGTATTAGATGATAAAGAATATACACTCTGTTCTAATCTCAGTGTCCTTCCACATCACTAATGATATCATATTAAATCAGCCCTGCATTTATTAGCACAGTTTTATCAACAGACAGTAAATGTTACATAAAATCTCTTAGATAAGAACAGGCAACATTCTGCTATATGTTTACTTCCTTTTAATTAATGAACAGACTAGTTGCAGTCTATCTTGTGAAATGAGATGTAAACATAAACGACCTCCACATATGCCCTATTTTTCAAAACAGCTCATTGATGAGAGCTGCTGGAACAACCTCTCATTCACACTTGCTTCAGGGCTACATCCATTGCTCTGCCACTTTGAAAATGGAAGGGCTGCATTTTTGTGTGGAAAGAAGAAAAACAGCAGGTATTACAGGTGCATCTGGAAAACACAGAGATTCACCTCTGTGCCCATGAAAGAAAACGGGAGGGATGATACTAGAAATACACTAGGACTTCTCCAGAGGGAATGGGACCTGCTGCAGAGACTACACTACTGGGAAGGAGACACCTTGTGACATGTCATGGTGAAGGAAAAAGGGACAAACTGAAATGAGCCAAATGAACAGCAAAAAAGATGATGGGAGGGCTGGCTTATTAAAAAACATTGGAAAGGTGAGCTGTGTTTGGATGAGCCAAGTAACAACAATCATCCCAAGACGTTACAAGGCTTGTTTTAGCAAAGGCAAAACAAGCTGTTTCCTTGGGCAGGGGACAGGCTTATTCAGCTGTGCCAAAGATCAAGCAGTCTCTCCTACAAGCTTGAGTGACTCTCTGCTGCTGCAGTTCCCAAGGAACATTAGAAACTAAAAATGATAAAGTGATATTATCCTTGTCATAGTCAATAAGATGAAAGAACTGCTGTTAATATCACTGGGTCTAGGACTTGTGCCCATTTCACTATTTAAATTTTCAATGGAGGAGGAAAACTCTTCGATCAGTTATTTTATTTGGTAATCACAGACCTCTGCTTCTGCTGGTGGGGTTTTTTTTGGTTGTTGGGTGTTTTGTTTGGTTTTTAAATCTTTGTGTAGAGTTTCTTCTGTCACTTCCAGGGGTTTGGCCAAACACTCAGCACCCACAGAGTTGTGAAGAAAGCTGGTAAAGCTTAAGACATTAAAAATCAAAGATGCATTTTGTTCATGCTCTGTTAGCATCCAAGAAACTCAGGTCAGGATTTGATGCCCTGTGACATATGCTTGTACCATGCAGCAGTATCCTCTTGGAGCTGTTCCATTCTGTCAGCTTGTGACAGTCTGAATGCTGAACAATTTCATAGCATGGTAATGCAGATTAGCATACAGCCTGCACTGAGAATTATAACCACACTCTGGAGAAGCAGAGTTGTCACCACCTCTACGTCCACATGGTTACTGAAAAGCCATTTCTCAGAACATCATTCTCAGATTTCAGGAGCAAATGATGGAAATACAATTAATGAAATTATCTAATGAAAACAGAAACTCAATTACAGGCTTCGTATTGTGTCTCAATTAAACTGTGCTTAGGTCAGAATTCTCAGGTGTTAATAGGATTGTTAAAACAAAGAAAATGAACAAGTGAAGGAAAATATCAACTAGGTGCAGTAATAAAAATGCTCATAATTAGCATCTTTGTTTCACTGAAGGTATCACAAATCTTCAATAGCAGTATATAGCATCAGAGAGCTTTCAAACACACCGTTATAATAAAAGGGAAAACAAGAAATTCAGAAAGAATATGCTATATTAACTTGATATTGCCATGGTAAACAGTTTTACAATCTTGTAAGAAAGATTAAAAAGATCACAAGTTACCATGGTACCATTGTTCCTTCCAGCTTCATGTTTTCAACACAAAATCGAATACTTTAAAGGCAACATGGAGCTATACTTTCTCCACTGTAAACTCATTTTTCCTTTTCTGTGGGAAGCTGCAATAACCAGGACAGGATTTTTCAGAATTTCTTTGTTCACAGGAGTCACCAGCTTGTTATTCAGAATTCATTATAGTTTCCACAATTTGAAAATGAAATAATTTCTGGATGCACTTTTCCAAGGTAACTTCAGACAAAGCATCTGAACCAGATTTTGCTCTCGGGGATGCTGCTGTAGAAGCTGGAGTTCTCTGGGTTTGTCTTATCTGAGATTAGCGGCTGATCTACAGTTTATTCACTTGCTCAGCAGTGACAAAAACCTGCGAATTACAAAGCATGCTCCTGTCACTTCAGATGGACAGCTCCAAAATGAGAAGAGAAAGCATGTCATATGGTATTAAAGCAAGGGAGACAAGGGCACATCACCAGGACCTTTTAGGAGTCCTGCTGAATCTTTGCAAGGACCCTTCTCTTCACTGACCTTTCCCTAAGCAAGTGTTTTCCTCCCAACTATACAACCATCTTCCTTCCTCCATTGATTACTTCTGGCCACTTCCAGACCTACTTGTATTCCGAACTGTCCTTGCAGAGGAGACTTGAATTTGGCATGTGTGAGACACAGACATCTAAAAGCACAGATATGACAAAGCCACGTCCAGGAGTACTTTGTGTACTTCCTAAAGTAAAACAGGAATTGAATTTCAAGGAATGAAGAGTTGATATAGAAGAAAAAAAGAAAAAAAGAAAAAGAAAAGAAACACTAGTCTGGAGGTAGCTACTCATTCATATTGAAATACAGATTGTTTTGGCCCCGAAGAAACATTAGGTTTCATAGGTTTGCATTAAGAGTATACTTCATTTGCCATTACTGCCTGTCTGCTTACCCACCTGAATGACTACAGGTGTTAACTGATAAGCTATACTTCCCAAATATCATATACAAACTGCCTCACGGACATATCAAGGCTGTCATCTGCTACATCCAGGAGGGGATGCCACCCTGCTGTTTGACAGGGGCGGATTAAATATCAGCAAACCTCTTCCTGATCTTAGCAGCCGTGCTCATGTCACAGAAATCACTCCTAAAAACATACAGCAAAAGCAGAAAAGTCAGGTTGAGTTGTTCTGTGACCAAGGAGACCACACTTAGCTACAGTGCAACCCTTCATAGGTCAGTGAGACTTTCTCCTTCACAGGAGTGCCATCTCCTCCTCTCAACACATCACATTGCCTAAAGACAAAAAGAACTCCAGAGTTTTTTCAGCTCCAGAGTCCCCAAAGCAACCTCACTGGCACTACTGCCAGCTGTGCTGCCAACAGTGCAACAAGCACTGAGCTTGCCTTGGAGTCACCCTGGAAGAAAGCAATTGCAGCTCTGCCATCTGTGGGCACTTGACAGCTTCCCTTACCTGCAAGTTTCTTCTCCACAGGGGATAGTTTCCTGCCCAAGCACAAAGCTTGACCCCACTGAGGGACTTCGGGGGGGGGGGGGGGGGGGGGGGGGGGGCAAGAAAAGAACCCCTCCTGCTGCTCAGGCTCAATACAGGAGTCTCTGTCTACTTAAATAGATATTATTTGTATGGCTCACCTTGGTAGCACAGACAGTGTGATTACTCAAGTGCTGTATCAAAAACATGGCACAGAGATAGCTGTAAAACATCCCACTCTTTCTTCTCTTCCTGCAGCAGCTGTGTCTATAGTAATTATTTGCATAAGTCACTCAGATCAGTTGCTATCAATGACTATATGGTGGATTATCACTTAATGTTCTTACATAAATAAGGTTTTTTTCCTCCTTGACAAAGTGGGTATTCTTGGTTGGTTGGAAAACACTTTAGGGCCTAGACATCAGCCAAATCTCCCATAAGGAGAGCAGCTGACTTGCTATGACACAACTTCATTTACTGGCTATTCAGAAAGATCTTTATTTCAATACCATATTCATACAGGTAAAAACAGTGGAGCTGGTTGTTCTAAATTGGATATTTAGAGTAGAGCATGTTTATTAAGCATTTGCAGGATCATAACAGGGATAAGCTGATGTGACTTTTTGGGATTACAGGAGGAATAGCTCATCAAGGAAGCAGTTATCACTTTTAGTTACTTTACAAAGAACAGCACTTCATACCTTGGCTGATTTATACCCACACAATACAACAGGAAGACTTCCTACCTTCCTGGTAGGAATGCTCACAAGAATAGTTCTCCTTCCTGAATGTCACAAGAAAAGTTTTTAGCCCCAGGTTTGAGATGTTGCATCCAACAATCTGCTTTCTCTTAAAATTCTCCACTATGATATTACGCTTTTTCTCCCTAAGTAACATGTACATAAACATCCAAAGAGAACAAGCTCCAGTAAATTAAAAACTAAAGGACCAATTTCAAAAACAGCGGTCTGAGCTGGGTGCCAAGACCTCATGTACCATTAGTGGGAGTTCAGTATTGCATTTGAACAACCTCCTTCTGAAACTTTTTAAATACAAGAAGTTATTTTGGCACTTTGCCCTTGCAGCGCAACCTCCTGACACACAGGCAGAAGTTTTGCTGAAAAACAGCACTGGGTTACCCTCTTCCACCACAAAGTATGGCAGCTGAAGGCTGCTACTATCCAGCAGCTAGAGGTTTTCACACACCTCAGCATGGGGGTGCAAAGCTGTGAGCCCCTACACTCCATACTACTGCCAGGTTAGCAGCATTTTTTGTTTGGTTGGTTTGGTTTTGTTTTTTACAGCTACCAATATTACCAATTTCCTGAGGCAAAGAAATACATTTATCCTAGCTAGATATATTCAATGCCTTAATTTGTATTGACAGAAGAATGTGTTGTCAAGCTGCAATCAGAATAATGTGTCTCCTCCTGTTCATCAAGGAGTAACCACTGAGAAAAATTTCAAAATAGTCCAACACATTTTTCCTGTACTTTTCATGCATGTCATACAATTATGTATCAGCTGTGCTAGAAATTGAAACAAGTCTTTTAGACATGCTGAATTGTTTCTCATTAGCATACCCTCATGTCAGTAATCAAAATCAATCAACTTAAATCAAACTAATTCTCCATGTGCTCAGTTAAAATGTATACCATATGCTGGCTGAAATGTATACCAAAGCAAGACTGTGCTGCTGTAGAAAGCTTCTTTCTGCAGCTACATTTAACAGCAACATTGGGTCAATTTCCATTAAAATACTAAGAAAAACTTTGTATAACTATTTTCAACCAGCCTTGTGTAGCTCCAAAGGATCAATTAACTGACTTGCTGAAATTGGTCATTAGTGACGTGTCACAATACTGCTGTCTCTGTTGGGTCCAATCAAGGGTTAAAGACAAGAGTTTACTCTTTGATCAAACAGGACTGCTGAGAAATCACAATTCGCAAGGCGTATCTGGAGTCTCAGCTTCAGTAGCATTTGCAAGATTTATATGATGGTATTTAGAGTCATCACTTACTCTACCTAGTTAAACATCTGGTTGCTGTCAAATTTTCAAGGTATGCCGAGCTGGAATGCACCTGCTTACAATACCAACTAATTCTTAACATCATTTGTATTACAAGAGTGTTTAGGACCCTTCATCGTAAAGCCGCTGCAGAAAGGTAACTCAGACTGGCTGAGCAGCACCTCCTCCAGCCACTGCTGGAGGTGCATCTGGCCAGGAGGATTGGCAGTGAGCCCTCACAGCCATGGGGCTGCAGGAATCCCCACCCCAATCAGCACTACAGTTGCCTCCTACCTACTAGACCGTCTACTTTGTGTTCCCAGGAGTCACTGGGCAGACAGCCCTTCACAGATCTGTCTTTGTTTTTTATCCCACAGTTTAGCTGCAGAATCAATATCAAATGCAGGATTACACACCACCAGTGTGCTCGTGCATCCTGAGGGACTAGGTGAGAGCCGAGCCATCCTATAGTTCACTCAGTTCTTAGCCTCTCTACTGCAATTGCTAACAAAACCAGCTCTAGTGGAATGTCTGAAGTTGGCTGGGAAGTGGACATATAGCCCATTTTTATATTAAATCCATTTCAGTTATTTTAACAGCCCTGTTCTAACTTGATTTCAAACAGCAGGAAACCTTTGCTTACTCTCCTTGCTAGAAGCCTCAATTTGTACTCAATGAGATGACTTTTTTTCTTTCAACCAATCACCACCATATGCCTAACTAAACGTGTCAAGCAAACAGTATTATAAAAGATTCATAAATGCTAAACCTCTAAGAGGCTTAGGAATGAGAAATATAATCGAGTGTCACTGCCGGAGGCAGAAGAGTTGTTTAGGAATTCTGATAAGCAGCAATTCAACAGATATTCATTTTTATGCTAGTTAACCAGAAACAGGCAGCTTCAGGAAACAGAAATGCTTCTCTGCCTCTGTGCTCATTCACCACGGGGTAGAGAAATCACCATGGGGTAGAGAAATTACCATGCCATCTCAGATCAGCAGTTGAAGTGTTTCAGCATCTGGTACTGAACAGTACAAGCTTCTGATCCAAACAGCGATCAGAAATGGATGTTTCTGGAACAGATACAAAATTGCAGTGAAGTACAATTATGTAAAACTTTATCAACAGGGGAAACATCTTCCTGATTTAGAAGCCAGTCACCAATAAATCAGCTTGTGGTGGACCTCCTTTTCAATATCGTTTCATGTATAACTGAAACATTGAAACCTCTCCTTCTCCTCCTCCCTTGCCTGTACGGCCAAATGGGCAGAATCAGGCAAATTCCACAAACTTTCTTTATTACATGATGATCTCAATTGAAAACTTTTTCTTAATCCTATAGGTGTAATTTAAAATACCTCACCCCACAGGTCCCTCCCTCACTGATAAAACAGTATACTGTGACTACAAGATGCTCTCTGATCATTCTTGGTCGGAAGCTTAGAAATCCATTGTCATCACATACATCAGGCAAGTTATCTCATATCCCACTGGTTGATAAATCTTCAGTCAAATTGTCTATCGTCACTGCCTGCCTCTCCCTTTCAATGGTAACCAAGGAGCTATGGTAGAAGGAGGACTGTAAACTGATGGGCTTTGGTCTCCCAGAAGGAGCTCCAGCTCAGCTGGAGTCTGAGCCCTGGGACAGGCTCACTCTGGTGTCCCCTGCAGCTGGCAGCAGCACCAGCTCCTGGGGCTGCTCTTCTTTGGTATTTCCATTCACAGAGCACTGTGAACCGGCTTCAAGAGCCAGAACATCTTCCCCTATACTCTTCTCAGCTTCAAAGCAAAAGTACATTTTGCACTGAGTAGCCATCTAGACAGCCTCTCTTCATTACTTTTCTATTGAGCTCCTGCTGGCTACCTGCAGGTAAATCCAGCCTGTATTTAATCTCTAAATTTGAAGCAGTATTTCTTGTTTATTTTCATACTGGCCTTGACTGCAATATTTCACAGGCACGTGCTATGCCACCAATCTGTAAACTTACTTCCCATAGAAATCTATCACAAGGTCTTCTTCAAAGCATGGGGAAGGCACCCGAGCACAGCAATACAGATAACCAGATGGAAGCGTTCACTTTGCTGTCCTGATCTAGTTAACCAGCAATCACATTACCTTGCTCCTTCAATACCTCTGGGCTCACTTCAATTCACTTTGGTCTCTCTGAACTTGACACTATTGTATCTGCTGCTGTAAGATGCTCTCCAAAATAGAGTTTGATTTTACAGAGGGCTGAACATCTTCAACTCCTATTTCACCAGGGAAACATACGTTCAGTCAAAACACATCTAGACTCAGAATGATCACTGCAGCACTATTAACAATTAGATGCAGGTTTCCAGTGAACTGTCTGAATGGAGGTAGGATAAAGCAGTCAACAAGTATGCATCAGTTCTCTGTCAACTTTGAACTTCCATATTTGTGAAAGCCAAAATATGCATACACATAAAAGCATTTTGCACTGATAAGCTAACAGCATATGACTTCCTTGTGGTTTCCACAAGGAAAACATCCCTTGCCTTTAGTCATTTTTTTCACTCTTCTCACTACACTTATACGAAGTTTCAATAGCACCATCAAACCAATAGGGATATGCAATCTGCATGCATTTAACTTCAAAAACAGTATTACTAACTGCTTTCCAAATGGTAAATGTTTCGTGTTATCAAAATAATTCTTAAGACATGTTGACTTTCATGACTCCTTGCTACTTTCAAAATTCAGTTGTCTCCCACAGATAATCAAGAAAAATCTCTAAATAGGTTCATAGTCTTCTGTTCATTAATAAACCATACTTTGCAATGCTACTTTGAAGGAGGAATTCTGCAAAAGTAGAGCTGGAAAACTGAATTATATTACAAGTTGAAAAAGCAGAAAGCATGCTGCCATTCATTTTAGTCACTTCCAAGCAATTTTGTTTGAATCTGCTGAAGGCAAATGTCAGTGTAAAGTATGAAAGCTCAAGACCATCTAGTTACTAAGATGAATGCTTGTTAAATCTTCAGTTGGGACTATTGCCTTCATTTATAAAAACACAATTTCTGCTCCAACAACAGAATTAGCATAAGTGCCCTTACAGTCTTGCTCACAGGATCCGCCAGCTATATCTTCTTTCTTTTTTCAATCTGAGATTGACGTCAGCAGCATTCACAACCTTTTGAGAACTCATTCTCCAGTTTCTACTTAATTTGATGTCTCAGAACATTTTTATGACTCACAAAATTTGGTGTTTGAAGCTTCAGGGCACAAAGATGGAAAGAAATCCAAAGGGGAAAAAAGACTGCAATTAATATAGCAAAATAATAGTAAAGAAAAAGAGCTAGAGAAAATATAATCAGGTGCTATTTTTGGCAAGGGTCATGTTGTAAAAGAAGAGCAATTTTCCTTTTCATTATTTAATAAAACAAAGAAACATAATTTTCTGTTCCACTCATTACTCATAGTGAATGAAGAGGTCAGTCATAAAAGCGATGTTAAATGTGCAAGATTTTGCAGCAACCTGCAAGTTGAGCGATACTTTGAGACCGCCAAAGCAATGAACCAACATATCAAGCCTCCCAACAGACAACACTTCTCTACACAGAACACACGTATCTGACTCTGGGAGAAAGCTCCTCTAGAGTCAGAAGCCTCTGCTGGAAACAGTTCCAAACTGCAAGTCTGAATTCAAAGTCCAATCTGTGCTGTGCAGAAGTGCAAAACTTGAGAAGAGCTCATTTCTGAAGAGTAGAAAGTAGGATGTAATTGCTCATGCTGGTACAGATTTTATTCCTGCACACCCCTGTCCCTTCCTCTGCAGATACAGAGGCACTATACGTGCTCTGTACAGGATGATGAAGGGAAGACCATGCAGATGGGGAGATGCATTCCTGAATGCACCTCACAGGCAGACTGCCTGCTGCAGTGCTTCCACTCTCTCAGATGGTGGTCTCCAGTTCCAAACCTGGGTCTGTGCAAGTTCACCTCTGGTAAAAAACCAAACTACCCCCCCTTTTCTGAAAAGAGAACACCAGTTATACAAATCCCTCAAGCCTTGACACACTGTCAAATTAGCACTCTTGTTGTTATTAATCAAGAATTTAATAGATGAACTCTTAAAATTAACATGTCTTGGGAATCTTTTCATTTTAAAAATGGAGATACAATGAGTCATGACTGAAAAAGTCACTCAGCATCCTCCTTTGAGAGACTTATTGAGCAGACAAATTTTAGGAGAACACACGATTCACCTGTGACATGAGGGCAATTAAATCTTTATCAATTTTTTTTTATATCCATAAAATAAGTAGACAAATTAGAAGTGAAAAATCTCCTGCTTCTCCTATCTCTTAATAACAGTCCCAGAGTAGTTAGTAAATATGATAGTCTGGATTTATTCTCACCTTCCTTCACGAAAAATATATTAAAAAAAGACATCAATGCCGCAATGCTTCTCGGACATGTACACTATAGTTAAAAAAAAAAAAAAAAAAAGAGGGCCACACTGCACAGATTCTGACACTATAACCAACAAAACAAATACTACCTCTTCTCTGCCTTTGTATTATGTGATAAAAAGCTCTTTGCTTGTTTAAAAGAAAAGTCTGGGGTTTTTTAATCATCAAACTGACTGCACTGACTCTCTTGCAATTGTAGGGTAACATAATATTATACATTGGAGGTCACATTCTCAGGCAGGATAAATGGCTGCCATTCCAGGAACTTTAAAATTCTGAAGATCCCAGCTGGAGTGAAAGGGATGCACAGATTTGATACTTTCAGTACCAGAGCAAATAAACCCCTTGTATGCAGTCAGTAGAAAATAAAGCTATTAATTTCCTTCTGTTTAAGCACTTGGATTTTGTAAACCATATGGTAGGTGACTACCTTGCCATCACTTAGCAACATCAGGTTTTGACACACAACTGGAGCTACCGTGCCTCCCAGTCTCCCAGCCATGTGGAGAGGATTTCCACAGCCAGTGCTGCAGATGGGAGAACTGCCACATGACTTCGAGCCAACGATGAAGTGATGCAAAGATGCTGTTGTGTCTAAGCTACAGCTAGATTTTGCAAGTACCACTGATTCGGGTGAAATTTCCCATTAAAATGGTAAATATCTGGAAGACCAAGACCATTTCCAAAGTTAGATGAAAGATTATTCAAATCACAGTTTTGCCATGACAATGGTGTGGATTATTTTTGCTGAATTTGTTCCCTTTAGACTTCTTGCAGTCTCTTGATAGAATAATAAGTAGCTTCTATGCATATGTACATCAGAATTTCAGCAGGAAATCTGAAATAATTTCAAACATGTCCAAGACTTCAGAATGATGGCCGCAGCTTTGACCATGCTACTACGGAATGGGGCATGTGCAACTCAGAACAGTAGCAAGTACATCACAGGGGCAGAACATTATGCAGATTCTTCCCTTCGAAGAGTTCGCTTTTCCCTAAATAAATCACTAACCAGCACAACTGAAAGGAAATGATTAATTTTACACTTCCAACCTCTAAAGACTCAGAGGGGACCAAGCAGAAATGTACCTCATTTAATATCTTTGCAGCATTGACTTTTCCTGCATGCTATTTTCAAGAAGGGCATTCTTACAATAGAGATCCATTTTAGCTAGAATAAGGAGCCTTAAACAGGTATGGATTTTCAGCTGTTGCATAATTATAGCACAACAGTTGCAATGAGCATCAGTTCATCTAGAGGCCTGAGTTCCTGTAATCAGTCAACCCATTCAAGTCCCTTCTGTGCTTTACACCATGTCTCATACTTAGGAAAACAACCTAGGAAGGGGGTTCAGGGAAGAAGTATGTATAAAAACAGGCTGAAGAGCTTTGCCAAATGCATACCTTCTCCGTCTCAGGAAGCACTAAGCTCACACATCAACCACCTCGCAGGAAGGCTGGAATCCACATGGTGTTTGTGCAGACTGACACTTCTGTGACAGCACTTCCATCCCTGCAGAGCCCAGCCCTCCTGGGCTTGCTGCTCGGGGCCACTCCTTGCTGCTTGCAAGCCAGTGTTTATGAGCACTGCTTCTTTGGTGTTGCTTTCCACTGTAATTAATGTAATCATTAAAGGCACTAGAGTTTTTCTGGTTTTCACTTCATGGTCCAACTCTAGTTTTGTGCCAGTTTTCACTCCAATCACTCGCTGGCTTTAGGGCATGTCAGCACTGTGCAGTGGAGTTGTCTATGCATGTCCTTACTTACCAGAGACAGAGCTAGCTCCAGAAGTGGAGATGGCACAGCTGTGTCAGCACGAAGCTGTGCCTAAGCTTGCTGCAAGTCCCCTGCCATGCTGCACTAAGCACAACCTTCTTGATTTCAGACATCACATCTCCCCTCAGTGTTTTATTATACTGCTGAGCAGGTGGATGCACCAGGCCAAGTTACTGCAGCATTAAACCCTACATGTGGTGTAAGCCTGTCCTGCAGATTCTCCAAGTTTATACCCATGTAGGAGATTAGAATCACATCTTAAAGACCCTCCTTATTTTTTTGGTAACTGTTAGCACTGTGTCTTTGGGATTGGAGATGGAGAAAAAACACTGTAAATCCAAATGCTCAATAGCATTTCAACTTCTATACCTTAAATTGTCACTTAACCATCTCTCTCTGATGTCTGCACACAGCCAAAACTTGCTTTCTGGCAATCATAAACAAGTTTCCACAGTCCTTCAAGCAGCTATTTCTGAAATAGCACAACATTCCCAACAATGCACAACACAAGCTTTCACTCTTGAGCACCTTAGAAATGACATGGGAATAAAGGAGACTCAAGACAGGACTGTGTGTTCAAACAATTAGGAACTGGAACAAACCCTGCCATGCTGCATTGCAGCAGAAGGGCAGTTTGCAGTAGTTAAAGAAAATCTAATCATCCCTTCCAACCCCTAACTAGCTCTTTTCTTGTTTCCCAATTCTCTGTTGCCTTCCATTTAGTCAGCTATGCCTCTACAAAGGGAGCAGAGAACAAGTTTAAAAGACTTCCAGCTGAAGAAGTTTGTATTTTACAGCAGCACTGAACAAACAAAAGTGTTTACACCTGATGATAGTGGAGACAACTCCAGAGAGGGTTGATTCTGTCCACCTGTACTGTCCCCCAAGTTGTCAAGACATTACATGACTACACACCTCAAATCACACTTAGCCTAAGTTAACCTCTGCAGGTCACCATTATCACAGCTAAAGTTAATAACAACAGAAGTAGGTTAGAGTGTCTCTTTAGAAACTGCACACACATACACATGAACATGGTTAGGTCTGATTTTCTTCACAGTTTTGGTAGTTCTACAACCCCGCAAGGGATGAGAGAGGGTAAGAGAAGTGTAAAGGTTAAGGTCCATCGTTCCACTCTTATGCAAGACAGACTTTGAAAATGGATTCCTTAATTAGCCCTGCTTGACTGTAAATTTCCAGTGTTGTTATTCCATGCAATCAATTGATGCACCAGCCTGCTATATTACGGTCAGAATACTTCTTTAAAAAGGAAGCAAGTAAATTGACTTCCTCTTTTTTCCCCACCTCTTCTTGTTTGCTCTTCACACAACTCCATTATTTCAAATTCTGTTACAACAGTACTCTGCAAGAACGATCCTTTCAGTTAATGCAAAAGTGTTTATAAAGGTGCTATCTGACTTCACCAAGAGCAAGTCAGGGTGCAAAGCACAGAGCCAAGAAAAAAACTGTAGGAAAAGTGGTATAGCCTTACAGAAATGTGTACAGCATGAGGCTAAAACGCACAGCAAGGAAGCAATTTAGCATTTGGTGGTCATTCCAATGGGAATTCATTTTTTAGCCTTTCAATAACGTAGGACAGTTTTAGAGTTTAAAAAAAAAAAAATCCAAAACACATCTGATGGCAGTTATTTCTCTTTCTTCCCTCAAAAAAAAAAAAAAAAAAATAAAAGAGACCTGCAGTCCTTGGTAAAGGGCTTTCCATAGACTTCTCAAAGGTGACTCATGCCAGTCTACCACAATTTGGCACTCGGAGCACTTGCTTCCTTTCAGAGCTGGGAAGGGCTCAGTGCCCACTGGCAGTCAGCCAAGCGGGATGCAGTTACCATGGCACTCAAACACCCAGTAACCGATGTTGGGACCAAAGGAAAGGAAGCAGCAGGTGGATCTTTGAATAAGCACACGAAAAAGCAAAAACAGCATTAGGGTGAATATCCTGCCTAGCAAACATCCTATGCACAGATGCCTTGTGTGTTCTATTTTATTGCTCTGGCTACAAGAAAAGCAGACAGTAGCACCTGATAGACATCAGTAGCATATGTGTACACAGGTATCTACACACACTGCTCGCTCTCCCTGACTTTACCCTTTAGCACTGGTACAGATGTCGGTATCAGTTTGTCAGAGTGACTAGCCAGCCAGAATCTGGCTGAGAAAATACCACCATTGAGCCTTCTTTAAATAATACACAAAGTTTAATCACTTGAGTCTTATACCATGTGAAGTTATTTCAGTTAATAAAGCACAGCAGCTCATAACGTAGTACATTTATCTGCTCCACTTACATCTCCTCCCCCCAAGTTTCGAACACTCTTGCCACCTCCTGTTTCAGTTTTTAACATAACTTAGTAGCAAAGCAGTGAGTATCTGGTATACAGGTAGCAAAGAAATGGATGTGAAGCAAAATGAGAAAAAGTAGAGAACTTTTCAAACAAGATGAAAGTGCAGAACAGAAGCCCAGGATGCCACGTGTGAGCTAGGTAAAACACTTGGGACCAGCAGCTCCATTTGGAAGGAGGAACATCTCAGCAACACAGTAAATCCTGGACTGTGCCACAAACAGAGAAGGATACACTAGGATGCCTAGGATACAGTTGGGGCTGCAGTTGCCCTGACTATACAATGCAAGGTGCTAAGCTGCTATTGAAAGATATATCTATCCCCAAACAGGATTTATGTGTTTCCCACTTTGCCACTCATTAATTTTTGCTGGGCAGCCAGAACGGCTCACCAGAAATCTAAGTGAGATCAGTGTCTCCTGGTAAATGCTATGTTGTTCTGCAGGTGGGAGAACCTAACCAGCAAGCCATAGGCCTCCCAGTTCTCCACACTGCAGGAGCATGCTGCGTTTTTGTCCAGTTTCTGGTGCTTCTCACCAGTGTTTCCTTCTGTCAGCACCATACATGTCTGCAGAGTCCAACACTGCTGCCCTCCAACAGAAATACACACAGCAGTCAGGTGGATCTCTGAGCACACTGAGGTTACACTGCAGCTTCAGCACAATTAACTGCAATAACCAGATAAGAGGTCATTTTGGGGACCTGGTTATTAAAAGAAAAAAAAAAGAACAACCAACCCACAGATGATTTTATGTTGTGGATAGGGAATAACATCATCATTTTCCCTGTGCTAGAAGGATGAACACTCATTTGCCTCTCTAACAAATCAAAAGGTGCTTCAGGGATACTCATACGACCTTCCCTCCACATGACTGAAAATAGCCTTGCCAACAGAAATACAGAAAATCGGTGCCCAACATCTGGGAGCTTAGTTCACACTGTTTAATGAATAAACATGACCTTAAATGGTAGGCAACAGAAAATAAACTACAAAGTACCCACTGCTAAACTCCTGGGTACTCCAGTTGTGCTACAGGGTACAATTTCGCACATCTGAAAACCAGTTTTTGTGGTCTCAGGTTCCTGTTTTTATCTGTAAAATCACCCATTCAGCTTACTCTTAAGTGTTGCATAAACATGACACTGCAGTAGACAGCACAATGCATGAAAGTTATAAATATGAATAAGATCAATAAATAGTTATATTTTCTCATTTGACCAAAAACTTATGACACAGTTTAAGTACGTGCTCACTTGAGGCAAATACTATGAGAACTCATCAGTTCCACCCACTGTATTATCTCGTAACTGATCACAATGTAACCAAGCATATTTAAACATAGAATATACCTAGTCATTATGCAGAGGATAACATGGTGAAATAAAATCATAGTAAGGGTGATTCTGATAAGACAAGGACAACAGGGAAATGTTTTGAGGCACATGACTCCAAGACCTTATGTAAAATGATTACAAAACATCTATTCCAAATTTCTGCTGTAAAAATCATTAAATGCAAAATGTCAAGAGGCCAGAAACCCATTTATCTTTTCAAAGCTTAACTGTCTTACTATATCAACTGAAGAATTTCCCTCGAAATTTACCACATACAGCTTTTCTCCTACTGGACAACCGGTTAACATTGGCCCATTTTCTCTAGAAAAGGTCCAAACCTTTGAACTATCAGCAGCTCTTTATCAACTAACACAAATACACTCAACCCTGCACCTGGATACAGCCTGGTACCTCTGAATGCAATATTGTTCTTTCATTTTATGGAAATACACAAAACAAGGGCAAACAGTAGTAACTCTGCAAAGATGTAGCACAAAGAGAGATACTACACCTTGCAGTGTGAGTAAATCCAGTACTGTAAGCAGGAATAACTCCAGCAGTTACACAGAGCTCAGACTGAAGTTGAATTTGGCCTTCACTGTAACATAGACTTATAATGAGATCGAAATGGGATTGAGGTGATTAACTGCAAACAGAAATAAACCTTCCATGTCAACTGTTTAACTGCAAACACAGGAATGCCCTGCTCAGCAAGCTTAGGCTGTTAAACAAATTCAGTAGTGAGTGGAGTAACTAACCACCCAGGGTATTCTGTTTAAGTTTTTATTTCTCTCCCTTGTACCACCCTTGCAACTCTAACCTTAAAGACCATTCAGAGTGGCATGAACACCAAGTTCGTCCCAAAGCAGGAGTATTATTACTTGAGATATAACCAAGACTTTGGAACTGAATTACAGACACTGTTACTGTATCTCTTCTCCAGTCAAATATTCTGCATTGCGTTTTAACATCAGTAGTGCTTTATGTCTGTTCACCCCTGATGATTTTCATTCCTGGGACCCAGTAAGTCCTCAATGCTGCAAATAAGATGTAAATCTTGTCTCTCTTACAAGGATCGACCTGTTCTTTTCACTATTATGACTTTGTCCATTTTAGTTCTTTGTCTAAACAGCAAATCAGAGGATTTCACAACAGCTATGAATATACTGAGCTGAATCAGGCCCATTAGGCCTTTAGAGACATCCACCGCTATTGCAGCTGTATATTAAATTATAGAACCCTTATTATCTCTTTTTTTAGAAATAAGTTTTGTGCAAGCATTCAAGTTTAAAGTCAGTGCTTATAAGGAACTTAGCAAAAACGTGATAGGAATGGGATGCCAGGGGAATAGATGATTCTCTCATCTGAAATGCATGATTAGCTTTTGGTTAAGTGTGCAATTAAAATTTACAATCAAGTATGATGGAGTTCTAATTTTACCTCCTTTAAATGAAAAAAAAAAAAAAAAATGAACTTAGTTACCAGTGTTACTTCTTTTAATCCCTTCCCTATGAGGTGAGCTGCACAGTAACATCCTGTCATCTAGGCAACAACTGATACAAAAAAAATTTTATACACACTGCATATTTGCCTTCTGGATGGCTACACAGCTTGGGTTTTATTTTGGTTTACACTTGTTTTGTTTTGTAATGGTAACTGCCACTCAGAATAATTAGCAGTTGTCATATTTCGGTTTGTAAAGATACTTGCCACAAAACCAGAGTGATGTTGCTTTGCATCCTCTTCCCAGCTGTGCCTGAAAGCTGTAACACGTGTTTCAGACATCCACTACAGCTAATCTCAGACCCCTACAGGTTTCAGCAGTTAAGCCAAGGAAACATTTTTGTTACTGGGAAAGAAAAAGCTATACTTATCCTAGCAGTTTAAATCTGATAAGCAGCACCTTAAAAGAAAAATCATACTGCAGTCTAAATATGCTGTCTCCATCTGAACATCACATCCTTTTTGCCTTTTAACCTGAAGTTAAATTTAACCTCTGTTCACCTTTAAAAAAGGGGGTTGAAAGTAGTTTCGACTGTAAGATCAGCTGCCAAACCCTGTATTTAGTTATGCTTATTATTAACCATATATGTGTTTGTGTGTTATGTGTAGTATGTGCAACAAAAATGAGACTCCATTGTGTAGGGTGCTGTACAAAAGTATAATGGAACTGTAATGAAATTCCTCACACAAAACACATATTGAGTGGTGTGCAAAAGTGTTGTGGTGTGCAAGTGTTTTGAGCTAAACATTGCCAATGATTTTCCATCAATAAATTTGTGTTACTACCCAAAATGCTCATGGAATTAACCTAGACTGGGCCAGCCTGAAGGACCAGAGTTTTCCCCTCAGCAGTTAATCTCAATGCTAAGTTGCTTAAGAGTTCTGCTGTTATTATTACTTACCACCAATAAACACGCAACTGCACAGAAGAAGGGGGAAAAAAAAAAAGACATCTCACATTGCTCTCACCTAAAACCCAAATCACTTTTATTCATTCACCGTGCTTCCATCTGGATCTGGACAAAGTAGCCTTCTCTAGCTGCTAGGCAACCTGAACGCAGCAGTGAGTATAAACTGTATGCATTTGCTAAGAATATAATAATGTTACCTTTGAGATTTATATATAATAAAAAACATACCTAGCTGAAAAATATAACAGCTTTCCTTCAGTAATCACTAATTAGCAACTCTGGGAATACAAAACTGTTGGTCAAGAAAGAAATAATCCACATGTACACCCCAAACGCAGAGAGATATTATAAATTGGCTCCTAACAAATATAACATAAGGGAGATACTTTCATATGAAGTATTATTACCAATGGCAGTGACACAAAAAAATTCTAATCCAAGAATTACATTTCTGTAGATATTAGAATATCTACATAATACGGGAATAGATTTACCTAAGTAATGTTTTAAATTAGAAATGTTCAAACTACCAAACCTCATCCAACTACAAAATGAACTTTCTCAGTAAAGGTAATTTATTCTATTTACATAGAGCCACCATTCCTAAACAAGACAGGAAAGACTTGAAATTAAAACACAGTCAACTGATCTTGGAGTTCTTTAAAGAAAACAAAAACAAACCAAGAAACCTACAAAACATTATTTCACATAACCCCTCTCCAGACCATTTTAAATTTTGTTTTAATAGCAGAGCTATCATTCAACCGTAAAAACACCATGAGTATCTTTGCTATGTCCCATTCCTCTCAAACTCAAGATACTCCTTTCACATCTTTCAAAGCAGACCATTTCCCAGAGGAATATTGATATTTTAATATGAGTCCTATCAGTTTTGCTAGGTCACTAGCACAACTGATAGGACTCATTAAAATATCAATTCATATGACTGAGGTGTTAATGTCAACAAAGCAAAAGGCCCACTAATGACATCAAAATTAAACAGAGCAGCACTCTTTTTTGATCATTACATTTGACAGCTTGTCAAATCCTGATTCACAAAATACTGACTTCCTCAAACTCAGCACAAACACAAAAGCTAGATCTCTAGTTTAAAAATGGTCATCAATTCCTACTGGAGATATTAATCACAAGACAGGCCAGAAAGACATTTACTGATACAGCAACACACTGTTAGTCTTTATGTGCAGCTGCTTGGCACTTGAAGCCACGTGAATTTTTCTTAGTTTTAAGAAAACCCAATGAGCATTTTGTAGCTGGAGTCTTACGCCCAAATACTGTGCTCTTCTGTTCAACACAAGCAAAGTCAACGTAGAAAGTCCCACTGATTGCTGATCTCTCTGGATAACAGCACAGCAATAGTAACTTCCCCCCCCACCTTGAGATTTGCAGGACAAAACAAGGTTATTTGTACACAGCCCTTGAGCATCTCCAGTCTGTCACAGCTGCATACACTTAAGAGCTCCACAAGCACCCATGAACTGAAAGAGACCTGGCTCTGCAGAACAGAGAACATTAGAGGTTCCTAGAAGTGCTCCTCTCTGGATTTTATAAAGACATTTGAAGTAATTAATTTAAATGCTTATACCTTCTCCTTCCTCACTTCTTAGTTTCACATTAAATGTGATTCAGGTAAGACTTAACATTGAGCTTAGGGGGAGCATAATTTAAAAAACAGTCAACATAGCTGGAAAGTTGTAAGTAAAAGCAAAGCATTCAATGGAGCCACAGGGTCCCACACTCACAGAAACTCAACAAGGGCTGTAAATCATTTAAAAAAATAATTGGAAGACAGGTTGGTAAGAAAACTCTTCCTTCCTACACACAGGAACACATAGTTTTGGTATGCTAATGACCCCCGCTACTACTAAGTGTACTCTGTACATCGAAATTACAAGTTTAATCTCAGGACAGGCAGGAGGTAAACAAGTTCAAATACTGTGTTTTTTATAGAGGTACACACTTAATGTTTTTGTTAAGGTCCTTAAATCATGACTCACATCAGGGAAGCATGCAAGGAGCACAGAAAGAGAGAAGAAAAGAGCACAAGTCACTCTAGAAACTGTCAAACACTTACATGAACCTTTTATTGAAAATAAATTTTAAATCTACAGTGTTGTTGGTAACTCTAACATTACAGGTCCTATAGATAGCACCCTCTGAGGAATCCAGCTGACATCTCTTTTCATAAGAAGTTTAAGGTTATTAAAACCTTTTTCCCTCCAAAGCCTACAAACAGATTTAATTAAAACTATTGCTTAATTCATTTTAATCCCGGTATCTTTGCAAAAAACCCAAATATTTCATGGTGCTTTCTGTCCTGCTTTTACACAACTTAATCTTGGAACTTGAAATTCACTAATAAGAAAGACAAAATGGATGGAAATTGTCTTTAGTTAATTATGGGGCTTGAAGTCCAAACATTCCTATTACCTAAACCCTAAATTAAATCAAACAGTTTCATGCCAGGTTATCTACATTAGTTTCAATGCCAGAGGTTTGTGACACGAAGAGGACATTTTATTAAATAATTTGTTGTACATTGTACCCAGCAACACAGAAATAAAATTAATCATATTGTTGCAGTTAAAGTTCCTCATTTCAGATTCTATTTTATTGTGACTCTTCAAGATCATCACAATAAATAAAAAAATGTGATTACTATTAAATGCAATAATACATTAAATGCATTTATACATTAAATACATTTAAATGCAATAATTAAAGATTAACTATAAATCAAGTGTATACAGATCAATTAGACTATACTTGTATCTGGGGCAGGGTCTGGGTAGCAATGTTACACAGTTTCAACTCATCTTCAAGTCTGAACTTTAACTTGTGGGAGAAACAACTAAGTAGACAGCTACTTTAAGTTAGTGAACTAACTCCTTTGATATTGTTTAAGAGAATAAAAGTCTCATAACTTCTATTTGAGATCTTTTATGAAAAGCAGACAAATCGTGCAAACTGGCCTTCCAGCTGGAGCCCCATGGTACTTCAAGCAATCTGAGCCTAGGCTTTTTAAACACACTAATTCACTGGGACACAGAGGGTTTAAGCACCATCAGAAAAAATTGCACTTGCACTGTAGGTTTAAGTCATTTGCCAGCAAGTAGAATAAAAGAAAGCACTTGCTTTCCATAAAAAGGAACATCATGAGCTACTGAGACAATTGCTTGCAGCTCAAGAACTCTTTTTTTTTAAAACAGGTAGGGATGCTGTAATTCAAAAAGGCTGAAAATGTCCCGTGACTGGGTGTTTGAGCAGCGGGAGCCTCCAGCTTACCTACACAAGTTCTCTCCGTATTTGATTTACCAAGAAGTTGTGTCAGCAGAGATGGTTTGAAGCATACCTCTGTCTTCCCCTGAAGAATCCTGGATGGATGACGTGAGCTGGCTTGGTGCTGCTGAGTGGGCACAGAAGTTGCAGGAAGGTACAAGTATCTTATGTGGAGGACATAAGCTGATAGTAGAATCTATGCCTAGAGTTCACTCATTAAGCGCTCACTGAATTTCTTCACCTACTAGTGCCCACTCAAAAAGCGGTGGCTACTAAAGGGCTCCAGACCTGCTTTGGGTTTGCTGCAGTTTAATAGTACACTGACTCCTGAGAACATAGAGCAGCTGCTTAAGGCCATAACAGGAGTCCCACTACTTGAGTGAGACAGCAATACGAAGAGAACTTACTCAGCTATACCGCAGGGGTACAAATGATACAGCCACACAAAACTTACGAACAATCAAATTCTGTATTAATTCAAAAATCTACTTCCAAACAAGCTATTTTTTACCATCATATCTTTGCTGGGTTTAATATAAAGCATTTGTGAAAACACTGGCACTTACCCAAATCTGCAGTTTCACCCGCTTGTCATTTCTATAAACTGTTTTCACTTTGAAGTCAATTCCTACTGTGCTAACGAAGGCTGGTGTGAAAGTGTCATCGGCGTATCTGAAGAGGAAGGATGTTTTGCCCACGCTGCTGTTGCCAATGATCAGGAGTTTGAACATGTAATCAAAATTTTGATCTGAAGTATCTTTCTGCCTGTATCTGGCATCTATTACTGAAGCCATCTAAGAAAATGACAAACATTGAAAAAGAACAGATTTAAGAGCAGTTCATCATTTGTTTTCCTCAACTGTGTACCATATGTTTAGCTTATCTCTCTTCTTTCCAATATCATAACCACTACATTTGCTGATTAAAGAGGATCACACCTTGAAATCTTCTTTTAAATCCTGGCTTCACATTTCTATTATCCACTTGTACTGGTAAGAGTACCAAACCCAAGAAATACACCTGTTGCACCACTTTGTGTTTAAAAGAATAACAGATGGCTATTGCAGATTGTTCAAATACTAGTAGGGAAACAGCATTCTTTACTCCCGTGGCAGGGTGGCACTTCTGTTGCTCCAATAAACTGGAGTACTGCAACCAAGAACTAAAATCTTTGACAGTGCATCCAATCATGCAATTCATTAAGCAGCCTCCAAGTCAGGTAAACCTAAATATTTCCTTTTATGACTACTAGGGAAAATCTGCATTTCCAGCAGATGCACCACCACCATTTCATCCTTAGAAAAGTTCTGTCCTCAACATTTACAGAAGAAGAAAAAAAAAAAAAAAAAAAAAGCCATGGGAGAAGATGAAACACCACGAATTTCAGCTGAAAACCAAATTCATCCAACACCTATCTACTCTCAAGACTACAATTAAAATAAACAGCACTTGCATAAAACATGAGGGCTCAGTGGGGCTGCAAGTAGCATTTGGAACAGATAAATTACCCCTTTTGATTATGGGGGAGGTTAGAGCTGGGGATGTTAGTGGGATGGGGAGGGGCAAAGATGCAGCCTCAGAGATCCCTCCTTCTCTTGTGACCCTGAACTGGATTCAGTAACCAAAAAACAGCTGCAGAGTCTGAAACATCAAGATCGGTGGAACTCACTGAGCTGCTTTAACATATGCAGCTCAGACATTCCATGGGAGAAGGCAAGTCCCTTTTCATCTGTTTGTACAGAGCAGAAGACAACTACATAGACCAAATTACTACAGAGAGGAGAAAAAGGAAAATTTAACTTTTAACAGATATATCACACTTTTCATCTGTAATGCCATTTCAAAATCTACCCCATATCAAAAAAGCAAAGCTCTTAGCTCCTTATAACCAGTTAGGGGGTTGTGCAAATTGGGGCAATGACAGCATAGGTCTGATCAACAGCTACTCATCCACCAAACTAGGACACCTGCTACTTGCGTGCAGTGTCAGAAAGCCCTGAGTGGAGACCAAAGTCTCTTCCCCTGGCATCCAAAGAAATAAGTTAATTTTCCCCTCAATTCAGATTCGTTGACATCTTTGTGAATAAAACTCCCACCAATGTCTACCACATGCCCAAATACTTTCCTTCTTAGCAAGTCTCACCTGTGCACAGGACTTCACTCACCCACTGAAACAAAACAAAACAAACAGTTCAGAACTCACTGTAGTTAAACAGCTATAAGGCAATAAATTGGGATGACAACACTTTAACTTAAATTCCCAACAGAGGGGAAACAAACCAAAACCAACTCAGCTTAAACTTCAGTAAAATATGCATGATGGTTTATCTCTGACTAAACACATGCAACTTTCTCACACAGAAAAGGGCTGGTGCAGCAGGCATTTCGTTCACAGACTGCATTAACAAGGACAGTTTCTGAAGAACTTTATTCGTAGCTCAATAGTCAACAGCTGCACTGAATGCAGTAAAATCTTCCCACAAGTAATTCTCTGTAGGATACAACACAATTCTGATACACACTCTTCTGAACTTCAGCTGCTATTCAGTAACACTACAGTCCTTTGCAAGCACTCCAGAAAAGCCAAGTACAAATTTCCTTCCCACCAGTGTATCAGAAAAGGGCTCTTCTACTCATGCCTTGTGGTTCTTAACAGGAATTTCTCAAATGGAAAATTCAACACCCAACTGACTTACACACACACACACTCAGGCCAAGGCACTCACTGCCTCAGTTCAAATGTTAGAAATCTCAGCTGCAAAAATTATGAATCCAGATGATTGGTTGATTTGTACCATCACCAAGCTGGAAGACAGTAAGAAGTTCTCTATTTGAGTCATTTATCTTCCTCATACACATACATAACTTCCACAAATGCCCCTGAGAACACATGTGCACTTACTAAAGAAGAAAAGAAAATTAAAAATCTCTACCTCTCCATTCCACTCACAGAGGCTTGAAAAAAGCGAGATGCCCTCATCACTTGAAGCCTGGTCATTTAAAGAATCGGAAGCAGACCTTTAACAAAGAAATATTCCACTGATCATACAGGAATCAATATTTTCTTTCTACCCCTGTCTTCGCAGAATCCGTCTGCACACTCCAAACTGATCTTTCAAATGAAACACTGCTGCTTCTATTAACCCCCCTAGATTGCTATAATCAAAAGTGTACCTGGCTACAAATGTGACTTTCAGATCTCAGTTAAAAAGCAATTACAGAATGCGGCCAGCTAGAGCAGCTTTGTTAGAAGCACAATGCAGAAAATAAGATCAAATGATACTTGTACAGAACGCAGGGCTGTTGTCATAGAAGCATAACACTCACTGGCCTGTGCGTGCCACTGTGCTACACTGAAGATGCTGCAGGCTGGCTCCTTGAATCATTAGAGGCAGCATCGAAGCACAAAAAATTTCAAAGAAAATTCCATCCCCTTGCTTAAATTTGACTTTTTCCTTCCCCTCCTCTGGTCAATAGAGAGAAATCAAAAGTACTAATTACTGAATTACTCCTCTGATTGTAGATCATTACTGAAGCTGTACTCCACCACCGTTTGGGCTGAAAGTGTTCACAGGGCTGCCCCTGAATTTGCACTTGAATCCTGAAGCCAGGAACCAGCAGACCTTTCTCCCAATTCTCCTCCCCTCCCTTCCTCTTCCCCACTTGTCCCATCCCTGCTCCAAGCGCTCCCTAGTTATGTCAGTCCTGAAGACCACGCAGAGAGCTGGTTCAGAGAACAGAGAGATCCCAGTTAAAAATAAATCCTCCTACAACTTCTGTTTTGCAGGGCTGTTTTTAAAGTTGTTTCAGTTCCCAATCCAGCACTGCTGAGGGAGCTAAGCAGAGGGGACCAAGTGGTGGGAAGCGATGGCAGTTGCTATGCTACTGAGAGAAAGGTCCACAAAATCACATCTCCTGCAGGCCCTCCACATCTGGTGGAGATTCAGCCTCAGCAGGAGGGAAAAGGTGACAACGCATCGATGTCAGGCAGCTCTTGTCCGCCCAACTTGTCAGAACATCTCACGCAGCCATTGCTCCCAGAGGATTTTATTCTCTCCTTAGTGAAAGGATGTTTAGCTGGCAGTGTAACCCCCTGATTGCTGGGCACACAGCTACATGTGCTCTTTGCTTGGGATGACTCTAGCATCTCTGCTGTTTTACAAGGACATGCAGACTAACTAGGGTTTTGTTACAGAAGACCAAGTCAAATAAGACCGGCATGCAGAGTACAAAAGAGAGGCTTGTGACTTTCCATTTTGACTGCCTTGGAATAATCCTCAATAAAATACCTATACAGGAAAGATTTAGCTACATTACAGAAAACCCATTACACAGGAAAAGAAAAAGCTGCCAATCAGACTGCCCTTAAGAGCACTTCAGTATGAAACCTTGCATCTTTTAGTTCTTTGCCTAGGTAGCCCACTTCTTTGTAGCTAAGAGCATACTAATACTGACAACCTGTTTTCCCCATATGCTTTAGCAATGGGAACAAGGTCTCAAACACGTCCACTTCCAACTAGTTTTGTGAGAATAGGCAGTTATGCAGCTATGAGATACCTTATAATTTCCCTATTGAGGAAAAAGCCTGCAGTGTGAGCTCGTCTTTTATTAGACAAAGAAACCACATAGGAGGAGGATGCTACAAATGCTCTAAAGCAATAAAATCCTAATCAGAGCTTATTAGCCACCAAAGAATATGTTCCTCAGTCAAGGTGGCTCTCCTGCCTTTATCTTCTGTTTTGCTCTAATGAAGTTTAAAAAAAACAAGCCTATCACCCTAAGACACCTCCATGGGAAACCAGGCTTTGCTGCTTTCAGTACTCACTGAAATGTGTCATATAGATGCTTCACGCAGCTGTGCTTTTTAATTTGAGCAACATCACAGTGAAGAATCAAACTGGTTTGTAGTGCAACACAAACCATCAGAGTGTTACTGCTCTTACAAATCACTAGAAGTGGTCACTGCTGCCCCTGTTCTGCAGTATTTACAACCTACAGACAACTTCTGTGAAAAGCAGCACATGAACTGTCTAAAGGTGATGGTGCTGGCTAGAAATCAACTGGTATATCTTACCATCCATTTATTCCCAGAAAAAAAACTAAAGCTGACTTCAGGTGTTGCCAGCCCTTACAGTTTTGGCTGCAAACTAATGGAGGGCTGCTCTTCTCTATCCTCTCACAGACAAGAAGAAATCTGATCATTACCCTTGGAAGTTTAGGGCGTCTGTATTGGCATGGGTTTGTTCACAGACATGGCCATTTTCACGTCCCGTTCTGTCTCACAACATTGCGAGGAAGAAGCCTGAATTTCGAAAAGAGTCTCCTTGTCTGATGTCAGTCACCTTGGTTAACCATGAAACATGGTCACACTGATGGAACTTATACTTCCAACTACACACTAAGACATAACTGCAATTTCAACTTGTTATGAACCTGCGTATTCTGTATATTACAAGTTCTGTGCGTTTCTAACAGTAAAAAGATCTTTTAATATTTGTTACTGCTTTATTTTTAAAGCCAAAATGGAAATGTTTTACATGTTACACACGTTTTCTGTTATATAGGACCAGTGGCAATTTAAAAGTGACTGTCTAACTGTCTCAGCAGCAGCAGCTAGCACAGACAGATTTCTTTTATTAGGCAGGTGAGAAGATGGGGGTGAAACTGCCCCTCTATACTTCTACGAGTCAAGGATCTCATGACAGCATGCTACGCCAGGCTGGGTCCAGCCTCGTTTTGTGTGTGTTCAGCAACTGAGCCTCTGCTGTTTCTCCTGACATACTATTTTACTGCCTTACAGAGCTATCAGTGTTAAACCATTCCTTTATTTCAGAGTCCAAACTTTTTTCTTACTTCCATCTTACTGTTCCTGAGTTCCAGTGCTCAAGATCAGCCAACAGAGAAAAACTGAGAGAGAAGTTAACAACTGTCGGTCTAGAAGGAATAAGTGGTAATAGCAGCCAACAAGAGAAGGGGCACAGTCACAAACACAGCTGTACCTGTTAGTCTCCTCGCTACCCATAGGCACTGAGGAGTGTGGAAGGAAGAAAAGAGATTATTAAATACTCATTTAGTAAAAGCAGAAATAATGAAGCTAACTAAAGGTAGAAGTTTAAAAAAACCCAAACATACATAGTGCTAAAGTCAATACATTGTGCTAAAGTCAAATAGATCACACATATGCAAAGGCTCTTATAGAAACTTAGGACAGGAGCCTTGTAGACAGCTCTGAAGATGCTAAAAGACCATGAAAACTATTCTGGAAGTTATGTGGTAGGCAATAAACAAAAAAGTAACTAAACAAAAAGATTTCTTCATCTCTAATATTTACAGTTTAGCAGTAATCTGTGAGACACATTACTGACATGCAGTGTAACTTCTTCTCAAGATTTAATACCTTGTGGGGTTTTTTTTCCCCAAAACATCTTAAAAAGTGCATCTACATTAAAAATTTTCTAGTTCACAATTCTATGTCAATATTCTATTCTAAAAACTCACTCTGTTATGTGCTCTGTCATCTGAAAAAAAAGTGTGTGGGTTTTTTTTTCTTTCTCAGGAATTAAATTAAATCCTGAATCAGATTTTTACCAACCAATTGAATTTTTTTTACAACAAATGTATACTGTCTTAAGAATAAAGCCCATAAATGAAACAAGGCCATGACCTTAAGGAGTCTTATACAAATGCTGTACTACAAGAGAGATTTACCAGAAGCAGAAAACAAAGTATGAGCAGTTAACATAACTGCTAATAAATATTGCAAGCAAGTGATCATTACCAATTTAGATCTATAACCCACGAGACAGATGGAGGCTTTGCTGTGAGTATATGAATCAAGAGAGTGGTCACACTGTTGAACCTGCGATATAGAAACAAAAGGATTACAATGTTTATGATAAGGATGGATAATGAGAATATTATGTAAGAAACTAATAGGTTAGACCATGACCGTGCTGCTGTGTGAAGGTCTGAGCTTCCTTCACTGAAGGTAAAGAGGAAAGCCCTGTAGCATACAAAGAGGACAGAAGCAGTGCTTGAGTGAGTGACAGGTATTAAGATAACAGCAGATATTTGGAGCCATCAGTTTAAAATTTATTAAAGGGAGATTATCTAAATTAATCTAAAGTAAAAGTTCTACATAAATCCTACAAGTGGATGCAAAACCTCAGCTAGGAATCATTATACCTCTCCTGCAGAAAGGCAGCAAGGTAAATGGAACCAAGGAGCAGCTGAAATACATCTGTATACATTGGTGTTCTGCACAAAGCCTGGGTCAAAGTCTACTGTGCTGCAAAGGCAAACTGCGATAGGACGTGGAAATGTCTGCAACTTACAGCACATCTATACAAAAATAACTGCCTTAAAATAATAGTTATTCCAGATTTCGAGCAGAAAAACATAACAGAATTTAGTCCTCTTTTTCATGACTAATATAATCTAAAGGCCAACTTTGTCCCTGGTGCATTTCCTCTCCAGTAAACAAGGGTAAACCACCATTTGTCATCTTGACTTACATTATCTTGCCTTGTGGAGACTGCCAAAACACGTGGACAAACTCAGACCTTATGTAAATAACAAGCTGCAGCTACCTACTCCAGGTCAGAATTTGGATCAAACAAGGACAAATCCTTTCTCACAATTCACACAATAGACAATCACCTCATTTGGCAACAAGACAGCACCTTGCTCTTGCCCAAAGTATTGCACATTTTTCAGCATCAGTTATGTTTCGTCCTGTTCTCACACCCCTGCCTCTGCAACTGTTGCTCCCTGTGACAGCCTCTGGCTCGCACTTCAGTACTGTCCAGAACTTGATTTTGAGGTGTCATCCAAATGACCTAATTGATAGATCTACAACAAAAATAATTAAACAGTGTAAACAAAGAAAATTAATTCTATGTTTATTACTTTAAAAATGTAAGCACCTGATTAATAAAATTGATTTATTAATGAGTCCAGAAGTCTTTGCAAGAAGATGCTTGTGGTGGAGCTGTTCCAGAATTCACATGCTTCAAATGAGTTCAATATACACTGATAAAAACCTCTAAACAATGTAGGCAGTTATTTATTATTACCCATTCAGATTTGGGAATACAGGCTTTAAAAAGTCTTCAAAGAATTTGCTGAGTGCAGAACAAAAGTCAAAAACCTGAGGATATCATCCCTTTTCCATCAACTCTCTAACTTTACAACTAGATTTTGTTAGTCAGCAGGCTGGGACTGTTGTTCGAAAGATTTCCTCAAGCCAATTGTCCCTCTGTGTCTGGAGCCATGCCTCTCCCATTTCCTGCATAACGTTCAACATCCTTTTAGTCCATTTTAGAGCCACAACAAAACTTGCAGGAAGGAGGAATTAGTCACTGTAATTCTACAACAGCAAAAAATGTAAAGAAATAAAAGTTCCCACATTTTTTACTCTCTTCTATGAGTGTTTTCATTGCAGCTCTTATCATCACATAGTTCCATGCCTGTTGGCAAACATGCTACTCCAGAAGATACAGAGAAAAATATTTAACAGTACAAAGATCTCCCCTTCTAAAGGGGAGCCACTAACTGAACCCAGCTCAGCTCTCTCCCAGAGGATGCACGGAACAAGAGATTTACATCCTCCTCGTGCCCTAAAGAGCGGATGAAGAGGAGATTTCCACAATTCCCTGAATATTCCATCGAGTTTGGGAACCCCAGGAGCCAGCCAATTTCTAGACCTACAGAACAGCCAGCTGAGTCTGACCCTGAAACCAGTGCTGTCTCCAGGGAACAGTGCGAGCTGAAGAGGTTGATCACTATTACAAAACTCACCATCATTAAAGTCCTTGCTTCCCGTTACAAACATTGGCTGAGATAACAGACTTCAGTCCCCTTCTCATCTGCTCTCCAGCCTTGCAGTTCTGCCACGGTTTCTCTGAGAATGAACTGGCTATAGTGAAATACTTCTGAGTATCTCACTGTTGAATACACTGAAGCACCCAGAGTAACACACAAGACAAATCTGTAACAACTCTGCTCCAAGAAAGACATGTGTAACTCCCCGCTGATCCTTCCCCAGCTGGATGGCAGGGCACAGCTATGTTCTGCACTGGGATACAGACCTCCACAGAGAAAGTCGTGACCATGCCCTCCCATGGTGGTGGAAGATAAGGTGATTTCAGGTACATGGTGGAACTCCTACTATCTGGAGCTAGAGTCACGCTATATGGAGATTCGGGCAGACACCCCTCCACCAGTGCATAGGAGACAGTTACGGATTTTTCTCCATCACCAGGTCTAAAACCTTTCATTTATCGGTAAAAGCAAGCTGCTGTCCTGACCAAATCAGGTGACTGGAGGTTGGTATTGTCTTGTAGTAACCACCTGTAAAGCAGAACCACACGGAGACAGGGCCAGCTCAGGATGCCTCTGCAGCACAGAAGTAGTTTAATTTGCTGCCTTTTGTCCTCCTCCTCCAAGCAGAAAATCTGTGATGAACAAGTTATTTTGTTTCTCTGTGCTATGATATTCTCCATGCTGCAAAGTAAGCCACCTGCTAACTGGGATTAGGACAAGCATCCTCACAATTCCCATGTTTTAATTAGCTAGTACTTCCAAACAGAAGTCTTATTGTTTACCTCAAAGATCAAATACCACCATGCTGCGGTAAGCTAGGCACACAGTTACAAGAGCTCACTAAATATTGCAGAACTTTAAGCACAAGATACATTTTTACAGCAAGAAGCATACCTGAAATTACCAGTTCAGGGCATTCCTCAATGTTAGCGTCTCAATGAGAACTGCCTCAGAAAAAAAATACTTCCTCGGGCTGAACTAGAAACAGAGAACAGATGTGGACTTACTGGGGAGGGTTAAGTGGGTGTGAGTGCCCTTCCCTGGCACTACGACCAGCCAGGTGATGCAAGACCCTGAAAAACGATGCTGTGACCTGCCCATTTTGATCTGGGGCTGCATCAGATCACGTGAAAGTAGGGAAAAAACTATCTGAAACACACACAAGTCAACTAACATGACTATGACATGACAGTGACAACTAGTATGCTAATGAATACTATATGTATTGCTTTGCTACACATAGATGTAGCAAGAACTACTGCTATTAAAACCTAAAGCTAGTAAGTCTCCTCAGTTTGTTACTGAAAATGTAACGAATCTGCAAAGAAGGCAGAATAGTTTTGTCAAAATTGCAAAGGAAGCTTGATTTAAAGATTGGTTTATTTTCCTCTCTTCTTACTTATACTACAAATTGTCCTGATAAAGCAGTCCTGAAGGCAGGGATCACACCAAGGTCTCAGTAAATGCACATACAACCACTTCCAGGATAGCAAGCACAAATAACAGGAAATAAAAGCTTTTTACTTATACACTTACATACAGCAGCATATGGATTTGATCTTGTACCCACTATAATCCAATACAGCGCTCCCATGATCTAGGTATAGATTCAAATACACAGATCAAGACTGTAGTTCCACTGACATTTTTACCTTGGAAAGGAGAGTGAGGAAAAAATCCACTTAAAAGAGGATGTTTATCTGAACCTAGATCTAATCCAGGCTACTATGAAGCCCCACAAACTGTTACTAGCATTGCTGAGAGTGCAGCACTGGGTCAGAAGTGAGCAATGAGGAACAAAGCAGGAAAGGCTGAAACCAGGTTTGTCACCAAGGAAGTGCACAGAACCATGAATTTCCTCCTTCCAAGGCCACGGTCTTATATTGTCTCAGGCCACAGGAATATCCAGGTTAAAAGTAACCCCTGGCCCCAGGGGTTGGAAGTTGGGTTTTGTTTTTTTTTTTTTTGGCAGGTTGGTCTTAATTTAGGTCAGATCAACCTGATGCACAGCACAAACATACCCCTGCCTGTGTCGTAAGAAGGAAAGGACATCGTGAAGACAGAACCTTGGGAGGCGAAAAGGTGGCAACGCTTGTGCTGGTGTTTGCAATATCGCCTGTGATCCCACAGCACGATGCTACCGTGCGCATCAGATGCCACTGCCTTGCCGCTGGCGAGCAGAGAAGAGACATCGGGGAAAAAAAACAATGCATAGTCTCAGAACATATGGCAAAAAGACCACTTGTACTTTGTGCAGCATAAGATGGAGAAATTGGAGAGTTTTTACTTTTCATGAATAAAATCACAATGACTGATCTGTTTGGCTCTGTGTAACGGGCTCACTGTCTACTGCTTCGGGGCAGCGTGGCCGTCCACCCAGCCTGCGAGTCCGTCCTTCCACCTGTACGGCGAAGAGCCCACCCGCGGGTGGGGGCTCAGCAGCCAGCGCCGAGCGAAGCCGCGCAGCCCTGCCTCTCCCCTTCAAAGAGCAGCAAAACCAGAAACAACAGAAACAAAATCCCGCGTTTCCCAGCAGTTTGTTTTACCGCCGTACAGTTTTTTAGTTTTAAGCGCTGCAGCAAACTGAGCAGAAAACAACCGCCCGGGGTGACAGGACCTGACAAAGGTTACACACCAGCTGGAAAACAGCCGTGAAGGCCCCGGTCTCCAGCCTCCCCCCGCGCCACTCAGGATATTTCAAAGATAAAGCAGTATTATATCACCTCTCGTTGCTGATAAATATTTATTTTAGAGATAGCTGCTGTCACCTTCTCCTCCCCGCCGCTCCTGGGGGTCTGCCTTTCACCCCACACCTCCGGGACACAGAGGACCCATCCCGCCCGTCGGTGCCTGCCGAGGCCGGGGGCCGACGCCCGCCCCGCGGGGGCCCCTCGGGGCCGGGGCACCTCCTGACACCCGCCCAGCCCAGGGACAACCGCGACGCTCGGGGCTGAGGAGGGCGGGAAGAGTTTTGGGGCCCCGGGAGGGGATGGTGTGGTGAGGTGAGGTGAGGTGAGGCGAGGCGCGGTTCCCGCCCCGCGGCAGGAGCCTGAGGGGAGGGGGGAGGGGGGGGTGACGCCCCAGCGCCCGTCCCCCCTCACCGTTACTTTCGAGGGGAAGGCTGCGCCCCGACGGCGCGTACCGCGGCGGGAAGAAGCCCCCCGGCTCCGCGGCTCTTACCTGAGGCGGAGGAGCGGCAGCGCCGAGCCGAGACGAGCTGAGCCGTGCGGGTCCCGCGGCCGCTGCTCGCGTGGCGGGAGCCGCCCCCCCGCCGGCACCTGGGGCGGCCCCGGGGGCGGAGCCGCGGCGGGGCGCGGTGGCCGGTTGGGAACGGCGGGGCTGGAGGGCGGGAGCCCCGGCGGGGGCTGAGGGGGGTGTCCCGGCCGTGCGCCGCACCGCTCCCCGCCGGCCGCCAGCGGAAGGATGGCAGAAGGGAAGGCAGGCGGCCCGAGCCCACCGGGGGCACCGTGCCGGGGCCCGCCCTCCGCTCCCGGGATGTGAATCACCTCAGGTGTTCCTGGAGCCCCGGTGGCAGAGGACCGCGGTCCCAGGTGCGACCCTAATTTGTCATTCTTGTCGCACTCTTTACACGGTCTGGAATTCACTTCAGTAGAACCGTTAACTCTGAAGCCTAGTGGTGGCTGTGGCATCAGGAACTACATCTCTGCTGGTGAAAAGACAAAAAAAATGAGGCGGTGGCCGCCATCTCTCTAAGTTGCTTTCCTGAAGGAGGTCTGATGAAGAGGTTGCAGCAGACCCTATTGGCATTAAAATTCTACAAACAGACCCCAAGTTCAACATCAGAGACCTGATTGTGGCCTCTCCCTTGCTGGGAAACCAAAACAGCTTTCAGAGATCATCCCCTAGAGAAAGCGAACAAAGTCATGGGCCTTTCAAACGTGTCTCCGACATAACTAATGATGTGCTCCCCAAACAGCCAGCAAAGGTGGCAGCGCATTTTCCCACTGTCAGGCTTTAAGCAAGTGCTTAAGTACAAAGACAAGGCTCTTGATCATCACCGGGAGAGGACGATTCCCTGCGAGGGGAGGCTGAAGCAGGAGTCAACTAAAGATACCGGAATTGCAGGTTTCCTATCTTCTCTCATTGCCTAGCTAAGCAGTCTCCAGGGTCCACCTTTGAACTCAGGGCTCTAAATTTGGGGGGTGCAGGTGCCACTGCACCTTGCCGTGTCCCCCAAAGCACCATTCCCTTTCCGCCAAGTCTCATGGTGTGCCATGGTGTTTGGTGGGCAGCACTTTGACTCAGCTTGGACACTGCCCAGACAGGACAGAGATTGCTTTGTCTACTTGTAAAAGCTTTTTGCACATCTGGTGATCTCCAGTAACCGTCTTTGGACAGGCTTGTAGGTCAACCAGCCCTTGGATAAGCTTTAGCTTTATAACAGTTCAGCCACTTTAAAGGAGTGTGTAAATTGCTTTTATTGATACATTTTCCCCAGGGCAGTTGACTAGTTAAGAATCGTGAGAATGTAGAAAGCCAGAGAGAGCGATAGTGCTATATAACTAGCATATAGCCAAGGTGTGCTTTTTAGGAGCAATCACAGGAGAGATGCAGAGAAGCTTCGAGGAACACCTCACTGCAGATCAGAGATGCCATACAGCTTCTCCATTTCATTCAAGCCAGAGCTATCTGCCAGGTGGCCCAGGAGACAATTCTACCCAGCATCAGAGTGATTTTCTACCCTCATCTAGAATGATAATGTTTATTTGCTATCAAGACCCCAACTAAAATTGTTGTATAAGCCAGGCCCTGATTTAAGCTTAAGCAAGGTGTCAGCTTTGTGTAAGCAACTTGAAATAATTGATAGCGAAACAAAATCCCAGGTTTATTGCAATAGTTATTTCAAAGACAGTCTAACAGGCTCGACAACTGAAAAAGTCTTTTTAGCTCCTTGCAATCCACTCATTGCTCTGGAAAATGTGATCTCTGACTTTTCCAAAACTTGACTTCCACTCTACCCAACACAGTGTCTGTGGTGAATGTGATAATGCTTTCCCCTCTGTCTGCTGACGGATGCTCAATCTAGAAGACCACTGCTAGCCAACAGCCCTACAAAGCACCAATGTGGAAGGCAAGTGGTCATGGGCAGATGCCTACACCTTTGATGCAAAGGGCACATTATGACTTAGGCTCACTTGGGCATCTGCTTAGTGGTCACCTGATTTAACATCCCATGATCCCACCAAAAGCATCAGAGACACTGTTCAGACTAATTTCTAAAGGCTTTTCCACATTTCATGCCATCCTTGAAATGCCAGTGTTTATATGCAAGCCCTTTCTCAGTCACGGCTAAGTGAAAGAAGGAGGGATGCACCCAGGTAATTAGGAGACAGGGGAATTTGTAGTGGTTCTTTCTGTCTATCATTTTGTTTAGCCACATTTCTATAATTTATGGAGTGAATATTGTTAGCTCTCCTTCCCCTCCAGGACTTAACATTGTACAGTCGTGGGTTGCTTACACAACTTCCAGTGAGAGGGGTCTGTATTATTTTAGATTTATAGATGATGGAACAGGAGAGATCTCCCACAAGCCCAAGGAGGTGAAAGGGAAGAGCAGATGTTTTGCTTTATCTTGTTTTCTGACATGTGAATCTGTCTCACTCTCTCACAGCAGTCATGCGAGCACATTTATCAAGCACAACGTGCATACTCTACTACTCTCCCAATGTTTCTAGTTCAAGTTACTGCATCATCACACCATGCAATTGATCTAAGGAAACAATTTTAATCTTTTCAGTTCTCTCTTTTCTAAAACCAGTATTTTATTTATTGATTTATTTACTACTAAAGCAAGAGCAGTGCCAAAGCATTTAAATCAAGGATGATGGTCTGCTATATGCGATGATGTAAGTAGTAATAATACTAATGACCCTGAGTCTAAGAGACTCATCGTCTAAGCTCACGATAAGCATTGGGAATACATAGACAAAATTGTATCCCAAAGAAGCACAGTTTGCACACAGAGCAGTGGTTTCAGCTCATTACCAGCTGTTGTCCAGGCAAGCTAGGTGAAAACATGCCAACCATAAGGAGAAAACAAAATCCGTTTTATTTGAGTAGGTAGCACTCACCCAGATGCTTCTTCACTTCAGTGTGGAATAAACAGCATGTATGCCTCATGCTGTGTCCTCAAGATGTGCACGAATTTCATTTTCTTTAACAGGGCTAATGCGCCAAAATCCTTACAAATGGGATTTTGAAAACTGTTCATAATATTAGAAACAGCACAATAAAGTGACATCTAAATTTGACTGTGCTGCCAAAGCAGCTTCTTTAATGCACAAATTTAATGTTGTGTCCTGAAACACACTCCAAAAGCGGGGAGAACCTCTGCAGTTCTTATCAACTAATATTTCTGCAGCATGTCTACCTACACCATACTGAGCATATGCAAAATGGTCCAAAAATGAGTATATTTCAACAAACAATCTCTAACCAGCAACCAGTTACCTACAGCCTTAACCAAATTTAGTCCAGACTGTCCTGCCCCTTCAGCCCTGCCCCAGCTCCTCCTGCAGCTCCAGTGGGTCTTCACTCCCTTGCCCTGGCTTGGAGTGGCAGCAATGGGATCGTGCCCTTTCTAGAAGGGGAAAACTCTAGGAAGTTCTCTGCCCTTCATCCCCCACACCATGGCAGGGACACAAGAAATGGAGGAGGAGACATTTGCGTTGGTCAGAGGAAAGCAGAACATGGGAACAGCTCAAAAACGCTCGACTGTTTATATAGCACCCACTCACTCGGTGATCCCACACCTGGGACATACCCTGCGTGTTCCCTGGATGCTGCTTGATGGGCCGCTCTGCCTGTCCTGGGCCAAGGCCAGCATGGGGTGGTGTGTAACCGCCTCTCTTGCTGTTCTGAGTCAGAATCTGGAATGCTGTAAGCACAGGTCAGCCAGTCCCTGCTTCCAGCATAGTTATGAATGGAGAAGTTTGGGGTTTCTCTTTTTATTTTTTTTGGGTCCCTAATTGAAGGAACCTACTGCAGATTTAGCTATTTCAAAATTGTGCCATGACATCTGTCACAGCTGGAGAGGATCACTCAAATCTTGGACCCTGTCCCCACTGCGTGTGACAGGCCACAGGAGCTGGATGGCAGCTGTCAGTGGAGATTCCTCCTCCTCTGGGCATGCCGACATGGTGGCACCGGCTGGTGCTGCAGGAGTGAATCACCACCTCTTGCAGGAGTGGTGCTCCTTGGACAATGGCAAGCCTGGGAACTGTGTGCAGCCACTCCTTACGCTAGACAAACTTTGAAAGGAAAAGCAAACTTGAGTTTATTTGGCTAAACTGCTTAACAAGTCAGCACCTATTTCTTGGAGGAAGAAAGGGGGAATGAGTTAATATGCCAAATAGTTCTGAGACAAAGGGACTGTTACCATTTTGACAGACTTTCATGATTGTTTCCTGGTTCCCTCCAGACAGTAAGCTCCCCTGTCCAGTTAGTCCCAAAGACAACTTACACAGCTGTCTGGAAGTGGGGTGCAAATTTTTAGATAAACTTCATCCTTTGGCTTTGCTTTCTCTGAGATGAGCATGAACTTGCAGTGAAGTTCCCCTTTTTATCCCACTCTCTGGATAGAGTTCTGCTCGGTGTAATTCCCCCTTTATTGCTTTCTGAATCTCCATGCTCAGTATCAAGTTTTGATCCACCTATAGCCACAGTTGTCAAGGAATAGCCCTGGAGTGGTTCTTCTAGTTGGGCAAACCCAATCAGGCATAATACTGCATCAGCTGCAAATAAATATCACAGCATAATGCACGTGCAAATGCCTCTCCTCTTGCCCAAAGTTACAGAAAGTTTCATCACCTCCAAGGATATATAACCTTGTGTTCATACGGGTTTAATAATATCTCACTTCAGAGCTATCATTACACAACCCGTAAGTCAGGACAATGAATGAAGCTCATTAGCAGTTTGATACAGGCTAGGTATAATGGCAGACAAACAGCCATGGGGACGAAGGTGCATGTCAAGTAGATGACTCCTAAACTCCACATGCCAGGATGACAGAGGGCACATTCTGGCCATGGCAGCATTCTTGGTTGTTGCACTTTTGTTCCCTGCTGCTAAGCGTGGCAAAGGAAAGGTTTCCTGAGTCTCTAGCTGACACTTCCTTAAAGCCTGTTCAGCCCCAGGTGCACAAAGCAACCTCTGCTCCCAGGCAGCCAGATGGCTAGCTGCAATCCAGTCACTCTTTAATTAACTTCGGGTTTTTTTTCCTCTGTGGATTGTTTCTGGGAGAAATAGCTGACAACATGTTTGTTTACATGAGATTGATTTGGCCTGGCAGTTCCCTGGGTCTATACTAAGAATTTTGAAGTGTCTTTCGTTTTTTTTACCACCATAAAAGGAGTAGAAGCTGAGAATCCAGGGGATTTCTAGGATGCAACTAAAAAAGTTATGTAAGTATGCAGGTTTTCTGCAAGTCATATGCAGATGGGCAGCACATGAAACAAAGCTGATGGGGGCAAACTAATCCGAGGCTTTGGTTGCTGTACACTGTTGAGCTGCTGCAGTGTATAATTAACTTTAAACGCAGCTACAAGAAACACTGACCTGTAAGCAGCTCCTCTAAACCCTGGGGAGTTGCTAGCATCCATAAAGTTACACAACATACATAAAGCACCTGTTGGATGGAAGGTTCAAGATGTATCCCTCTGCACAGAAGAAAATGCCAGCCAGCAGTATCACCTCATGTAGACTAAAAAGCAGGAGGGTATAAAGAATCTGCATTAGGAGTTAGCAACTAAAATTTCCAGGTATAAATCTAACAGGTAGAAAAATATTTAAGTAACAGATCAAAAGTAAGTTTACCCTGCAATCCAGAGATGTGAAGCAGCTTTTACACTTGTTAACTAGCTGCCCCTAGCAATCAAGCCGTGGCAGCATGTGTGTCATATTCTACTGAGACTCCAGCTAAATTCCAAGCAGCCTAGCAAGTGCCAAGCTCCATCTTGCTACAGAGGACAAAAGCATGGTCTAGAAAAGAGCAAGTAGAAGGGAGGGTGGGGAAGCTGTACCAGCCCGCCATGTCTGCACATACAGAGGGTACAAAGAATTAGAGAAAGGAGGCAGTCGAATAACAAAAGAAAAAGGATTATGGAATATATTTTATCTTTGAAAGTAGCAAGTCTGGAAGGCATAAAGTGCTGAAGAAGAGAACATGCATGAGAAAAGGTGAAGGAGAGTAATTTTGAATCAGGATGGTCTGAAAGGTAAAAGATGAAGTACATTGCCTGCATTGGTCACTGAAGGGAGATCTCTCTAGATGGAGAACTTTTTAAAGATTACTTTGACACCATGTAGTTTCTGACATCAGAGCATTTTGCAAAGAAACGGACAAATGACATACATCTCACAGGCTATAATTTCATTGCAGAGATGAGACAAAGGCAGAGCTGCTGCAAAAGTGTGCCTGGGAAATCGCAGCAGTGCACCCTGTTATTTTGCATCAGAGACTGTTTTTTTAATTATTATTTGTTGAATCATATTCCAGATGAACAAGCAGAGTCCTCCCCCTGGTGGCAAGTAAAACAGACATAGCAATGATTTTTTACAGTCATGTCAATCTAAGGCTATTAATGAAATAAAGAGCATCAGACAGGACCTATTTTTTATTAGGTCAGTTGATACATCTGGGAAAAAAAAAGGCAACTGTGCAAAACATAAATCCTTTTTCAGGACTTACATTGAATTATTTACTTTGAAGGCTGATACAACTTGAGAATAGTTGCCGAGTTCAATTTCATCATTAATTTATTGGACAATTTGCAAGAGAAGCAGAGGATAAAACCTGTAGAGTCACTTTTAGTAGCTGAGCGAGGTAATTGTAATGTGCAATAATCCCATTATTTCAACTGAGTCCTTGTCTTTTAGTCCCCAGTTGAGTTTTGGTGTCTAAAACCCCTTAAAAGCAGTGGTCTGGAAAGTAAAATTCATACCACTGCTGAATCGTAAAAATGGACTCAGTAGACAAGTTTACTGTATACAACAATATTCCCCAAGTAATGTCCTCAGATAGCTCTTCAAAAATTAACTGTAGAAAAATCTCTGTGTTTGCTCTATGAAGTTATGGCAAGTGCCTTTTGGACAGGATTTTTAACTTTAGACGACAAATTTGGTGCATGAGGGGAGAGCAGTAGGTGCTGTTCATTTTGGCTTTATTCAAACTTTCAACGCTGTCTCCCATAGCATCCTCACAGACAAACTGATAAAGTACGACCTAAATAAATGGGCAGTGAGGTGGATGGAAAACAGGCAGAACTGCTGGGCTGAACAGGGCTTGTCACTAGTGTCGTACCCCTGGGGTTGATACTTTTAACGTCTTCATTAACAACCTGGATGAACAGATTCTACCTACAGCAAACCGGCAGATGATACAAAACTGGGGAGAGTAGTTGATAAGCCGATGGTTGTGCTGCTATTCAGAAGGACCTCAACAGGTCAGAGAAATGGGCAGAGGGTTGTCAGGAAGTTCAGGAAAGGGAAATGCAATGTCCTTCCCCTGGGGAGGAATAACCTGTGCACCAGTACAGGCTGACAGTCTGAAAAGCTGCTTTGCAGAGGAGGATGAGGGAGTCCAGGTGGAGAACAAGGTGACCGTGAGCCAGCAATGCGCCCTTGTGGCAAAGGCGGCCAACAGCAGCCCGGCCTACATTAGGAAAAGCGCTACCAGCAGATCAAGATCGGTGATTTTTTTTCCCCTCTATTTTTCTTTTCAGTTCCAGTAGATAAACGCCAGGTATTACTCTGCCCTCAACAGTACAGGTAGTATAAGAATGGCTGAATTGTAATTACATGGAAGAACAACTGTTGTCTTTTAATTATAAAAAGGAGAAACCACCTTCAGCTGTGACATTCAACAGTTAAAACCACTGCAACATAAACAAAAATATATTACCCCATCCTTAAGAACGGAAAGCCACACCCTTTACCACAAAACATTGTCTGCATGCTTATGTTTAAAAAGGTTTAATTTTTCACCCTGGTACAAAAATACAGTACAATGTGATGGCAAGGCATTCGCCAAAAAACATTCAAAGAATAAAAGGGGAATCCCCGTAAAGCTTCAACATAACCCACCCTCACTTGATAAAACAATCAAAAGGTGAGTGCACAAGGAAGAAGTTAACTTTCTGCCCAAAGGCAAATAAAGATGAATCACACACAGTTTTACACAAAGATGTTTGCAGAGCTAGTAATTTCACATGCTACTTAGACATTAATGAAATTTATTCTACTTGGCTTAGTGGCAGAATTCATGGTTTGGGAGGTCTAGAAAACATCTGGCCCAGGAACATGCCCCCAACATGCCCCAGTAAAAACAATGGGAACACGTAACACCAGTGAGAAAAGAGGGATCCAACCCTGATTAAGTGTCAAAATGTTGGCTACTTCTAGTTATTCCAATCACACTGTCCTCAAATGAATGTTTTGCCCTACACACCTCCCTTTTAACACCAAATATTAGTGGTTGCTCAAACACAAAAATTGATGTGTTTGCACACTACCTAGTTGCAAATAATCATTACAGCACAAACTGCCAGGCAGAGGAGGAGATAACACTGTAATTGATGTATGTGTGTGAACTCCAAACAGGGTTTAACCTAACATTGTTGACAGGAGAATTATGTCCCTCCAGTGCATCTACATTCTTGGTCTGTTTAATCATTTCCTTCTAGAGTTTTGAAGTGATGAAAAAGCATCATTCGGTGTATTCATTATAGTTCATCTCCCAGGTGTTTTTGTTTGAAAGCATCTCCTGTTAGCTTCTCCTGGGCCTCCTTCATCCCTTGGACAACTGAAAGATTAGACAGAGAGACGACAACCATTAATCTCAAGATGAAAACATCAAGGTGTCCTGGGAATGAAAGTGTTTTAAAACAAAACCATTACAGAATGTACATCTACAAATTAACCTGTGGAAAAAAAAACCCCAAAACCAGTCCTGTGGCCTTTTCCCAACTATATGTAGCTGGATCATGCAAATTGCATGATTTTTCATGCCATAACTGCAGAGCCAGTTTAGGTCCTATGGACATTATAGTAGGTATTAAGGTGAATCATGATTCTGAACATGGTTCTTCAAGGCATAAGAAAACCACTCACTCACATTGTATCTAACAGCTCCCAGTTATGCTGTAAAGTATCGCCATTTTTCTCCACTCAAAAGTGAAGGTGTGTCCTTCACTCAGGACACACCCAGAGTTTCGTCTCTAAAAATGCACTTCAAACTACTTTGCGCATACCTTGATCAGCATTGGTATAGAAATACTTGTAGCTGGGGTTTCCCTTCTCATTTATGATTTCTGGGTGGACTTTTCCACTGGGGTCTATGAAACAAGAAATCAAACAGGAAATTTAGGTGGTAACAGTAAGAACACAGTCCTATGAGTGGATACAACAGCTGTGGATGCCCTACCCATGAAAAGGATTCTGGGAATGTAACCTCCATCAGGACTAAAGGCTTCATCCTTTGGCTCTTCATCATCCTGCCAAAGCAAGACAGAAGAGCAAGAACATATTAGCAAGGTATCTAACAAAACACAGCACTCATTTTAAAGAAACAAGTTATTGCCTTCAGATTCTATTTACCCTGAGCAATTTACATCTTGAACAGACACTGCAGTAGCTTCCACTCTCAAAAGAAAGAAAGTTATTTTTACCTAAACAAGTATCAGTTGTGAAAATATTAATTTTTTCTGTTCTGTCAATTTGCATTAAATGCTCTGCTTTGGTGTAGGAATGTTTGATATGTCATGGGAGAATGAATATAAATTCCTCTATTGCAGCAATGGAATGACACAAGGTACAAATTGTTAAAGAGACAATGGCAGAGAGTCAGATTTATAAACACAATTAAAATAACCAGACTGAAGAAAACTCTTTTTAAGACGATCAGCTATATCAATCAATCCTGAATACCTGTTCAGGAATACAGGATTTAGGATGTACACAAAACAGGATACAACCAGTTAAGTAGGATTCCAAATGCTTAACTACTAGGCAGTAACATGTATACAAATCAGAGGGCAGCCTACCTCAAGGTTGACCATAACAAAATTATGGGCAAGTTCAGAGATCTCCTTGGATTCAGCAAACTTTGGCTTTAAAGCTAATTAAGGAGGGGAAAAAAAAAAAAAAAAAAAAAAAGACATGTGTAAAGACCGTGGAAAAGATTTCAAGTTTTCAGGTCATCATCAAAATCTCAACTTCACTCCTCCCTCTGGAGAGCTGGCACTTTTCAATAAGGAATGAGGAAATGGAATATATGTATCAAACCGTTCAAGCCAGGCTCAGAACAGCAAGTAACTGAAGCAATTCTTGCTGAGCAGCCACATGATGAAGCCTGGCCAACAGACATACACGGTCATATTTGAACTAATGGAACAGAAGCAAAAAGCTTGCTGTAAACCACTACTCCCAGTCAACTAGCTCAACCTTTAAGCTTAGCCATTATGCCCAGCTTGTTTGTTTGCAAATCTGAAAGAGACAAAGCCTCACCTGCAAAGAACCACTGTCTGAAAGTAAGGCAATTTACACTTAATTCTTGAGGATCATTCATTCTGTTCCAATTTTACAGCCAAGTGCAGGAGAAATTACAGCCACTACAGCAGTGCAGTATTATCGCTGTTATTTTGCTGGCATTTTGGCTTTTGGCAGTGCTAACAGGTAAAGTGGTGCGATATTATCCAGCTCTAAATGAAATACAAATACTGTTAGCTACCCTTTGAATGCAAAGTTCATGTTTCTCACGGTTACATGATTTGTATACAAAAGTTCATTAAAAATTTCAGCAAGCTCTAGTATTAAATACACTTACCTTTGCACGCTCCACACCAAGACTTGTGGATGATAACCATAAGAGGCAAACCACTAAAAAAAGAAAAAAGAATGAAAATTGTCAAAGAAAGCTTACAGTTGAGCCTCTAAACCGAATACTATTACATGTACATTTTAACATTCAAGACTTCTACAAAGGCTGAATGTAACAGAAAATAAGAAAGATATAAAGAGATTCTGCTGTTTTAAGGCTGTCTTGCAAAAAGTTTTCCCAATCTGATCAGAACTGCCAGCCAATAACTGCTCATGCAGAGGAAGAGACTTTCTCTTTGGCAGATTTGCTCTTATTAGTTTAGATCTGCTCAGATACACAACTGGTCAGGCATGTGTTTTTTTACTGGAAGTGGTTAGTGACACCAGCTGCTTGAGAGATCTCAGGATGGGTTTTCATGGCTGCTTAAGGCAATCCAGTGGGTGAGTCATATCTCCATCCCTCTCCTCATTATGGTCTGTTATATTTCAGCCACCTCCTGTGACCAAGACCCTCCACTGAGCAGTAATCACACACAGTGACCCAGCAAATGCTCTGGCTGCCAGGCTTGTTTCCTACATGTTGGTATGCTGAAACAAACCTGTGCCAGGACTGAGAAGGAGGGGGCCTGCATGGAACTGCAGCCTAGTAAAGTGCAATGCAAAAGGATCAAAGTTATGCTTTATCATTCTCCCTCTCTTCCCAAATAATTCACTTGACCTTTACTACCTATGCTACCTGGAGGTTAAGTTTCCATCACCCTGAGATGTTTTATTTAACCCTGTTCTTCAAAAATCCCTTTAGCGTTTTACCTTCTGACAAAGTCAAGCTTACCAAGTTCAATTTCTTTAAGTTCCTTTATAATATATTCAGGCTGCATTATGTGCTTAGACAAAGAAGCCTTAAAGACACTACAGATTCCGTGTATTTCCTGTTGTTAGTGCTGGCGATCCAATTAATCCACCACTTGACTGCTCCTGACTATTTTGCATCAATTTTACCTTTCTAACAAGAAAAGTAATACAACTACAGGTGACTTTTGTTGCTACTAAGCACGTCCAAGTAGTACACTTACCTCCACACTTTTTGCATGCGCAAGTCCTTACTAACACTTTCATTGTTTCTACCATCCAACAGTTGAACTCTGACAAGAGGAATAAACTAAGAAAGACTAAGAGCAAAGAATTGGGAATCTCATCCCTCTTATCAATAAACCTCTTAATCTATGGAATAATATCCAAGGAAAGCTGGTAATAATGATATAGCTTCCAGAACAGTAAGAACAGCCTAAAACTAGGTGAAGGAAAGGAAGGAATCTAGAGAGAACATACTATATGGGTACTTCTTTCAGGATATGCCAAGCAAAGCAAACTGGAAGCGTTCTGCTACTGTAAACCCTGTTACCATATTAGAGGTTAAAAATAAAGTAAAATTTTCAAACACAGAACTTAGAAACACCTTTGCACGTAATGGCAACTAGTTACTAATAGAACTGATGTATGAGTTTTTCTTTAGCTGTAGATAGATATGAAAGGAAATCTCAACTTAGCAGCATTCAGTTACGGCCTTCAGAACCAGGAAAGGGTGGAGAGAAAACCACTGACATTTAGAGTAGTTCAAACAGAAGTCTGCCATTTAGAACTAACCACTATGTTATCATCTTTGCATAGGACTCTGTTTGCAGTAGGGAGCAAGAATAGATGCTTCCCTAGTAAAGCCTGTATTGCATCAGTGTCCTCTCCCTGATGATGAAGAAACACTTTTTTTCCCCATTGTTTCCTTACAGTTCAACATGATTTTGCCACTTTCTTGAGGAAAGGCTGATCTAAGTCTGGAAAATACACATTGTTCTTATCATCAAGGATCAGTGCTTCACGTCAGAAGAGTTAATCATCTGGTAATCGGTACTGCAATGCACTTTTTTTTTTTTAAAAAGAGAAATTTTCAAGGCAGATGAAAGTGGAAGTGCTCACAGTCTTGAAATACCAACTCATAGTCAGTGAGAACTCACAGAAGTTTTAGAGATTCTGAATATGTTTTCTCAGCTTTATTCTCTTTGACTGGGAAAAGAAACTTATTTACATCAGAACATTTTTGTAGTAATTTCTGAGTTCTACAATGTGTAAGTCCACCTAGCAGCTGGTATGTCAGATAAACAGCCACTATAATTGAAGCAACCCTTCCTGCCCCACTTTACCATTTCCTCCCAGGTAGCACTACACATACAATTAAAACCAAAAGCTACAGTTTATTAAAATGAGGGATGAAGCATCCACCAGAAAGTGAAACATTTATATAAGCTACATATGTGATATAGCAAAGACTGAAATTAGTTGAAACTAAGCGCAAAACTAAGTTACCCTTCACAGCTGGTATAGACTTATGGCAGAGTTTCATCCAAAACAGACACCGTCATTTTAGACCATTTTTCCTATGAGAGCACTTATTCATAAACAATTAAGTGTTTTTAAAGGTATTTAATGATGACCTTGCAGAGAAAAGACATGGCAAGTTATTTCAATAAAATATCCTGCAGGTAAATTAAGACTTTACTCCATTTAAGGCACACATTTGATTGTTCAACCTGAAACAGAGGTTTGAGTTTGCTAAGCCAGCACCCTTCTGTTGCACAGAGTCTGCAAATCTATCTCTTGGGTTCAGTAGGATTTTTTGAAACAGTCACATCCTAAAAATACAGCCTGTTCCAGTTCTGGACCTGAAGTCTCTTCTGCAGTTTCACATTATCTGGAGACAGCCTTGGAAAAACAATCCTCTTATTCAAGACAAGCACGTGCCATTGTGGAGGGGAAAAGTTTTCCCTGCGGTCACCACCTTTTTGGGCTTTCATGTTCAGACACTATTTGATTACTGGGGTTTAGGTCTCCTCCACCGGAGACTTCACTTGCTTGGGGATGCAACAGCTCTCCTTTTTGAGGGATGCAAGTGGGGAGAAGACAGGGGTGGGGGAACAGCATCCCAGCAGATCCTCTCAGCAATAGCTTGCTCAGCTGCTGCAGGGACATGGCATCCATTTTCCCAGCACTGCTGTTGCCACATGCTCTGATATGCGTGGGACCCAGGCTCCACGGGGTGTGTGGCTGGAAGGCACGTTCTCACTGCTGCAAGGACTTTGGGGGCAGACCAGGGCCACTGCTGTGTGTGGCACAGGTGACGGCGTTCACTGGATGCTGCGGCTCAGGTACTGCAGGAACATGCTGGCCAACTGGGGCAAGTTTTCGTCACTGGGCTGCATCTTGGTGTAGCTGATGAACTGCCTCCGCAGGCGGCTCAGCTCGGCCATGCTCACAGGCCGGTTAAGCACCAGCCCCTCGGCGACGCCGGGGACGCGGACCACCTCCCCGGGCTGCGCCCCGCTCCTCTGGGCGGCCATGACGGCGGCCAGCACCTCCTGCGTGACGCGGTCGAGGTGGTGCAGGAAGCCGCTGGACTGCAGGGGCTGGCTGCGGGTGGCGCGGTGCGGCGGCGGCGGGGCGCTCTCGAAGAGGGCGGCGCGGATGGCGGCCAGCGGCAGCGGCTCCTCGCCGTGCACCGTGAAGAGCGGCCGGTCCCAGCGGTTGCGCGGGTCGGGAGCCTCGAAGGGCGGCTCGTCGGGGCCGCCCGGGCCGCCCACGCAGTGCAGGAGGCAGCGCGCCGTGCCCGCCTGCCGCGCCGCGCAGTACAGCTCGTAGCGGATGCTCCGCACCTCGTTGCCCGCGTCCACGATCACCACGTCCCGCCGGCTCAGCCGCCGCTCCACCTCGGCCCGCAACGCCGCCCGGCCGCCCTCCGCCTCGGCCACGACGTGCGCCTGCCGCTCCGGCCCGCCCAGCGCCGCCCGCAGTTCCGCGGCCCGCCGGCTCTTGCCGCTGCCCGGCCGCCCGCACAGCACCACCAGCGGCATCCTGCCTCCGCCGCCATGCTGACCCGGAAGGGGTCGGCGACTGCTTCCGGCCGGGTCACTCACGCCCCGCCCCCGGTCGCCAGGGGCAACGGCGGCCTGCGCTGGAGGCTTTCCTTTTTTTATAGCATTTAATAATTCCTCGGGCTTAGAGATACAAGTTTGACATGCCCCGTAACGTGCGGTCAGGAGAGGTCGTGGCACAGCATCTCCAAAAGCAGAGAGGACACGGAACCTGGCTGCAGGATGGAGCAAAGAGGCCTCTTCTCCCCTTGCAGCCCTGGCTGCTGCCCTATACCAGTCCTCTCTATTTTCTGACAGAACAAAAGACCATTTCTCCCCAAAATACGAGTGTGTGTGTGAAGGCAATGCCATGACAGGAGTGGGCTCCCGGCCTCATGGATGCCAGGAGCACCTGCTCATAGAACTGCTGCTGCCAAGACAAAGGCAATGTGCCTTTTCTGCACTGCATCACCCCTAATGGACTTTTAAAATAACAGGGAGTCACGGCGGGGTCCTTAGGGCCTGTCAGCAGAGACAGCATCCCTGGAACATCCGTCAAATCCTGCCTAATATTCCCTCCGCTCCCTACTTCCCAGATCTGGTCCTTGACTCTCCAGCTGGACCACCTGGATGTGAAGTATGTTTATGGCCAGGTTTAGAAAATGAGGCATGAGGCCCTGCCATGCCACTGGTCACCCGCAGGCTGGCGTGGAAACCCCCCCAGAGCGCCTCACAGCACAGGGGCTCAGCACCTCAGATGGGCCCGATGGCAGCTGGCGCCTGGGGCGTGTGGGGATCGCCTCTCCACGGCACAGGGACAGCATCCCGCCAGCCATCCTGCTCAAAGGCACGATCATACTGTGGTCACCCCGAGAACCAGGCACCCGGGAGCTGTACGAGTGCTGGATCTCCACCCTCGCCCACAGGGAACTTAAAAACGAGAGGTCTCCAGCATCTCCGACACATCTGCATTGTACTATTTACAGAACAGAAATCGAAGTCTTGAAACTTCCTAGACCACTGGCTCTGATGCATCTCACTTGATGCATAATATAATTTTGTACAATTTTTCATCTCCTGACCTAAGGTCAGACTTCAAACACAAATCTGCTTTTCAGGTTTATCTTTTCTTTCTTGGTGGTGGTTTCTCCCAGTCCTTCAATTCAGCAACACTCAAATGCTGCTGAACTCAAATCAGCGAGCAGGTCTGCGTTTCCAGCAACGAAAGGAGAGAGCGTGCATTACACCCGTCCCTCGCTTAGCGGGGGCTCTCACCAGAAACACTCATCCTGCCCAAACCCAAAAGCTTGCCATCCCTCCCTCCTCTGTCATTTTAAAGCTTCCTCTGCTTCATTGCAAAGTAACGCTACAATTATTCCTGCAACTACTGAAATAATCTGGTTTTTTTGCACAGGTATATCAAATAAATGCTAAAATATCCAGTTTTAAAAACTTGTAAGACTTCTGAACTGTACCATCTGGGTTAATTTGGTGTCTAGACTAGAGTGTGGAACTCGCCAGATGGATCAATTTGAGAGCAGAGTTCAATTAAACAGCAAACCTGGAAGGCATTGTGAATTTCCACTCATGTCAACATTGTCAGATCTAGGTGATAAATTTCAAAGTACAAGAAGCATTTATAAGCATACAATTTTCCTTCTCTCATTTTAATAAGAAACAGAATAAATTCTGAGAAAAAAAATCTGTCTGTCAAAATGTCATTTTTCACCTTTGCATAAAGACAGTGTTCTTTTTAGGGTTTAAGCTTAAACAACAGTTCACTACAGTTTGAAACTTTTGGACTTTTTCTACAGATGGTAACAAAATAACTCTCATTTCACACTGAGGCCTCATCTATACAGGCACACTGAATTTTAGGAAGCTATCAGCACTGCTGAGTTCAAGGGGATTGAGAACTACTTAAATATGCTTTTCTGGGTTTGAGAACTGTATCTTTCTTTACTATGATAAATACTCAATTATTTTCTTCTCATTTCAAAGACATGCTAGGACTTCAATCATTTAATTAGACAGTAGTGATTAAACCTAGGTGATGCCTCAGTAAAGTTAATAAAACTGTATTTTCTCTCTAACAAGCCACAGGGATCTGAACACTCTCCTAAACCACCTTCACCTTTGTTAATAATTACTACTGTGGTTAAGTTTAGGATTGATACAGAACCTCTGTGAATGTTTTTAAAGACACTTTTCTATATTTAAAACTAGCTAACATACCTGGCTGCTGCCTCTTTCTTCCCATCTTCTAGTGTTCTCCAATGAATATGATCTCCAAAACCTGCCAGAGAGAAGGGTTTATAAACACTGCATAATTTAACATGTCAACTATCAGAGGAAAATGGTCCAAAGCTTAAGAACATTTTCAACTCATTTTATATTCTTTTTTTAAAGCCAACTATAGACCCAGTCCTGGAAAGACTTCTGCAAATACTTACAACCTACATAGTCTTATGAGGAATCCCACTGAAATTAATTAACAACACCATACCACACTCATGAATATTTTTATATATATGCAAATATGACACCAAAATCCCCCAAACAGAGATTAAAATTGAAGGGCCTTCTGATTATGTGCCATTCTTTTTCAATCTGCAAACACTTATTAACTGACTAGTGACAAATTAAACATGTCAGCATTTGGCTTCATAAATCCCACTGAATGTGAACTAAAGCGAAAAGTTAAAAATTCCTAGGCCAACATATGATCATTAATTGCTCTAAAACTATTATGCTAAGTATTACTGCTGATAATAATATGATCGAGGTGTGAGCAAGAATGCCATTACACAGATTTCTGAATGTTACAGTGACTGAACGACGCAAGAAATATTTTATCCCATATCCAGATAACAAGTCTGGAGGTTGAGATAAGAGTGAGTGAGCATACATTCAACAACTGCAAAGCAGAGACTGCCAGGTTTTTTGACGCTGTAGCCAACACAGCACATGGTCGAAAGCCACATGGAGAGCTGAGACAAAGGAGATCTGGGAACTGTTCATAGAGGATGTCCCCTGGAAGACTTCCTCAGAGGTCTCATGGCTCCAGTAATGTGGGGCTCATGACCAAACATCAGCCTCAGCTTGCCCCTTCTCAGTGCTGAGGGTTTGGATTAGTCAGCAACCCCCAGTGCCCAGGGTGCTGAAGGGGGCAGATTTCGGGAGCTACACAGGGGTCAGGAGCCACAGACTGTCTGGTGCTGACACAGGGGAAAGTAGACATTGTCCCCAGTAAACAACTATGGCAAAGAAGCTGGAGAAAGACAAAAACAGGGTCAGCAAAACCTCGTGGCACCTTAGTTCAGCATCCGGGAGGTTTGAACAGTTGGCACAGTATTTTTATTACCTTCTCTCCCGATATGAACAACTGTGAACATATATGATGCAACACCTCAAATATTTAGTTGTGCTAGCAGTAAGGTGGGGATGTCTTGTCCATGTCCAATCACACACACGTATCAGCTGCAGAGGCAGCTTCAGACACAAGGCTACGTTTGTACCAGCTGAACGTGGCAAAAAACAGTTGGATTAGCAGAAGTCACGTTTACTCAGAATACTGACAGGTCAGCTGTTTCATTCAAAGGCCAACATGTTATAACAGCGAAAACGTTCTATTGTTCTAGCTAGGAAACACTTTTTGAAAGCTTTTCTTTTTTTAAACTAAAACCCACTTTGTGGGGAGCTTCAGTATGTTTTTAAAAGCATTACACAACACGTTACAGAGTGTTTCTTTTGAATGAAAGTCATCCGAGGCATTAACTGTAAAACAAAAGGGGAATGACTGGGATCCACACAACAAAGCTTTGCTGTCATTGATCAACTTGCGTTACTACCAGCCCTGAAGAGGGGATTTATTTCTAAGACAAGCTAAAGCCACCACCGGGGGTGAAGCTCAGGGCCCTGGCGTGCACTGACTGAACCAGGCAATTAGACATGGCAATTACACCAGGAGGCCTGAGCGAGCCAGATGAGAGGTGAGGAGCGGTCATGAAGGGAAAGGCGAGCCGAGGGCGGGAGGGAAGAGCCATTCGTCGCCTGCCAGGAGCCAGCAGAAGGAGATGGCAGGGGCTGGGCAGGGCTGGCAGGGCACCTCAGCACCAGGCGGGGCGGGGGGCTCTGAGGGGCTGAGCCCCCCCTCCAGGCCTTCGCCACGTAAAAGCGGGACCGCTCGAAAGGGAAACTCCTCGGGGTTTAGCGAGAACAGAACCACGACGGCAAGGATCGGTTAAAGACCCCCCTCACCTTTAAAGTCAAAAGGCAGCGGTCTCCCTCTAAACCGCGGCCGGCCCGGCCTCCCCCCGCCCCCGCGCCCCCCTCGCCGCCGCGGGCTGCGGGAACCGGCCCGGCCCCAGCGCACCCATTCATGGCAATGACAAAAGTTGAGAGGAAAGCCCGAAGAAAACGTTTGCCTGACCCTTTCCGAGCCCTTCCGTGGCGGAGGCTGCGGAGGCCGCCAGCACCAGGCACAGGCAGAAGATGGAGGCTGCCGCGGGCTGAGCCTTCATGGTGTCGGCGCGGGCAGCAACGGCACCCCGGGTGCAGCCCCTAAACCTCCGAGACGGGACCGGACCAGCTTAGGTGATTTTTTTTTTTTTTTTTCTCCCCCCTTTTTTTTTTTCTTTTTTTTAAAGCCCAGGAAGTGATGTGAGGCGGATGTAGGCGGTGCGCCGCCCTCACCTCTCTGCTCGGAGGTGCCGGGGGAGGCTGGGAGGGGTGGAGGGGGCTGCTGTGGGGGTTTCTCTCCCCGGCCCTCTGAGGGGGCGTTCAGCCGTTTCCCGCTTGGTCAGAGCAGCTCGGCTCCGCCCAGGTAGCCGAGGCCTCTGGGGCAGGAGTACCTCCGTTACGCCGGGTCCCCAGACACCCTCGTTACTGCCCTGAACAAAATCAAGGGTTACCCGGGCGGGAGCAGGCAAAGAGGAGTGGGTTCCGGATTTATTATCTCCTCCCAAATAAACCCTTTTGTCCCGTTAGTCTCAGGAGTCACCCGGCTGGTTGGGAAGGTAAAACCGACCGCAAGCACTCGTGTATGAAGGAGGGTTCGCCAAGGGCGGGGGGGGGGGGGGGGCAGCGCGAGGACAAGTGGGCGGTGACGCCTTTGGAGCCGCCGCGTCCCGGGTTTTGGGTTACACGGATCCGGTCCCTGCCCCGGGGCACCCGTCCCCGGAGACTACAGCTCCCAGGAAGCACTGCGCGCCCGCCTCCCGCGGCCCCGCCCCTGCCGCTATGCAAATGTGACTCCGCGGCGCCGCCAATCCGCGGGCGGGCTCGCGCCGTCACGTGGCGCGAAGCTTCCTTTCTCTGTGCGCCTCTCTTTCCTTCCTTGGCCGCCATCTTGTTCTCACCGCGTGTTGGGCTGCGGAGGATCCGCCGGACTCAGGTGAGACCTTTCCCCGCGCCTGCCGGCGCCGCTCCACCGGCACAGCCTCCCCTCCCAGTTCCCCCGCCGCCTCTCGGGGTGGGGCGGGCGGGCCGTCGCGGCAGCTCGGCCCCGTCCCGGCCCCGTCCCGGCCCCGTCCGCCGCGCTGGGCCGTGGCGGGGTCGCGGGCGCCGGCCGTTCCCTGAGGAGAGGACGGGGGAAGTGAGGTCTTGCGCTGGGACGGGGTGTGGTGGGGATCTGCCCTGGCTCGGGTGGGACGCGACTCTCCCCTGGGGCCGCGGTGCCCCGGCCGGGTGGGGGGTTTGCCCTGGCTCCCGAGGGACGGGGCCTCGATCCCCTCCCGCTCCACGTGCCTTAGGGGCGGTCAGCGAGCCGCCCTCCCGGCCTGAGTCCCTTCCCTGACCGTGTGGTGATTTTCCCGGCAGCGCTCGGGCCTCGCTGGGTCCCCGCTCGCCCGCGGGAGCCCCGTCTCCCCTTCCCCATCTCTTCCTCGGCGCAATGCAAATGCAGAGGGGGGTTTCCCTTTCATCCAGGGGATCACTGATGGTTTACTGGGACAGAGCGAAACGCCTTCCTTGTGTTGGAAGGCTTGACGTGTTTTTCCACCTTACAGATTTTCAGGTCTTACAGCCATTAAAGGTCCCACCTGACCTGTTGGAGAAGCCAGTTGACTAACTTCCTAGTCATTAAATTGGATTAATAGTTGCCGGAGGTTCATATAGGAAATCTGCTAAGAAATGAAATTCACTGAGATCGGAGCTGGCTTATTAGTTAAAAGTATCAGAGATTCATTTTTTGAAAATAACATTCAAAGTAGTGTAGTAATGAGTTGCTTCCTGGGCTCTCTTAAAGATAAAGGTATTTTCCTAGTAGCAGTTGTGCTGTACGTGCTGATCTGTGTCTATTCGGAGTCAGCAGTTCTGTCAAATGGTTCGTTCCAACAGTAAACTGGCTTACTTGGAAATTCACAGTTAGTACCTTCAGACTGATGCAAAATTAAATGTCCTGTTGATTTGCCTTATCATGGTACAGACACTTCAGTTCAACAGACTGCTGCTGGTCCACCTTGTATTATTTAGGTGATGTTGCTTTGTAGCTCTTTTGTTTATGTGTGTTTGTTTGATGCACTGTTTTGGTGAATTTACTACAAGTTTAAAAACCCAGCTTCAATTTCAAAAGTACTTTTAAATGGACTGTGAAAATTGTTTCTTAATATTTTGATGCTCAACTTGTATTTGTATCTCATTCTTACTCTTTTGATGCAGCATTATGAACCAAGAAAAGCTGGCCAAGCTTCAAGCACAGGTCCGAATAGGAGGAAAGGTAAGACAACCATTGGAGATGTACTGTTTTCGGTAATTTACAGGTTGAAGGAGAAACATCTCTGAAATTTGTTTTTCAAAACATAGGCTTTGGTTCAAAGGAGGGGGAAAAAAGATATACTTCTGAGACTTCAAAAACACAGGTTTTGCGTGATCTGGATCATACTACTGCTACCTGAAATACAATTTTCTTTCAGTCCAGGACTGCTGGATGAGTAGTTTCTAGTGTGTAAGATTTCTTTTTAATTTAGTGACTTGTTGTGACCTGTGCAAGCTCAAGTTAAGCTGACCTGTTGGTTGTTCCAGTTCTGCCTTTCCCTTCTCCCTGTTGGAGAGTTCCTTCCTTTGTGCCAGCTCCAGGGTTTATCTGACTCTGCACTGAGCTGTTTCTTTTCTCTGAGCCAGCAGGTAGCTAATATGAGGAAACAAAAAAAGCATGTGGTTTGTTCAGTGTGGGTGTTCATCTCCTAACCATAGGTGGGGTTGTACAAAAGTTTACAGAGTAGAAATTCCAAAATTGCTGTCTGTAGAACAGTTTTTAAAGGTGTTAATTACTTATCAACGTGTGACCTTTTTAAATGACCATGTTTGTGCTTCGTCTTGGAAAAAATAAAGTCTTGGGGAAACTTTCTTATATATTGCTTAATAGAAAATAGTATTTTTATAATCTGCCTTGCTGAAACGGAAAGTGCTGCTGCTGTTTGGTGTCTTTTTGGTCTTTTACACTTAAGAAAAAACTTAATGTTGAGACTGACAGCTGAAGCTGTAGGTGAAGGGAAGTAAGTTGAGAAGCATTTTTGACTCCAGAGCTTACTCAAAACTTAAAAGATACATTGCTTAGAGTGCAGTATGACTTTTAAAATTAAAGTGTTTTGAGCATAGCTGACTGTTGTCTCTTGTTTCTTGTCCAGGGAACAGCTCGCAGAAAGAAGAAGGTGGTGCACAGAACAGCTACAGCTGATGACAAAAAACTTCAGAGTTCCCTCAAAAAACTGGCAGTAAATAACATTGCTGGCATTGAGGAGGTATAGTGATAAATGTTTGCTGTTTGAAATTAAATTTACTGTATTGTTTTGGTGGTGATGTGTTGTTTGGGTTTTTAAGTTTTCCCCACAAAAACTTACAGGGCTGGTTACTGATAGGTACAGTTATTTGATCATGGTCTCATTCACATTAATGCATGCATACCTAGAGAAAGAAGGGAGGAAGTTCTGCTGGCCAGATAGTGATTATAGAAGCTAGTAAACGGTTTTGTCATATGTGTCTTGCACTCATTGCAAAACAAAACTTCCCTTGATTCTATGAACTTGATTACCTACTCTAAGGAGAAGAGCAGTAAACGCACCCATACTGAGTTGCTGAGTGCAGGTACATCTAAAGCAAGAGTTGTGTTGTGCAGAAGATAAAGAAAAGCTTAAAAATACCTGGAGTAAGGACTAGTGAGGAATTAATAATTCCTTTTACTGCGTGAAAATTGCAAGAATCATTTGTGGTAGTCAGAGGAAATGATATTTCTTGCAACACAGCAAAGACTACAGAACCAGCTTCTGTGTTAATGTAAGTAGGAGTATAAAGGTTTGGATGTTCCTTGAATACCTCTATTTTACATGTATAAAATATGAACTGAAACACATTTTCTAGAACACTGTAGAGAGTGACGCTCATATGTGGGTGGAGGAGGTGTTCCTTCATCATAAACTCAGTATTACTGTAGTACTTGGTTAAAGAAGCATAATATTTAATCTGTGATTAATTAATTTTAAGCAGGATTACAAGGTGCCTCCAGAGGTCACTTAGTGCATACCTCTCTTCCAAAGGCAAATACAGGTTCAGTGTAGAAGCCTGGTTTGCCTGTAAGTTTTCATACCTCTGCTACTGAAATGCTTCAATTTGTCTGTTTTCTTAAGCTTGATATGTATATGCTGAGCTACATGAACCCAAAGAAAGACACAGTTCTGAGTTTGGTGGTTTTTTTGCACAGAGCAGAAGATCTTTATTCAGACACGGTTATTAAGGATTTTAAATGTCTTGATGTGAAGGAAGATAATGCAACATGCTTCTTCCTTATAGCTAGGTACATAATTGCAGATTGTATTCAGGTTGACCTTGGTAAACTGTGTAGATAGAGTTTGGGGAAGCTAGTGATATTGAGTCAAACATTAGTAACTCATCTGTGGTTTTTCTTTTTTTTTAAAGAAGCTTTTAAGTAAGGGGATGACTGTGCTTGAAGTCAGTACTGTTTCCACATGTGCAAAGGGCAGGACATCCCTTAGTTTTCCAGGAGAGCAACACACCTGGTTTTCCTCTTCAAAACAGATTTTGAACTCTGCAGCTGTGTAAAGATTGATAACTTAAATGTTTCTATATTTTAGATTTCTTCGTCAGTTCCCAAATTTAATTTTTCTCCCTGTAACTCCTAATAAAAACAATATTTCAATATTTGAGTTCTGTCACATTAGTTTACTAGTACGTTTGGTTGGATGGGTAGAATGCTCTTCTTTTTTTCAGACAAAATTATTTTCCACATAATCATAGTTTAGCCATGCCCAGAAGGAAAACATTTTAAACTTTCCATTCTGTTTCCCTTAAATATAACCCATACAAATATGCCACTATAAACTTTGGCAGCAGGAGCAAAGCAGGCTGCTATACTGGCTGTAAAACTTAATTCGTGGGGATTTGGAAGATCAGGGTAGAGGAAGAGAGCAGGATCACTGCATGATGCCCTTAGTCTTAAGAGTCATGGAGTTCTTGGGAAGTCATAGAAGCCTGTTCTATTGCAGTTGGTACATAAACCTCCAGTTCTATGTGTATGTGTGCAGGAAGCATTTTTGCCTTGGGCAGCTGCAGCAAGTAGGCCAGATTGTGAATCTTGTACCTTTGCCAATTCTGCAGAAACAGTGTTTTCCTGATAGGTGACAGAGATATCTTTGAATGGCTGTGTCTTAAACTGATGTGGCAAGGCTTTTCTGTTAGAGCTTTTAGTTTATAAAGTGTTACCACAGGGCTGAATGTTTTGGGTCACTTTTTCCCTAGACATTCCTGATACTAACTCGTTTATACCTTACAGTCTAATAGCCTGTGTATTTTTTTTGCCTTTGTTAAAAATACATTATCATACAGTTCATGTGTATCCTTACACTTATCTAAATACTAAGTAATAAATATGTTTTATGAAGGAACTATATATCTTAAATTCTACCCTTTCATATAGTATGTATGAATATTTTACCATTAACTTGTATTTTACTTCCAGTTCAGGTGGTATTAATTCCAGGTGTGTTTATCATGGTTATATTAGTCTCTAGGAGGAGTGCTAGTTTTGTAATTTTTTTAGTATTTTAAATCTAGATTTGAATTAATAATTTATCATACTTGTTCAAAAAGATGCAACACTTTGGTAAATGTTGTTAATATATTTAAACAGGTGAACATGATAAAAGATGATGGAACAGTTATTCACTTCAACAACCCCAAGGTTCAAGCTTCCCTCTCTGCTAACACATTTGCAATTACTGGTCATGCAGAGGCTAAACCGATCACAGAAATGCTTCCAGGCATCTTAAGCCAGCTTGGTGCTGACAGTTTAACAAGTCTCAGGAAGTTAGCCGAACAATTCCCAAGACAAGGTAGGTCTCTTTGGAATCTTTCGTTGGAGATTTAAAGAGCATATGAAGTATTAAAAGTTTTAACCCAAATTTAACAACAGCATGTGTGACTAAAGACATGATCAAAAGCATATGTGCTTTTATTTATTCGCCACTGTTGTTGAAATATAAGGGGGGAGGGAGGGAAAACGGGTTTTTTTGTTCTCGTTGATTCAGCTTTCTATATAAGCAGGCTCTGATTAAAAAAAACTTAAAAATTTGATGTCAGGCATGCTATGATTTCAGGCTTACAGCTGTATATGACAAAATACTTAGGAAAGCAAGTTCACATTTTTACTTGGAAAAACTCAACAGGTTCTTTTTGTCTGGAAATTGATTCTGTTTGTTCATATAGAACATATTTCTAATGTGGATATAGAGGAAGAAACATGTTCTTTATCTCCTACTCTATAATTCCCTTTGGAATAAAACTGAGATTTAAAAATCAAAATCAAAGATTTGATTCAAAATTTTTTAAAATTAAGTTTTTTATGTGATTCTTTATTTTCTACTCATTTTGAAACCATGGGAGCATGGGTTGTGTGTGTATATATATATGGTATAACTTGCAGTTTTACGGTTAAGAAATTGAGTGGGGACAGTTCCAGTTTCAACTGTTAAGGCCATTAAAAAAGACTGTAATTGGACATGTTGCAATTGTCTGTGTTTGGAACTGGAAAATACATTACCTGTTCTAATGTTTTCAACAAATGGTTATTCCTTCTGAATAATTTCAACTTCTTCTATGTTTCATGTTCAGAGTTTAATTGAAAGTAAAGGGTTTATTTTTCCCTCTTCTTTACTATATGTAAAATACCTTTTAAAATTTAGAAAGATGGATAGTCATAAGCATATTTCTTTGGTACAACCTCAGTACCAATAGCTCCTTACTATGTTTTCTTCAGATAATACAGGCAGTCAGACCAATGAGAAGTTGTACTTTAAGTTCTTGCATTTTTCCAGATTACTTGTAGCATGTTCCATGACTTACAGAAAACTAGGTTTGATGCAGGACACTTGATACAGAAATACTTCTTCCTACAGTTGTGGCCCCTTGGCAATTACGTTGTATGATATGTTTGTCCCCAACTGGTACCACATTATCGTTGCACTGAAACACGTGACTTCGGTTAGAAGACGTAGTCACGCTGGGTTTTTTCTGTATCATTGGATCTTTTGCTAGCTCTGCATTAATATTCCATAGCATTTGAAATGGCTGTGCTAATACTTTGGTGTAAGAATGTTCACAAGCAGACCTTTTGGTCATACTGGTTGCTGTTGATACCCAGTCATCTGTGTGTTTGTTACTATTGGGGGTTGGGGAAATGCTTTCTTTTTTCACCTGTGTGTGTTTTGTTTTCTAACTGTCCCTAATTCTGTATAATGAGAACTCAGCACCAAATTTCTTTTTATAGTGTTGGATAGTAAAGCACCAAAATCTGAAGACATTGATGAAGAAGATGATGATGTCCCAGGTAGGCACATACAAATTTAGATGTTCACTTAATGTATAAATATTTCAATTCATGCCTTTCAGTATTTAGCTCTTGATACAATTATACATCTCAATTGTTGAGGGAGGCTTTATATACCAGACAGCATTAAAACATGACTTTGGATTCCAGCTTTTGAATAAAGGTTTACCTTGTGCAAATTGCTTAATTTTTAAGTGAAAATAGGTTAAAATACTTCCAGTGAGGTTGAACAGGTGATCTAAATATCCAGATAGGCTTTTAGGGCTGCAGAATGATGTGATTGGAATAGTCATCAGGTTGTCTTAACATCAGTCTGGGGTGGGGATTTTTATTTCTGTAGTAGAAGAAACAGTTTATGTCAGTGTCTGAGAGTTTCTTGATAAATAAATATTCTAAATTTGTCAATGAATAACTATCAGTCACCACATTCTGCTGTATCCATCAGTATGGTGTATTATCTAAAACAACAAACCCAGAGGTTCAGTTCCTCATGCTTTGGCAGTGGTTTATTTCTTAGTGACTTTGCATAAAAATTCAGTTTGCTAAAAGTTCTGTTTCCTGGAGTACAACAGTGAATGGGTGTCTAACCTCAGGTAGTCTTTAAAGAATGCTGATGGCTCAACTGCAGCTAGTAGAGCACCTCTGAAAATCAGATCTTAATCATTTCATGTTAGAACTTCCACTCTTCTGAGTGTTCCTGCATTTCTAGTTCTTTGTGTATGTTGAAATCTGCCCATAAAAATGGTGTACATGAGTGTAGTTAAGAACTATTTAACCTCTCCTGTATATGTGCATGTTTATTAAACTTATGAAACTGTTACTGGGCATTACTGTATTAAATATCTTCATCTCTTGCAGATCTCGTAGAAAACTTTGATGAAGCATCAAAGAATGAAGCTAACTAAAACATTAATAGTTCTGGAAGCTGGCATGGACTAGATTTAAGAAATCAGCTATGTGGTTCCAAAGTTTTAAAGAAACAGAGAACATCATCTGTTAATAGTTCAGTAATATAAATATTTTGTATTTTTATGATGCTGTTTGTTCAGCATTTTCTGTCAGTTGATTTTGCATTTTGCACTTACTCCCAGGATCTACTCTTCTGGTCAAAAAGAAATGTCAGTGCAGTTTGAGGGGTGTGTGCATGTGCGTGTGTGTATGTGTGTGGGTGTACATATAGTGGAGAACAAATTGGAGAACACTTATTTAACCTTTTTCCCTTTTCCTTTGGAAGTAGAAATAAAATGAATCTTCATCCTTGTTACTTTTGATGATCACGGAATAGTGCACAGAAGGTAGTTAAGATTAAAATTTTGTCCACATTTTGTGACCTGAAGGCATTACATCATTAAAACTTGGGTTTAATTTGCTGTTAACTATTGTACTTGCGGATGTGTTTCTCATCCCTGTTGAAGTGTACACATGATAATTGTTATCAACCTTATGTTGATCCCAGATGATACTGAAGACGAGCTGTTTTACCGGCTGGTTTGGTACAGTAACTTTTTAAAAAAGAAACTTGGTCTCAGAAAAGTGTGCTTTTTTTAACCTTTCCTGACTTTTTTTTTTTTCTTGTATCTCTGACCATTTGAGACAAGCTGATGTTTGACTTCTTCCACGTAGGCTTAGCAGTATGTTCTCTTGTTGATTATGTAGAGTATTTTCCATGTCAAAAGGAAAACACCTTGGTTCTCTAACATCAGGTCACTTCCTAAACTTGGAGATCTAGTTGGTAACAGTCTAGTGCACCAGTTTTGCACAGTAACAGATTTTTGCTTGAATAACTTCAAGCTGTTCTCTTGGCATGACTGCATTTACTAGCAGCTGATGATCCACTGTCATTCTTAAGGCACTAGGAATTAAATGCACCATTGGAGCAATGTTTAAGGTGGGAGGAAAGAGTTGTTGACATTTTGCCTTGCCTCTGCTGGGCAGTTTGTGCAATGACTAGCTCTTAAGGGGTATATTTTTTTTTTGCCTGTAACTTACCTTTGCCTATAACCTACCTCTAGGTTTGGTGTCATCTATGTAGTAGCTTCTTAAAAAACCAGAAATGCTCCTCAGACATAAGGAGGACATTGGGAAGTACTGTTGTTACAGTGCAGTGTTTATGACCTTTCTTTAAGATGCTTAATGTGAACCTATTTTCTCAGAGGCTCTTTCAAGGTTCTTGATGTAATGTGCGTTATGGTATAGTTAGACATCATTGTAACCTGTGTCAAGGGCAGCTGTGGCTTAAGAAGGCCATTTTTTCCTCTACATCTGTCACTTAACTATGGCTTAATTGGAACATATCAGCTTTTCATGTAGGTTCATATGCTAGAGAACTGTAGAAGTACAAGGTAAACAGTACATAAGTTCTGGTGACATCATAACACCATGAAAGCAGAGCTGTAGTGGTTTGTCATCTGAACTCCTCCATTTATTTTATAGGCTTTGTTCAGTTTTTCCTGTTATATTTTATATACTACATGGATCTTACTACAAAATAAAGTAACAGTACAAAAGAGGAAATGCTCCCTCTTGTGTGTTGTCTCCTCCTCCCAGCAGCAGCAGCTGCGGAATGAGAGCTGGATGCAGCAGCTCTTTCGGACAGCACTACATCCCTTCTGACAGTGACTGAGGAAGATAATGCAGGACTAGGGAGGATCATGGTAGAGCTTTAGGATTTCACACTCCCATATACCCACTCCTATTTTCCCTGCAGTGTTGAATTAAACTGGTTTGTTGTATGGCTAACCTTAAATCAGCTGCAGATGCATTTGTTCAGTTTATAAGGAAGAGATGTTTTCATTCATGTGCACACAGGCACACTGAGTTACCTTTTGCTGCCTCTGTGAGCTCAAAGAGCAAATGAAGGCTGCTAGGAAACAGGTATTTGCAGTGTTCTTCCATTTGCTGAAGGGGCATGAGTGAAGAACGTTTCAAAGTAGCAACTGCACTGAGTTTGTCTATGGGACATCCCCTTCCCCAAAATACTAACCAGATACTGAAAATTCATGCTCAGTGGTTTCTGATGTAGGAATTATGTCAAATTAATGTTGTGGGAGATTAAGAGTAAGCATTGGAACCAATTCTGTAAGTTTATATAGTTGAACTTTCTGATTCCTACAAAATACTCATTTAATTTTTGCTCTTGATCATGACAATTTCAGTGTTAAACCCTTACTTTTTCCTATGTTTGACAACCAGTAAACTAACTAAATATGCTAGCTGATGTAGATATATCATCTTCAGTTTTTTCACTGTATTTGGAAACAGTCAACCACTTATGATTTGCTGCTGGAAATACTAGAGCTTATCAATCATTAAACTGATTTTAATTAAAAGTAACCCATCAAGGTTGTTGTGGGAAAAGCTCTTTTGCTTCGTATTTATTCTTGGTATAATTCAAACAGTGTTTGTACATGCTGACGGAAATGCAAAGTTACTAAAAGGAGTTTGGAGGAGTGTTGGTGCAATAAAAACACCCCACATGAAGGTGAACATTAAAATGTTCTTTGCTTGGCTTGAAGCATGATAACCACTGAACAGCTTACTTGCTCGCTACTTAAACACTGTTGATGTATTAAAGATACGGGCATATTAAAGTACTTGGCAGTGATTTGAAAATAGGAAGATAGAATAGAAAGTAAGTTGAAACATCTCTTGGATCGTGTGTGAGAGAATCAAAGCTGAATCAGTGAAGACCAGAGAGCCGAGAACTTGGCAAATGTGTAAGATGGCAAACACTAGTCTTCCCGCCCTGACTGCTGGTAGATGTGTGTAGGGCCCTCATTTATGGATGGGAAACCTGGGACTGGCTGGCTTCTCTTGGGCAGGAGAGAAAGTCTGTAAAAACATGCAGTTGTGGTGCATTTGCTCTATGAAAAAAAAAAAAGCTCATGTATGATTGGTGGCAGAGATTACAGTACAGTCAGTGATGCTGGAGACTTGGTATTGAGTGCTGGGGAGGGGCTTCTCATTCAGCACTTGGTAACAAAATAAGCATGCAGCTAGAAGTGTTGTTAGGGTGGAAGGAGTTGATACGAAAAATGTTAATCATACAATACAGACCTTGAAAAAATCAGGGTTCAGGTGAATCTTTTTAGCTTTAGTTATGTAGGAATATGTGAGGAGTGCCCAAGAACAATAAGGATGAATTTAGAACTGCTACTGAAGTTTTACTGAAATATGTTGATAATTCACTAGTGTTTGTCAACTTTCCATGGCAACTAGGAGTTGCTATGAGCTCCCTTCTGCCAGGATCTTCACAAATAATGTTTTGGAGTTGATGTGATCAAAATGAGCACTGGAGGGTCTTACAGGTGATTTAATTACTGAGCAGTGTATTAACTGACCAGTCTATTGCTGTTACAGGAAGGAACTGAGGAAGTTGTAACACCACAGTAAATCTGCTGTATGTAAGAGATGAATTCCTGCCTCTACTGAGGAATGTCCCAGGAAGGATCCTCATAATTTTCCCTGGAATGAGACTGCTGCTCCAGGCAGTAGGGATGTGCAGAGGGGCTGAGCAAACTGCCCCATAGCTGAAGGTGAGTGAGTGAATTCTTCCACTGGCCCTTATTACGGTCCTTTTATTAGTTTGAGATGGTGCTGGTTTGTTCACCAGCGTGAACAGACAGATTGTTCTGGAGATCAAGATTACACTAATTAAATTATCCGTGTTTTGTACTTGAGCAAATGAAGTGATGCAGAACAGAAGCACATCACAACACTAGCCATAGCAACTTTACAGAAGTGACAGCAGAAGTACAGGGAATAGTTATTCACATTCAACTGTGTGCTTTCCCACACACCCCCTTTCAAAGACCAGTTTGCAGACACTGAAGAACTTCATGGATTTATTCAGAAACATGGGGGGCACTGTCAATCAAGGATTTAAGTAGCCAAGCAGAGCAAGTGAAGAGACTGATTTTAAAATTGTTTTTCTTGGTATGTTTGGGTGGAAGCTTGAGTTGATATCTAGAGCAGGGTTACTGGGAATTGGGTTTTCACTGCAGACTCTGGCACTGTGTATTTGACAAGAAAAAGCAAACTTACATCTTCCAGTGCCTTGATTTCCCTTTACTTCAGTACTACTCTACCTCCTTATGTGTTATATAAATTAATGAACACAAAACCTGAATGTTGCTTGTGAGAAAAGAGCTACATCTGTGCAAATGGTATAAAAAGCTACTTTACTTCCACATGATATACTATCTGGTGGGCTGTCAGTACTGTTAAACACCCTCTCACTAAACAAGACCCACAGCTTGTTCAGACAAGCTATTTTTACTTGGCAACCTGGTATCTGTCAGATTCTCAACTATTAGGTGGCGTTTCCTTGAACTTTGCATTGCAGATGGATTTGTAACTATGCTAAATTAGTTGCCTCCTTGGAGTAAAAGGAGGTTATCTGCTCATTTGAGTTCTTGAAGTTTTTGATATTTTTGATAAAGTATCAATGCTAAGGCAAACATTGAAACAAAAAATTTTATTCCAAGGCCTCTTGAGCTTTTAGTGCACATATCCCAGCTGAATTATGCAACCTCTTGCCCTTTCTTGCAACATCCTTGCAGCAACTATAGTAACTGCTTATGTCAAAAAGTAGTATTAGAAAGTATTTAATGTATTTTTAGATTCTGTCTAATGCAACTTAGCTGACAAAGAAGAGCCAGTGCTGTCTGACCAGCTTTCTACAGACATTGGGAAATGTGGTGTAAACTACACTTCGAGACCATAACATCTGATTTTGAGGCCATGTGTAAAGCTAGAAATTTCCAAGCAATGTGAATTATTGCCACGCGTAGTTAAGTGGAGACTTAAAATTTCAACAGTCAGTGGGGTACCAGACCTTTGCACACCAAGAGTGAAGTTCCTTGAAAAACCTTCATCAATCTTGGGCTTCCCTGCCACCAAGGGAGAAAGTCCTTCCCTTCCTTTGCTTTCCCAGGCGCCAGCAGTAGCAGTGGATGTCTGAGATCAACTGGATCAGCTTGCTCATCTGGTTGTAAATTACTTTTTGTAAAGTTAGTTTTCAGACGGTTTTCAGCTCTGGCTGACCATGCAGTTGTGCCCATGCTAAAAGCTCAACCGTTCTTCCTGGCAGCTTGCTTTGGTTGGCTTAGCCAGCTTGTGAAACTGCGTCCTGAGCCGCGGTGGCAGCACTGGAACCTGCAGATCCCACAGTTTATCCTGTGTGAGCGACTGCCTGCAGAGGAAGCTGTAATTTTGGGGCCGGTCTCAGTTCCTTTTGCCTTACCACCTGCTGGTTAGTTTTAAATTTCTGTGAAATAAATTGTAACCTCCCTTTAAAAAGCAACTGTTTGCGTGCAGTCCTTTTGGGCAGGCTTGGTAGAGATGGCCATCCTGCAAACCAGCCTTGCAGACGGAACTAGCCTTTGAACCGTGCTGCTGCCTGCTCTGCTTTAAGGCTTGGCTTGGCAAGGCAGTGTGGGGAAACTTGCAGTGCTGCTGCCAGGCTCATACCGAGTTTGGGAAGAAAGGAAGCACTTGCCATATTGATGCCTTGGGTGACAGATCTGGTCAGATACTGGTACTTGCAGTTTGGTTTTAAACTTTTAATTATGAAATAGGGGTTCAGTACAGTTTGCTATTGCACAGGCATTGCCTGCACCATGGGCTGATAAGCTGTGGCATGTGACCCAGCATGCTGTTACTGCAGCCACGCTCTGACCCTGCCATACCACTGCTCTGCAGCTGCACGGAACCCAAACACAGCCTTCCCCCTGAGCCCGTTTTGTGCGTGTCTCTTCAGATGAATTTTTAGTGACTTATTTAGGCAAGCTTTTGAAGTTTTGATTCATGCTGCAGGTTCTTGTTCACTGAAAATCACTTAAGTTATTTACTGAGATCTAGTGGAAGGTGTCCCTGCCCATGGCAGGGAGTTTGGAACTGGATCATCTTTAAGGTCCCTTCCAACCCAAACCATTCTATGATTCTGTGTTCTTTAATAAGGAATTCCCATTTTTGTGACAAGATCTGGTTTCAAATGTTTTCTGACACATGGTGTTTAATTGAAAATATCTGGAACTTGCTTACAGCATTTTTACAGTCTCCAGGGAGTAATGATGCAACTAAAGTTTCTGCTCTGTTCATTTTGAAATACTTGCTCTATTGCTGGAGACTCTGGTCTGCTCTGTGTGATTGGCAGTTGTAATTAGCAATGGCCTGCATTTTTGCATGTTTCTGAAAGAAAGCAAATAGGACCTAAAATAATTTTTACTTTGAATAAGGATTTCTTCCCCTATTAGTCTTAAGTTTCCCACAGCCTGCTTCCTCAGCTTGACTGAAAGACACCAGGTTTTCTCCTAATCTGCTGCTGGATATTTGGGTATTTTGCTGAGATTTCTATTTTGACAGAAAAGTAATGTCAGTGTACTGAAAAACAGGGAATGGGTTACATTTTTCCAGTCTCTTCTACAGCACCTTTCTCTCAGCTGCATGATTTCTGTGTTGTTGTCAATTATTAACTTTTGAATACAGGGATATTATTACCTCTATCTCTTCTCCTGCCCTTTAAGTTGCAGAGTTGCTTTCATTGGCACCGTACACCGAGAAATCATGTTGGCCAGTTCCAGCCCTGAAATTGTAATAGTTTATCCCATTACACGGTGATTTTTCCAGCTCAGTTCTCCTGAAAACCTTGAAATGGGTTTTCCATAAAAATACTTCATCCACTCTTTTTCTTTTAAAGGCTATAGTCAAATTTGAAGGGATAATCTAGCTATTGTTTCTAGAGGTACGTGTATTCTATCCAGATGATTTTGTTAAATTATAGAGGGTTTTTATAGTGGTGTCTGGGTCACTGAGAACTTGGTGACTTCTTTGAACAAGATCACTTGTTCTTTGGGAACAAGCAGGCACACATCATTAGCATCTTAACTGATGGAAACCTTTCCACAAAAAACGCTTATACTTTTTATGGTTTTAATCTGCACAAGCACTGCACTCCATAAGTTTGCAATAAGGTGTAATAAAAGGTTTAGATGTCTTATACCTACACTTCCTCAGTGGCTCACAGTACCATCAGCAGGAATGTGTACCAAGTGTGTTTTCCTTTGTGACTGCTAGTTTTGTCATCTTCCTTTCTCTGTAGCTGTTGTGAGTATTGTCTCAGAAAGAGAGCAGTTGAATTTGGGCTGCCTGACATCGCAGTATGCTAATACTTTCAAATTGCTTGGGCCCTCAGGTTCATTATGGTTCAGGATGGCCAGTATTTGTCAGGAAAGAGAAAATGAACTAGTAGCTATTCAGAACAAGACTTCGCTTGCATTGAATAAACGTGGTGAGAAATTATTTTTTAGTTTCTCAGCTGAGACATTAATCTGTGTTTAAAACTTGTATGAGATGTGCCTTGGTTCAATTTTTGCCCTTCTATGTTAACTCTTAAATAAGCCAAGATAAGAGAGAGGTAATTAAATACTTGTCCTCAATTAGTCTTATTCTCGTAAGCAGTCTCATGAAAAATTGCTGTGGGAGGTATTACATGCATTGTCTAAAAAAAATGAGCTTTAACAGTTGTTCCTACCATAGTTAAGTAATACTGTTAAAGATATTTGCAGGTTTTATAGTTGGGACATCTCTGTTCTATAGTTGGGACATCTCTCTGGTTTGGTAAAAGCAAGGTAAAGGACATGTCAAAGAGCTTTTTTCTGCGCCCCCCCCCCCCAAGAAAGCAGCTTCCTGCTGTATGTAGTATTATTTAGTGTATCTATTGGCTAACATTTTCCTTAATCCCGTATTGTAGTCAAAATTGTTGTGCAAGGGTTCTGGCACTTTGAAATGGGGTACCAACCTTTTTTAGCAAACTCAAAACATTCAGCTGACTGACTTCTGAGTTGCAAATCTGAACAATTTACAGACATCTCTCATTGCGATGTTGAGGAAATAGCTGGTCAGGGTTTCCCAAGCACTCTGACTCACAGCACTCCTCAATCTCAATCATGTGATTCAGTAAGGCATAAATAAGCCTCTGTGTGTGTTGGGGTTTTTTTTTTAATAGGCTTAATTACACTCAGTGAAGCAATGTCCTTTTGCTTGAGCAGGGAGTTGCCACACTGCTCTGAAGTGAAAACATTACTAGGAGAACAGGAAGGTTCAAGCAGAGCCACCAAGTTCATAGGAGAAGTGAAGGAGTGTGTACTTATGACCCTGTTCTCTCTACACATGTACACTTCCATGGGATTTAGTGCTGGGGTTTGTGATGGTAAGATGAATGATTCCCTATTTGCCATCCCTGCTGACTGAACAAATTACATGATCAAGATGAACATGGCGTCTCACTTTGTTTTTTCCCTCCCTATGTACTAGTGAAAGAGAAATGAACTGATGGGGAAGAGGGCACATCCCGTGTGGAATGATAAGCCACTTGTATTCAGCAAGGAGATCTTTACATAACACCAGTGATGTTATTGCTTCTTTCACTCAAATTTTTTGTTACTTAGTGTCTATATGCCAATGCCTGCGGGATTCCAGACTCATCCAGTCCACATTCAACACCATGTCTGGCAAATGGGAATTTTAGGTATGTTTTCATGCATAAGAAGGTTAGCATAGGCTGATACCTGAAGCATTTGCTGCTGAACATCTTGAAACCAAATTGTGGAGTAATGCAGCTGCAACTGAAAGGATATTTTCCACCATTAGTGGAAACGGGTGTAGCCAATGCCATTCCAGCCACTGGGCTAGTGCTTGGATCTCAAGGATTGTCTGTTAAACACTGAAGGTAAGTGCTCCGGGTACAACACAGTGTACAATTAATGTTGCATCATCATACTGTGTAATGAGCCTTGCTGGATGCTAACTCCTTGTTACACTGTTTTCTGTAAAAACACAGAATAAAAGATGGCCCTTTACCTTAAATGGTAACCTTCCCAGCTATAGTCAAATTAGTGACAACTGGTTTACAGTAATTGTAAATGGCAGTAAAGTCCATTTACAGGGCTTGGGGCTTCTTTCTTACAGAAATAGCAATAGTGTCCTAGCACAAGAGGACATGGATAACAGGATCCATCCAACACATACTCCCCTTGAAATAGACATAAAAGTGTTGAACAATCACCATTTTGTGAAAATTGCATTGAGGTGTTTATCATCCTGGCGAAGTGAGCCATTCTTGTTTACTGGTCAGCTTTTGTTTTCATGGCCTGTTAAACTAAATGGCATTTTTACCAAGCTCAAATATTTTTTTGATCAAAGTAATAAAGAGCACTTTGAACTCAGCTTAGAAAGCTCCTTCACTTCTTTCTGGTATTTGAAGTCCTTTGCCTATTGAATAAATTACAGGCCTAATGAACTCCCCTTAGTCCCACACATAAATTATCTTGAAATTTGGTCTCTTATCTTCTCCAGCCCCTAATTTGTTAATCACCTTGACACTGCCATAGTTATGAGGCCATGAGCCTGCTGCAATTCTGCTGAATTCTCAGATTGCTTACTTGTAGCCTTATCCTTTTTTTTATTTAAGCACTCTCCCTGAGGTATACATTTCCATGTTGCCATACCACATAAAGTTCTGGCTCAGTTTTAGCTTGGTTCCCTTATTCAGCCAAGAGAGTTTTCTTCATTATTAAGGTGCTCAGCTTTTTGCAAACTATAGGGGGAGATGTTTACTCATTTCTTTCTGGCTGTCGAATGAAGGAACCACCTCACTACCAAAGAGAATGAGAGAAAGGGACTGTATTTTGGTTTCAAGATGTTCAGCATAATTCTGTGTTTGGGCACTGTTCTTATCCTTTGATGGTTGGTTCAGGCATGAGCTTTCTATCCAGTCTGCTTCCCACTGTATTCTTTTGCTTTGCTACAATTTATATATAAACCCACTATCTTAAAGAATTTTTACAAAATAATTTATTTAAAAAGACTGTCCTATAAAGAGAATAAGGGATTTGGTGCCAGGTATAATAAATGGGTAAAACAATTCCATCATTCTCCAAGTTTATTCAAACATCATTCCCTCTGCAAAGAGTTTTCTTTAGTGTCACATGTGTTACTTGAAAATCAGTGAAGGTGACTTATTTGTCAAGTCAAAAAAAACGCCTACCTTTTTCTAAGCCTTTTCCTGCTTTACAGTTGCCTGTATTGTAACAGTCTGGAGGGAAGGTGCCAGCGCTGGAGCCAGGCCATCTGCATAGCTGCACAGACCACAGTCACTTAAGGCTCCTGTTATATAACACTTTCAGAATGGTGCCATTTCAGAAAAACAGTTTTGAACACACAAAAGAAATTGTCCTATGAATATGATCTTCAGATAGCACATTAAATGGGTTATAACTCTGTTCCCTAGCGAATTTACAGTGTAGGGAATTTCATGTCAGTTCAGCTGACTGTCTCATTTTTCAATGTTCCACTATGCATTTTACATCTTCAGTTAAGCTGTTGCTGTTTAAAAAGATGACTTCCATGTCATTTGCAAAGCATGTAGAAGCTGGAGGCAGTTCAGCATTTTGACACTCTTAATTAACTGACGGCCTGTCATGAAAGTAGGTTATAATTAAACGATATGGTAATTTTGGCCATGCTGCTTTTCAAACTATTTTTATATCCCAGCATAATAATTCAAGTGGTGATGTCATGTCAGTGTATGTGCTTCTTCCTCCTCAATACCTACTCAAGAATTGTTGCTCATCGTTCAAAATAGCTTTAAGAAAATAAATTCCAACCACTTCTTGGTGAAAGAGGAAATAGAAATTTAAAAAATTTCCTGTCACAGACTGTGGCCTGTCATCCTGTTGGGGTCTGTTAAGATGATGTGTAATATGTGACAACCTACACGTCCTGTAAGAGATATTCACACGTTCAGAGATCTGCAGGGTTTCTAGGGCAATCCAGTTGGGTTTGTGAAAAATGGCTGGAGAAAACAAAGGTAATTTTGATGGCTACAGAGCCTGTGTTATGTTTGCTCTGGGATTTTGTTAATGAGGTGAATAAAACTGTATTTGGATTTGGCCCAAAACATTTTTGATTAATGGAGATTATGCTGTCTTCAACGGGAGGGGTGGGTGTTGAAGTGGCAGTGCTTTTACTGGGTGAGCAAACATTGTTTTATGGAGGTATTCCAGGATGGACATGTCCCTAACGCAGCCTGACAGTGTTACTGTTCAGAAATGAGTGGGATTTGCCAGAAGCTGGTAATACCCACTGCATTTTGAGCCAGGTTCTTTTGATGTCCATTTTCTGATGTGCTGCCCTGAGGAAATCTGCTGTCTATTCATCTCTTCAACCCTTTAATAACATCCCTTGTGCCAGGAACATCATAATGCTGAATGCCATGACTGAGATGTTACTATGAATATGCTGAAGATCCTTGCTTGGTGTGTGATGAAATGATCTTTGGGGAATAAGTGAAACAAAAGTGCGTGTAGGATATCCTTTAATTCAATGAAGAATGTGGGTGGAGAAGTAATTGAAATGAACAAGATGCTTTGGATTTTCCTTAATGCCTTGAATACTTTAGGGTGTACTTAAACAAATCTGTGTCTGTGAACACTTTGACTGCTCAAAGAACTAATGAAAGCAGCAGGAGCCCATGTCTTTTAACCATTTCTTTCTCTACCCGCCCTCCATTGCACCTTTCCCCTGAGATAAGGGCTCTGTATTCCCTGTGGCAGTTCTGACAGTGGAGAAATAACCATACAAAGAATTCCAGACCTATCTGTGTCTGGCTGAAAAGCCACCCACTGATAAAAGTTACTACAGTGGCTGTCTTCCCTCTGCTGTGCCCTCAGGAGTGACAGTCATTTGAGACTTTCTCCTGTAGCGGTCACCCGTTGCCTCTTTCACATATGGTTGAACTTGAGCAACACATTCCTAACTTCTTCAAAGGAAGATACCTGTATCTGCAGCACAGATGTGTGAACCTTTCTTCTTCAGAAGACTTAGCTCAAAAAAACTGTATGCAAAAATGATGGTGGTTTTGATGCCCACCACACCCACTGTCATTAAGGAGGAGGAGGGTGGGAAAGATCAGTGTGACAACAGCAGATAACCCAAGACAGTGTGGCAAAAGTGGTGCCTGACAGCTTCCTTCAAGAATAAAATCCCTTTTGTTGGAGTTTGACTCTATCACGCATTGAATGATTTAATTACAAAAAATCATGAACCAGAGCTTGGGAGTCATGTATGTTCATGCACAGCAGCTATTCATTTATCGCCAGCACAACAAAGAAGGGAAATTCTTAAGATAACAATGAGCCAACCACATCTACCACTTCCTTTCAAGTAAGTTTCACTTCTTTTCCTTTCTAAAGAAAACCCAGCTCTTCCTCTGAATCCAGAAAGACCTAAAGGATAAATTCATATATGCATATTAGATCAAACTCTTCACATAAACACTGAAAGAAAAAAAGATATTCTAGATAAAGGTTTATACTTCTGTTTACTTACAGCCTCAAAAGAAACCCATCAAGCAACAGAACCAACCAGACTGGAAATATGTAACTGCATGTTCATAGACATCTTGACAACTCTACACTTGGACTGAAGACTTTTTTTTGGAACCTATTTCCTACCTCAACCAGAAGCTATGAGCTTCATGCAAGATGTGTGCTCTTGCTGCCCCTGCTGCCCCTCAGTCCTCTGCCTTTCTATGCCCAAGGACTCGCTGGGCTCCTTCCCTCTGTGTTCTCCCTTATCCTACTGAGACCGCCAGCTTTCCCTGTCCTCCCTCAGGTTCACAGACCTGCAGATCTGGAGGAACTGGTGATGAAGGAAGGTGTTGAGAAAAAATTACTTTGTAGCACTCCCTTTCAGAGCCCCAGTCCTTCACAGTGATGTCTGTAAGGCACCCAGGGATGGGATGCATTTCTGGTGCTGCTCTTACAGCATATGCTATACAAGAAGTCAGAAGTAGTAGTTTCTGATCTTAATCTGTTTACTCTGTGTTCCCACCTTGGTCTTTGATATATGCTTAGGTGCCTTTCACATAATCACAGACTGGTTGAGGTCGGAAGGGATCTCTGGAGCTCTCTAACCCTCTTCTCAAGGAGGGTCAGCTAGAGTGGTTTGCCCAGGACTGTATCTAGTAGGATTTTGAGTATCTCCAACCTCTATGGGCAACCTGTCGCACTGTTTGGCCACCCTCACAGTAGAGATTTTTTTTCTTATGTTTAAGGTGAATTTCCAGAGTGTTAAATATTTTTGACAAAAGCAAGTTAAATCTGTCTGGGGCTGTTCCAGAAAGATATGTTAACTCTGAGGTTTGACTATCCAAGAAGAAAAACTGATTTTTCAGCTGGTTTAGTGTACACGTGGATAGTCCTGCTTTCTGTTGTATAACTGTTACCCCCCCAAAAGAGAGGGCAGTAACACCAGGGCTATGATAGTGCTTCTCTAACTAGGTGACACGGCCCTCTCAGCTCTGGCCTGTCAATGAGGATATAACAGAGGATCTAAAAGCTGAAAATGACACCATATAAAGATGCAGAGAAACTTGTGATTTAAAGAGAAATTAAAAATGTCATAATTTTTGCAGAACAAAGATGAATCAAAAGGAACATAGCAGAAGTAAACAGAATAGAAGATTATATGAAGCAAAATTGATTGCTCCTATATGAGAAAAAAAGGGTATTAAGTTAAATTGTGCAGTAGGGCATTTACATTTGATGAAAGAAAATACTTTTAAAGTACCACAGTTAGTGCGTGGAACTCACTGTTGCAAGATATAGATTAAAACAGGATTTAAAAAGGATTAATTTTTTCTGTATAAAACATGTGTCCATTTATATTAGATAAGTACAAAAATGAACTGATTTATTTAATTTCTACACCCAATCTATAGAAAAGTCAGACAACTTTTTTGGTCATAGAATATAGTTATGTTCAAAGAGACAAAAGAAAAGACTCTTGCATCGAAAGATATCACTTCAACATTCTTAATAACGGGTTATTTGTTAATATCTATGTTGATACAATTTTTCAGTTTGAAATAGTTTCATTTTGTACTATATGTAATTAAAATGGAGTCAAGTTTGAATTGTTGTCTTTTGATTTCTCTAATATTATTTTGTTCTTAGAATTTTCCTTGCATCTGAAGTGTTGACATTCGAGGGAGTGGGTTTCTGTTCACAAAAAGAGTTATTCAAAAATCCTCCACAAAACATCCTCTGTGCTACTGTGTGCTGGTGGGATTCCTTTCTGAAGTGTCTGATGCAGTTTGTTCTCAGCCAGCGTATTAAGTCTTGCCTCTACGAGTGAGTGCATCAAGCGCTGAGTATGTTCACTGAAGCTCACACAAAAGCCTGAGACTGTTATTTATGTAGACCTACTTTATGAACTTATAAGCTCTTTTGTTGGCCCGTATCTGGAGAATCTTTAAAAATCCCCTGTTCTTCACCACTGTGCTTTCCTATTGGCCATGAAGTGTAGATATATTGGTTGCATGTATGGAAAAGTGCATATGGTTTTTTACAAAGGGCTATCAACAACTTAGAAACTTCCTTCTAGAAGCTTTGAGATATGCTGATCCCTCCCTCCTCAACAATATATCACACTTAAGGCAGATTTTTTAGACCAAACTGGCATGAATTATGACTTTTATCCAAACAATGAGAATCTCAATTCTCCTACCATCCTCTGGCACAGCTCCAACATTATTCCTGGAGTACTATCATCTTTGAAAGATGGAAGGTTTTATATTATTGAGGAAATTAAATAATATCACAGCCAAGTAATATCCCAATATACATGGGATAGGATGTGAAATTTGGAGTTCTACAATTCTAGTCCAAACTCTTAAATGCATTTTTTGAGCAATGGGGAGCAGGTTGCTTAATCCTCACAGGGACTAACAGGCATCAGCTATTTGTAAAGTACTTTCAGATCTTCAAATGGAAAATGCATATTTCTCAACATTTAGTAAGATGAAGTTTTGTAGATGAAACTAATTTTTCAAACTCCTATTCATTTTTTAATCTCAAAGGTCTTTTGTTTCAGTGAACCAGAAAGCACATATTTAGGTGATGATTTCATATCTTCCAAATGATAGTTTTTCATGTAATCATCATAATAACACTTTTCATAGGAGACTCTCAAAGTGGTTTCACAGACCTTCATAGTCTCATGCAATACTTGCTCATGTTGTAAATATAACTACTTCAACTGTACACACAAGGAGAGAGAATCAGACAGGTTAAGCTTCACTCAGCGAGTCAGCTAAAGAGTTGAACAAGAACCTGTTTCTCCTGATTCAAAATCCAGGCAGGTTTTTTGTTACTGAGCACAGACATGTTCATCTGGAACATCCTACAAATACCTGAACCCCATGGGTATTCACTAAAGACATTTCCAGCCTCTAGCCAGAGCAGGAATGTAATCAGAAAGGTACTTAAGCATTTCCAGCTCTTCCAAATACAGATGAATAGCAAAATAAATGGTAAGAATAAAATGATCTGAATGTCTGTTGTTTCCTTGTTAACAGGGACTACTAAATCCTGTAATTTGACTTCTTGCTTAGCAGAGGCTTTCAAATTACCCAAGTATCACATCTCAGTCTCAAATACTGATTCCAAATAACAACCCTTGAAAAGCTGTCCTGTAAGTGTTGGGAAAATAATCCTCAATTGCACATGGATTTGTGTCTTCACCCTCTGATCTCTTCCTTGCAATAACCCTGGCCCTGCCATGTCCATGATGACCCTCCTACCACAATGACCTCAGCTTCCTCCACATTCCCTGAAACGCTCCTGGGCTGAGACAGCGTATGCTGGGCGTAACGCGGCGGTGCACATGTGCTGCCTGAGCACACGCTGATGAATAAACTGGCTGCTGCTGCACTGAATAGGTACCAGCTGAGTTGGACTTGCTTTGGCTCACCCCCTCTGCGTCTGGCCGTGGATTGCCACAAAAGTTGTAAGAGTTTAATTTCCTTTGAGATTTACCACTTTTTCAGCTGTGGCAGAATTGGCCAAGAGATCCTAAAGATATGGTAAGGAGGGAAGGGAAGAGAAAGACAAACAATTTAATTGAATAAGTGTTGTTTTCTTACGAAGCTTGGGCTAATAAGCTAAAATGAGTGCCAGAGGGAGAGAAAAAGAAAAAATCAAGATGTAATTAAAGTCCAAAGCCCTCGCTCAAGCTTGCACAGAAGTTTAGCACAGATACAGACACAGATCTTTTAGAGCCTCTAGGCCAGTGTCTGGAATATGGAGAGAAAAGTGATGGATGTTTCATGATTTAGCCAGCGTAGCCAATAAAGAAGTTACACCCCCTTTTAAATGCATAACCTGTGTGAGTTTACTGTTGGAAAGGATTAAAAATGCCATCTTTTTTTTACTCCTAAGAATACATGGCATGTTTAAAATTTAAAGTGGACAAAATAAGAATAGGTATTCAGCATGGAATGACTCTAAATTGACACACGCAATGAGATTGTGACCTATCAGGACTTTTTCTTTTCTAGAGATTAAGTCATATCTGGTGGGAAATGCATCACAGATTAATTAAGTGCCCATGTATTAGTGGCTTTATTGTATGACTCACTAATACTGAGTTAACCTTAATATACGATTCTGAGGATGTTTAGCCAAGCATTTTTATTGATTCAGATTGTTCTGGTGCAGGTAGTACTTGAGTATAATGGATGAAGCCTGCACAAAATTTAGGAAAATCAGATTCAAGGCTGATGAGGTAATCAAGATGTATTAACACAGATGCCACAGGAGCTGGACTAGTCACTCAGCCACTAGAGGGCAAAATCACGACGTTGTAATCTTCATTGCAGGTCTCTTGGTGTCTTTCTAAGGGTGTAATCAGCGAGTTGTTTTTTTTACAACAGAAATTGGTTAAATGATCACTAAGCACTCCACTAGCAGTGGTGGTAGTAATGAACATTTAGAGTATTGTTTCTGTCAGAGTGTGGTTTGCACGCTGTTACTAGCAACCATATGGAAAAAAGCCAACGTTTTATTGCATGGAACTGTGAATAAAAGCTTCAGTCACCCAAGACATCTGGACACTGAAGTTCACAGCACAGACCTTTTCTACTCGAGATCTTGCATGTCATCAGAAGACTGAGTATTTGTATCAGGAACTACATTGGGAAAGTAATGAACATTTTGCTGCAAGGTTTCCTAATTGTTTGATGACAGATATCAGATCAGACCGGGAAATGCCTGAATGTTTTGACCAGTGCCAGGTTCTGGAGAGGTCCAGAGCCTCACATACAATCCCCTACCCAAGTCAGTCTTTAGCCTTCTAATATTAAGTGTTCCTGTTCTTCCGTCCCCTGGTTCTGGCCCTCTCCTGCGCCTATGCCTATTTATTATCAAGCATGTATTCTCTGCTCCCACTAAACCCCCCACTCCGCTGTTCAGGGATCAGGGGTGGGTCAGCTCTGGTATGGACCCAAGGGACTGCTTGGCATGAGAAATATCAGTATCCTGCCAGTGACAGTGGACAGAAGCAGATGCCAGTGGAAGAGTTTAATAGCAGGATAATCATGTAGTCACACTTGTCAGGAGTAACCTCCTAGCTTCCAGCAATGTATGTCTCAGACTTCTTGAGTGAGAAAAGTTATCTTTATATTCAATATGCTTCAGAGGATTTGCCTTCTGCGAACAAGTCCACCCATCCCTTCAACCCATGTAAACATCACGATTCACACGGCTGCTCCCATCATGTGCTCAAGAACACATGATCTGTGTCAGATGATGCTGAAAGGGATGACAGGTTGTTACTTCTCAGTGCTCAAGGAAATCGAGTTCTGCCTAGGCTGGTAACCAGAATCCACAGCTATGGTCACATAGCTGTATCTCATGGGTAACAGATTTACAGGACTGAACTCCTGCTTGTGTTAAAATATAGTTTTTAAAAGCACCTGATTTTGATTCTGACATTTCCAGTGCTGGCAAATCTAACTTGTTCCTCCCTAAAGTGTCTCAGTGATTAATTACCTTTGCTGGTAGAAGACCTCACTGGGAAGCTGAATACATCTGCTTTTAGCATACAGTCACTGAATTTTGGAAGTACTTAAAACCTGTGATTGAGTCACCCCTTCACCTTCTTTTTTGACACTGAAATAGACTGAATGTTTTCACTTTAAATCTAAACCATTCTTATTGGTCTTCTCTGAACCACCTCTTGTTCAGCTTCTATTAAGGAATTTGGATATCAGACTTCAGGAGCAGTTGGACTAGTACCAGAAAAATAAATAAAGACATCTTCCTATATTCTCGTGTTTATAAAACTAAGGATTGCATTAGCCTGTTGGCTACAGCACCACACCACCTGCTCATTTTCTTCTGATTATATGTGATGACTCTCGAGGTTTTTGAGCATTAACTTGTCAGAGCACAAATTCTCTCATCCTATAATCACTGTCTTTATTCCTTGGTGCATGTTTTTACGTTTGGCTGTACAGAAATGCATGTTACTTGTTATCAAGCTGTCTCAAATACTTTACATCATGACTTGTTATTTATGACTCCCTATCGCTTACATCACTTGCAAACTTTGTGATGATTTTATGCTTTCCTTAGAGCCATTCATATCAATACAATATAGTGTAGAACTAATTGCTATAGGACCCAGAAAAACATTCTTTGATGATGACTTCTTATTTCCCCACTTCATAACTGTCAGTTAGCTAGAGTATGAACAGTTCAATGTGTGCTGTGATGAGTCCGTATCATTCCGGCTTCTTAATTAAAATGCTGCAAGTTACCAAAACAAATATTTTGCAGACCTACTTACCTTGATCAACCAAACTTGTAATGCCATTAAAAAATCAAATTATTTTGTCAAGATTTATTTTCCACATTAATTTGCATTTATTGTGTTTCCATCCTTTAATTCTTTTAAAATCAAGTAATGTAGGTAATGTCCCATTATATTACCCAGAATTCTTGTCAGGCTAGCAGGTCATAATTACTCTGGTCACCTTGTTTACCCTTTTAAAATTCGGTACAATATTTCATCCAGGCCTCTGGAACTTTAGCAGTGTTTCAAGATTTATTGAAAATCAACATTAATGGTCTAAAGATACTCTGTGCCAGTGCTTTTAAAACTTTTGGATGTAAGTTACCTACACCTGCTGATGCCCAACTTTATTGGACTCTGTTAAACATCCTCCTCGGTGCCTGTTGTAATGGAATGTATTTCATCATCATCATATGATATTCGTATATCATCTGGTTCTTCCCCAAATACAGACCAGAAATAGTTATTGAGTTCTTGTGGCTTTCCGTCATTATTGTTAACCATTCTACTATTTCCATCTAGTAACAAACTGAAGCTATTACTAAGCTTCCTTTTTCCCCAAGTTTCTGCAATTTTCACCAAGTAGTTAAAAAATCCTCATTTGTCCTTGACTGTGTCGTTCATATATTACTCTTGCATCATGCTGAATCCTGTATCAATTGCCCATAACTCCTAGCTCCCGGTGTACATATGTTGTTACAGACACACATTTTTGTAGTGACCCTGTAACTCTCTGCTGCCCCCTTCAACTAGGGCAACTCATAGCTTCCCCTCACCCTTCTAGCTGTGGTCTTCTCATCCACTTTCCAGTTCCCTGCCTCTTGCAAATTGGAGTGTCCTCTTCTATGTGCTCTTCTTCATGCCTCTTCCTTGCTAGCTGCTCATAAAGAGCTGGGCAAAGATGGTAAACGACCGTCTTTGGGAAAAGAGGTGGCAAACTCAATACCAAGTGTCTGTTCTATCACTGGGCATAATTTCTTATGATGATGCTGTAGAGGCTCACTGACGTGAGACTGATGTACATGGAAGAGCTAAAGATACTTTTTGGAGAATTTGTAACTCTGGCGCTTGTATAGAGATGTTTCCCATTGCTCCTAACTCCCTTTTTGCATGCTTTCATAAGACAGCCTTCTTGCAAAACAGCCAGTTATGATATCCTTCAGGTAAAAACTCTTAAGTGTTTGGTGAGAAAACATTCCAATGAATGGCTGTATGCAGAGGGATTAAAGTAGAACAAAATTATGGTAGTGATATGCTTCTGTGAGACATACGTAGATGGCAAACCTAGCTTGCATGCTTTTGGCCAGAGGGTACAAAGTGTTACATTGCTCACCCTTTAATTTATTTCCTTTTTCTTTCTCAGGCTGTTGTTTAACAGTCTGAGGTGTTTCCTGAGAATTGTTTTGAGGATAGTAATTGTGTGTTGGACAGATCTGAACTCCTCATCTGTGCTTTACAAGCATAACACCACTAATTGCTAAAGAGATAGCAAGTTGGGGTTAACCAGGAACGTTTTATGGGAGAAAATAAATTCCATCTCCATTAACATGCTACTACCAGCTATGATTGATTAACATTTTTTATCTCCTCAGTGCTTTGCCTATGGATTGATGATTCAGTTGATAGGGAGTATTTTGTATTTTCTGCTTGAAAAGCACATAGTTCTACCAGAATCAATGAATAAACATTAAGTGCTTCCCTTTCATTTCAAGTGGGATGGGCTGATGCTCTTGGAGCAAGAAGGCCTAGATTTTATCACCAGGGCTCATTACACCGTATTCACTGCCATATGTAGGAAGTTAATGGAGAAGCCTAACCTGCTGGAAAGTGATAGCCTGCAAGTGCGAAGACCCGAGGAGTGGGAATGGCAGCGCAACTGCATTAGCAGCCACCGCACTCGCCTTTCCCTCCCTCCTAGAGGTGACATGGCGCTCCGCTGCGGCCAGGAGGAGGCCAGAGCGCTGGCCGAAGGTGAGGGGACGGCAGCTCTTGCCCCTTCCCCTGACGCGGGGCGAGCCGTTCCTGAGGGGGAGCCGAGGCCACGGGCACCTGAGGCGAGCGGCGAGGCGCGGGGTGAAGCGAGGGGCTCCTGAGGCGATGAGGGTCGGGGCGGGAAGGGCGAGGCCGGCGCGGGGCGAGGCGTTAGCGGGGCGCGAGGCGGTGCCGGGGGGCGCTGCCCTCCGCCCAGCAGGGGGCGGCGGCGCGCGCTGTAGCCGGCACGGCGGCGCGGGGATGGCCGCCCCCCGCCCCCCGCCGGCCCGGAGCGGCGCCGCGAGTCACACGCGGGAAAGTGACATTTTCTCGAGTTCCCGAGTGCCCGCAGCCGGGCGGGGAAAGGTGCCCCCGCTCCCGGCATGGGCGCCGCCGTGGCCGCCTCCTCTTAGAGAATGGGTGAGACTCCGAGCGCAGTTACGATTTGGCGTAACCTGCCAGTTAGCCTTCGCTGTTCTGAGGCTGTTTCTGTGAGGGACGAGCGTGGGGGTATTTTTTTTGTTTGGTTGGTTTTTGTTCCGGAATCCTGCTTGGCTGAAGAGTTAACGTGTCTTTGAGCGGATGGCTCCGTGTCTGGGCACCCCTCAGCCTGGCCGTGTGGGCGCGCACGGGCGGCTGCGGGTGTCCCACAGGACAGGGTGTCCCTCCCTGGCTCTGAAATGGCGAAATAGAGCCCGAATGGCTCCCCGCCGCGAGTCCCCCTGCCCACGGCGTGTCGGCGCGGCTGCAGCCGGCTGCGGGGTAGCTCCCCCGGCCGAGGGCACCCGGGTAGCGATGGGCGCCTCCCCCGGTGCCTCCCTCCGCCTGTGGGCGGGAGGCCCCGGCTGCGGGTGGCGGCCCACAGGCTTGGCGGGACCCCGCGGGAGGGGGGGGCCGGGGAAGGCGGGCGGGCTCCCTGCGCGGCGGGGCGTCCCCCCTGCGCCGGGTGACTCCTCCCGCTCGCCGCCCGTGACGCCCCGGCGGTAGGCGGCCGGGCCGGAGGTGGCGGCGGCGCGGCCTGCCCGGCCCCCCGCGCGGCGGGGCGGGGGTGCGGCAGGCTCCGCACTGCCTCTCCCCGGCGGTGCCGCAGTGCCGTGCGCTGCCGCTGGGGCCGGCCAGGGGGCGCTGGCTGCCGGTAGCTGCGGCGGCCTTGGCCGCGGAGCCCAGCGAGCGAGCCCGGCTGGCGGGCGGGGAGGGCGGGCGCCGGCCTCTCCAGCGCCCGCGGGGTCTGCGGGGCCCGCCCGGCAGCGAGCTAGCGAGCGAGCGGCGGCGGCGGAGCGCGGCCCCGGGGGATCCTCCTCGCCATGCAGACCCGGCGGCGCCTGCTGCCTCCCGAGGTGAGTGAGCGGCGCCCAGCCCTCCGCCCCCAGGCCCGGGAGGCCGGGGGATCCCGGCTCCCCAGGCCCCTGCCGCCCGGAGCGAGGCCCGGCGGGCGGGCGGGGAGGGCTCCGGCGCCTCAGCGGAGCCGCCGAATCGCCGACACCGCCCCGGCCCCGGGGCCTCGGGGCTCCGGGTGCCCCCCTCGCCCCGCCGCCCTTGTCCCCCACACGGCGCCGAGGGGAGAGGCGCCTCGCCGCCCAGGGGGAAGGCAGCGATCGCCCCTCAGCCCTCACCGGCGGCGACGCCGGTTCTCCGAGCCCTCTCCCCGCCGTTTCCCCTCTCCGTCCCCGGGTGCCTGGACTGGGTGACCCCCTCGCCCGGCGCGGCCGGGGCACCGTCCCCCGCCCCGCACCGGCGATCCTGGAGAGGGGAAAGAGCTCTTGCCGTCCTCCATCGGGGCTCCCCCCCGGGACCCCCCGTGTGCCGCCGGCGCGGGGCGAGGCGAGGCTGTTCCTCGGCCCAGAGAGGGGAGGATCCCCCTTTGCATCTCGTGCCCTTTTTATGGCCTGATCTCCGCTCTCTCCCCGGGCAGGGAATGTTTCTTGCTCATTGCGATGTGTAACAAGTCACTCCTGCAATGGTGGTAGTGGTGGAGGGGGATGGGGCGAGCGGGCGGGATGCGTTTTATAACATCTCTAATTACGTGAAACTGTGGTCATGTCTCACTGTAAGAATAACTGGCGCTCTTGGCGTGTCAGACTTTTTGCAGAGCTGGATTAGTTACTTGCTCATAAATGTTACGGTTAAATAGGTGCATATGATGGAGGGTGGCTGAAGAACTGTTTTTATCTTGTTAACCAGACTGAGAAGCAAGTAGCAGATGGGAATTGATAGACTTTATGTTTTCGTGTTAACTATCTTGTTTATTTATAGACAAGATATTCCTGATTATTTTGTGACAGAGGTTTTTCAGACGGTTTAATTTTTACGTGTATTTTCATTCAGTTCAAATATTAGAAGTTGACTGAATTCTTGCAATCTTTTCATTAAGTATGGTTGTATTAATTAGAATTTCTGAATAACACTGCCCTCAATACTTTGGTCCAGGCTGAATTCAAAACTGGAAGGGGCCCTGTATAAACAAATAAAATAATCAAAGAAAAGATGCTCTACTTGAATAAAAGCTTTTATTTTCTTTGGGCTGCATTTTACTGACTAGGCAATGTTTTAAAACATTGTAATTAACTTTTATTAGCAAATCATTTTTGATTGCATGGAACGAATCCAGATTTTAGATACACCTTCAGTGGCTGAAACATCAAAATCCTTTGTTACTGCCTGAACCCAGTAGTGCAGTTCTTTTTATAAAGTTATAGCATGTGATACAAAATGAGAACAGTCTCCTTGACCCAAGAGAGACAAAATTAAAAATCTCTTCAGAGGTTTGGGGAATCTGAAATGGAAGCTGAGTAAGGGCCTGAAATCTCAAACAAGCCTCCCTCTAATTCAAGCCCGGATCTACACCTAACAAGTTACCGTGTTCTGTCACAGTGTGATTGATTGTCTAATTGTCCATTGCTTTATGGTGCCTTCTTTAGTGTGTGAAAAAGGAAGAAAAACACCCCGAAACTGCAGTGCTGAGTCCTGATATTGGGTGTTATTTTTGTGTGTTAGTTTTGAGTCAGTTATTAGGCTGGGGATTAAATACTTTCAAACACACATTTCAGGATCTGAGGCCTGGGGCTAAGACCGAGATGAAATACAGTTTTTTTACTTTGGCATAAAGTCTGGCTGTGATTGTCTCAGGGAACAAAGGTAGAGACTGAACAAAGTTGCAGTATTAAAACTTGTGGCCAAAGAATGATAAGCTTTTAATGTCTGTTGTGGCCTGTCCACTAGCTATGCCAGCTTGAGCAGAAAATAGCTTGCTAGTTTACAGGCTGTGTATAAAAAATTACCTGGAAATTATTCTGCAAAAGGGTTAGAGCAAATTTTTGCTTTTGAATAAAAGTTGACCAAAAAAAGAAGAGATTTTTGGAAGAAGTTGTGAATTCATGTTTTGTTGATCAGAAACATATTTTGATGCACTAAGCTGAGAATTTTCCAAATAAAAGGGAGTTTATTGACAGAAAGTCAGATGAGGGGTAATAGTTTCAGCGCACAGTTAGTCTGTATACTGGTGAATTGGGGATCTTTTCCAGAACATTGTTGGAAGACACCGGTATATTCATAGACTACTTTGAAAGTTTTATATCAAGGCTACTGTTTATTTTTTTAATGTGACTGAGATTAAAATCTCTAAAGAAATTGAAAGGTGGCCTGTTTTAGAGCTCTATTTGTGATTCTTTGAGACTTGAACTTTGAAATGAACAGAGATGTGAACTAACATGCTCAGTTTTCCCTCCAGTTGTTTTTGTGAATCTCTGAGAAATGTGTCTGTACAATGATACTAGGAGTTTACAAAGCTTTTTGTATTGATAAGAAATATATAGTCAAGACTAAATGTCTGATAGTAAGTTAAAGCATTGAGATTTAGGTGATAGAAACAGCTTTTACTTTTGTGTTGGCTTTAAGTGTTGGCTACATCTTGCAACACTGGGAAAATTACATCAATTAATGTAAATGGATGGGAAGTTTTAAAAGATATATCAAGGATCCTTCATTGACACAGTAGTTTCTACTTAAATTAGAATTCAGGATACATATTTGTACAAACTTATTTGACTAGAGCACAACATGTTATGTAGTTATCAAAAGGGTAGCACACAGCATGACAAAGTAAATGATCATTTAATCATAATACATAAATATATTTTATAATTGTTTTATAGATATAAATGATTCTGTGTTTACAGACTTTCCTACTTATTGTTTGGTTGGCTGGGTTTCACTTAACTGAAACTAAAGCATAACACAATCTCTTTTTTTAATTTGACTGTTAGGATTCTTTTTAGACACTGAATATCTGTAGATTTTTAAGGTGCCCTGTTAAATCTTAATGAGTGTAATTCTTGGCTAGTGTTTGTGGGAAGGAATGAGTTTGAATGTCATACCTAGGGTATTAAACTATGTTGTTCCTTTAAATGTTAGTTTCTAGAGAAAATTACAAGACATTGCGGATCCCAGGACCTTTTCATTGGGATTAATGGAATGCTGCACTTGGTGATTTTGTCTTTGACAGGTCTTTGTTTCGTGAATGTGCTTTATGACGTTTTCTCCCTTTTGCATCATACACATGTGGAGTTTGGAATATTTAGGAATTCTGCTGTTCAGGCTGCCATAGCAGACAGGTGGAATAGGAAGAATTTTTTTGAGGCAAATTTATATGTGTTCTTTCACTGATTCTTTCCATTATTGTTTATTACTGGAATATTACAACAGTAATTATATCACTGTTGTATTGCTAGAAGAGATAAGTAGAAATGTGTAATATTCATACTTATTTTTCAGAAATAACAGCCCTCCAACTAGTACATCAGCATCAAATAGGCTAAAGGTGAATGATAGAGGAAATCTGTAAAGGGTCACTTCAACTATTTTAAAGGTCATTACTAGAGAAATCCAATTAATTTAGAAACACAAGTTAAAGACAGTGCGTGGCCAGGAACTTATGGGTGACAACACTGGGTAGATAGTTCCTTCCGTATTCTTTCATCCGGATTTGCTCAAGTGGCAGTTGACTTGAAGAAGCAAGTCCAGTCAGCTGAATTTTACACAGGCATAGTTCTGTTATAGTAAAAAAAAAAGTGGTGGGGGAGGGGAAGAAGAGTGATAAACTATGTGAAAAACAGGTGTAGAGTCACAATCTGTAGATTTTCTCTGTTTCAGAAAGCATGGAGCTAGAGTGCTCTCTGAATAGCTTGCATGGTATCTTCAGTCTAAGTGTAAACGAAGGCAATAGCTGTCTTAGTTATGAAGGCCAGTGAAGACAGAGCTTAAAGAAGCTTTAATGTTGTTTTGCTTCCATGCAAAATTTGATAATTTGGAAATATCAATATGTGTCAGTCTGACCATATGTTATGTTTTGACGTTTTGGTGTCCATATATTAAACTTTTCACATATTCTATCCCCAGGGTCCAGTGTGCATTGGGCAAATGAAAACATGGACTTCAGTGTTGGATTTCTCCTTGTATTGGTTTTTCGTTTGTCTCTATATTCTTGAGTAGCAATTATTAACTTTCATATTGAGTTATTTGCAGATAATGCTAGTGGCTGTACCCTTTATATTCTGTATCTATGTCATATACAGAATATATAAATATCTTTGTCTTGTTTGCTGTATGTGTTAATATTACTTATATCTGTGATATTTTGATGGCAACTGGAGCTACAAATCTGCTTTATGAGTCAGTGGTATCAGGGAATACACTGAAGGTCCAGAAGCATTCCAGTGTGCTATGCTAGGATCGTCTAGGTTTTTGTAGTGCTACTAGTGCTACTAGATTTTGCATGCTACTAGTATAGATTTTGCTTCTGTTTTCTGTATTTTTCCCCCCTCCTTTAATATCAACAAGAAGCTTGATGCCTTTTTTTGAGAGATTGGTTGCATAATGAAGTTGAGTCGGACTTTACAATTGGAAATGGTGTTGCAAGCTAATAATTTTTCTTAAAAGTTGTTTTGTTGGATGTCTGTTACTGGTTTGGTTCCAACATAGTAACAAAGGCGGAAAGCTTTCTAGTGGAGTCTTGAGGCATCAACTGATACTTTAGATAGTGCTGCTGAACCCTGGTTTAGGGTATGGCTTTGTATATAAAATAATGCAGTAATGTGTCTTTGCTAGTGTCTTCCTGTTTTTTGGCCTGGCTCAAGCTGAACTGATGTTCACAGTAGTTAGAAAAAAACACTAAAGCCTAATGTAGACAAAGCTGGAACTGGTTTTTTTCTGTTATTATCCATGTATGAAAATACTTCTGTGTTGTAGATTTCAGTTTGGTAACTATTTTAGGACTGTTCCCCAGCTATTCTTTGTTAGTGATAGAGGAATTAGACATGATCAGAGATGCTGGAAATGTTTTTAGCTTTTGGTTTGTGTTGAAAAAATCCCTTGTCCAGTTAAGAGTTAGAAAAGAAATGCTATCTACCAAATCATGACTAGTCTTACTGGTAATGTTTCATTGTGAGTCTTATTGACTTCTTGTACTTCAGTTCTGCCAAACAGCAGTTGTGGGCCTGCATAAAAAGGCAAAATGTTTAGCATATGTCTTAAGTTCAGTGCCTTTATTTTTTTAATGAAGTGGTAGCTGAGAGGAACCTGTTCTTCCCTCATCCCAGCGTACAAAGAATCCAGAGGCCATTTCTTATCAGGTGATAATTTGAAATTAGGCCATGCTTATGTCAGAGATTTATGCATGCTCTATGAATTACAGAAGTGCTGTAGCTGCCCTAGAAATACTTATCAGCCTTACTTCTGGATTCTTGCAGTTTTTAAAATTATTGTAATAGGAAAGTTTTTGTTTACTTCTATGATATACTGAAACCATTTTTTTATAAAGAATAGAACTCAATCTTTATACATCTGCTCTGAGTATAACATACATATTTCACTCTGAATCTAAAATTTTATTTGGGGAAGTAATATGGGTGAAATACATTAGAAAATTCATAGAAGATTATCAATGAAAGAACATACACTGGTACATTTTTCTGAAAAGTAGTGTGATGAGCTAAAAAGGGGTTGATAATGTTCAGTGTAAGAAGCAGATCAAAGAGCTCTCTAAATCGCATAATAGCTTCTTTATCTGTGAATGACACTGACTATTAGAGGAGCTTTTCTGTTCCAGATTCAGTTTTGTAGTGTCAAAACTCTGCTTTGAACTCAGTGTACATGTTGACTTACCTGTTTGTACTCCAAGTGTGATCTAGAAGATTGATTTAGGATCACTAAAATAAACGCCAAGCCATTTGAAACTGAATTTGTAGAGTATATGGTTGTTACAAATCCAGGAAGAATTGGCAATCATGTGAATGTGCATAAAATTTATTGCTTGATTGTTTGGCCAGTCAGATTATTGGAAGTTTAGGAGATACTGCAGGACAAAAATTGCAAATATTTTCAGCTCTGTGAGTTTTTTGTTTCTTAGTTACTATTTACTGTACTTTTAACCCAGACAATGAAACTGTTCTCTCATCTGTTTCCTTTTTCTTCTTCAACAGCTTTGATTTTTTTTCTTTTCTCTCTCATTTTTTGAATTGTTGGATTTTAAGAGGAAGGTTTAAGAATGGTGTCATTAACAGTAAAATATGGGTCCTGGTTTCTGGTGATCTAGATTCCTCTGGTCTGTGTCGTGCTCAGACCTCATTCTGATCTTGGGTGTGCCGCACACCCAGTATCTCTGAGATGGGCTTTGGTGATCTGTGTGGGGGTGACATGGGTAATCCCTGTCCCAGTCATCTGCTGAAGGTGCCTAGCAGAATTAAATTTGTATTCCCTCTTCAAGTTCTGCAGCTCTGAGCTTTGCATATTAATTTAAACAAAATCAAATTAATTTTGTTTCTACACCAGACTGGGAAGTGCAGTGAGTGAAGAGGTAGCACATTTTCTTTTTCTGCAGGTGTTGTAGAGAAGGAAAGGCAAATGGGCCTTGGTAATCTATCGCAGAAGAGGGGTGGACCTCTGGGGCTGGTGGTTTCTTAAATAAACATGATAGGAAAGAGTAGAGTGTATATCTTGGATCTCTATGTGTGTCACTTCATTAATTGTTGGATAGAGATAATGCTTACCTGTCTTTTTAGGACATCACAGATCCAAGGAGCGTGTTGTCTGACGTCATGTCAATGTAATTTTTTATTCCCTATCTACACTGTAATGCAGATAATGAACATTTAATATGAATTGAGATCATGTAAGAGGAGAGTTCCCTCTTTGCCTATTTTTTTTTCATTTATCTAGTGGTCTTTTCGAAATTGTATGTTCTGCAATACTGTAGAAATACATGCTATAGCTTGCTTCTGAGGCTTGTGTTTTGTAGAGAAAGGCACAGGTATCTATCTGATTTACACCATTTTGGGGGCTTAAACTTCGATATATAGCTACTGTTTCTGTTTGCTGGCCAGTTTGATAGCAGAGTCCATTGGTTGTCATCATGTTACAAAGTTACGTTGTGAGTGCTCTACTGGTTAACTCAACGTGAGTATTGTAATGATCTCTTATGTTGTGAATTGAAAAGTATGTGCAAAGCCCATTTCTTAGGGTATATTATTAACAGATCGCTTTAAATAGTATATATATTGAAACAGCCTCTTAACTGAAATATCAAATTGCATTGATTGTAGGAATTTCATACTGTGTTTTTGTATAAATGATGAAGGCTGAATAAAACCCTAGTATACTTCACGTATTTCAAAGTTCTTTCTTTAATCTTTTATAAATGTAACTTTAAAAGCTCATTACTTAACTTTAAGCATCAGTCTACCTATGTACTTTTGTGCTTTCAAGTAATTATATTAGTGTACTGGCATAATAGCTTCTGTATTGTATTTACCTTAGTTTTAGTTGACAAATCACCTGTAAAATGCATTTTAACCTATTGCTGAAATTTGCACATAGATTTTTTTTTTTTTGTATACTCCTGTAGAATGAACATGGGTTTTGTTATGCCGAGAATTAGAAATTGTTTCTTGAGACTCATGGGTAATAGATAAATATATATGTAGTGGGTTTGTTCCCTCATTCTTGTCCTGTAATGCCCTTTGTGGTTATATTTCCTCTTTTTTTTTTTTTTTTTTTCTGCCATTAAACTTAATTTCTGTACAGATGGCTGGTAGATGCAGTTGTACCTTCTTCTACTTTGGGAAAATGTATAAATAGTGGCTCCTGAGTAGTTAATAAAACTTGTCTTAACTAGAGGTTTCAAATAGAGAGATGCTTGAGGGAAGCAGGTAGCTGTGCCAGAAATTTTATTTCACAGTCTAAAAGGCTGAGGGTTTAAATGAATTCATGAAGAAGCTATGACGACAGTAAATAATGATAAGGATAGGTAGAAGGCGGGCTGACAGTTACAGTGATGTCTTACAATTTGACAGTTATTTTGGCCACATGTGTTCGGTTGTTTGGTTTGGGTTTTTTTGATACCTGTTTTGTCTAAAGACTTTCGTTTATGTTTGCAAAGTGGATGCATCACCATTGGTATTGGGTTTGTTCTCACTGTTCCTAGAAGTGAGGAATAATATCGTGTGGTTGATAAAGTTGTTTGCAACTGGTTTATACCAGTGGATCTGAACAGTGATGTTGACACATATGGAGTTTCTCTTTTTTTTTTGTCAGAGAAGGAAGGAAGAATGGGTAGGGAGAAAGAAAACAGACGTAGGAAGAAGTGAATGATAAAGGTGTGTGTTTGAGAGGGGAAAAGAAGACTAACAGATGAAGAAAACAGAACACAAGAGTATACTACAGTCTGAGAAAGAGAGGTAAAGAAAAGAGGTAGGGATTCATGGCTGAGCAGAATCGACCACCATATCAGTGGACAAAATAAGTGGCAGAGGTTTCTCAGTTTTGGACTATCTGAGAAACATTGCATCTGAGTTTAGGAGGATTTGGTGTTCCTAGAGCTCCATAAAATTTCTGAAAACTGTATTTTGACTCATTAACAAGGAATGCTTTCAGATTTTTTTCATTTTTTATCTGTTAAGCCTTTATTTCCTGTCACTTTCAACACTGATACAGAATTATGGGCACCTTCTTGCATAAATTTGAAGTAAATATCCTGATTGGTCTATTGCACCACTGAAGCAATGGAAAAAAAAGCTTTACAGCAAATCTGAATGGAAGTTACTCACCATTTCTGTTGGTTAGCGCTTATTCCCTTCAGTACTGTTAAAAGCATGTTAATGGACCACAGCATAAATTAGAATCATACTCGGAAATAGCAGTTTCAGTACACACTGTTGCCATGGATGTATTGAGTTGTATTGAGTGAGTTACTAGTTACAGAAGACTTGAGACATAATACATGCGAGCATCAGCAATGTAGTTAGATTGTGATCACAAACGTGGGAGTGAACTTTGCTACGTTTGACAAGACAACAATGTTTTATAATGTGTTAGTATCGTGTGTGTATATAAATATATATAAGTTTAATCTTGGCGTGGTATGAACAGAAAGGTCAACACAAAATGGGAGTTAAAAGTTGCTTCCTTTGAGGTAATTTCAGGTTGAAGGGAGTATGAAATAAAATTCACAGATCTCTGATTTAGTTTTCAGTGATGCATTGTAATCCAGTTCTATATAACACAGGATTTGAGAACTAGTAACTGTCTTCTCTCTATCATTGTGATATTTCTTAAAAATGTGTGTGTGTGAGATTTTAGAACACTGTTATGTTACGTAGTTATCAAAGGAGCAAAAATGACCACAGCAGTGTTGGGAAGAGGGTGTATCCATGTGTGTTGATAAAGGTAGCATTAGTAGCTGATTGACTGCTCTTCAGTAGAAAGTGACTGTAGACTTTCAGACTTTTTCTGTACAGATTGTCCTTTCTCTAAAGAGCAGCTGAGTGCATAAATTGTGTCACTTCTAGCAGCTTCTCTCCCCAGTGGGTACAACTCAGAATTGATGGGCTAGTAAATGGTAGTAAAGCGGTTTCCCTCTTTGCCCGTTGTCCTTTTCATCTGTCCCATTCTGGTTGCATGGCAATTCTGGCTTTTATTATCAGATACAGATTTTGCTCATGGCACCTGCAAGTATCGGCCCCTCGTGGGTTTTTTAAAAAGGACAGTTCATTGGCAGTTGTAGGCATTTAATTAGTGATTCTAGGGGACCTTAGTCAGTTTTTCCCTTATTGTCCAAATCTAAGAAACATTGATCAGTATATTTAGAATTCATTCTTGTTTCTACCCTACATTAGAAAGAAGAATAACCTGTAAAGTATTAGAATACAGGATTAATACACTCTGAGATACATAGTGTGTGACTTTAAATAATTTTATTCTTCAGATCTTCTAAACATTAACTCCTAATAGTCAAACCCTTTTTTCTCAAATACAGAAACATAAAGAGTCATCTCATAAACCTATTTATTTATATTTTTTACTTTAGTTTGTATTCAAGTAAGTTAAATAACAGCTTCAGTTCAGTATGTTAAATGTATTGATTTTTTTTAAAAAGCGCATTGTTACATTGATGACATTACATGGAATCCATACACAAATTAAGAAACATGATTTCATATTAAATTTATGTTTAATACACTGTGCATAATTTTTTTGTGGTTTACAGTATTTTAAACTTGGGAGTTGTATGAAACAAAGTGTTATAAAACATTAGATTTATAAACCACTAAATTTTGAAGTGAGCTCTATGAGCATATGAGTAAGCTCAGGAAAGGGTTTTCTCTTTTTTTCCAGGTGTATTCCTCTGGAAAAAACTTGCGTTGAGGGCAGCACTGCAGTGTGAACCTCTCTATTTGATTTTTCCAAAGAGCCAGGGATGGATACTCTTCAAGGCAGTCAAAAGTAGTTATACAAGAGGGACGCGTGGTTCCTGTCTCCAGGTACTGAGGGCCCTACCTCTGCAGCGTGCTCAGGAAGTACAGACTTTTTGGCAAGGCTGTTTTTTGTGTCAAGAAAAGAAATCAATTTCTTTCTCCTTGAAATAGTAAAGAGGGTAGGAAATGGAATTTATTTTCTACTGTAAACTGTTATAAAGCAGGTGTCCTTTTCAGTTGGGCTGCTTTCTCTTATTTACTGGAGGACAAAGGTTGATAACGCTGCTGTAATTTTTCTTGTCTCCCTGTTACTTTAGACTGTGATACTTTCTATAATGCTTCTTTGAAGTTGCTGCTCTTTTGACTGCCTTACTACTGCTCTGGCATGTGTGAATGTCTCCTTATGGAAACTTGGCTGGAGACAAAAGTGAAAATAATAGCTTTAGAATGGCATGGGGAAAAGTCAAGGGAAAAGATGCAAATATTAGTGAAATAATTAGAGACTGTATTCTGCTTTAGGTGTTGTCCATCTCTATTTGTTCAGTTGATTGGAAAAAAAGGCAAACCAATGCAACATGGAAATAGTTTATCTTTTGTCAGCGTTCATGGGTAGTGAGAGAGATGCTACAAAGTGTTGTATTACACAGAAATAGCCTGCCATGCCCCAGTCTACTCTTGGGTTAATTTACATTGAGTAGTAGGAACATCAGCGAATTATGGGAAATAAAACCAAAGGATACTTGGACATCTTGAGCTTTTGGTGCAGGAAAAGGATTAGCAGTGACTGTATCTTGTTTATATTTGTTACATTTCATCTCTTGCTGCTGTTTTTAATATTTCTTATTAAATGGATTTATGGTGAGTTTTAATGGGATTTTCTAATCCTGGACTGTTTCTTAGACAGGTGTTTTTGAAAAATTCTGTTGTTGTTTGCTGAGTCTCCATTAATAAATCAGAATTTTAAAACCAATTTTTTTTTCCTGGTTGCATTGCACAGCTGCTAGTTTAATTTACTAACAGAAAATTCATGCTGAAGTGTTTAATTTGGGGCCTAATCTGAAGTCCTTGCCATTGCAGGCATTTTTGTGTGTGTGACACAGATATTGCTACTGCTGTGTCACAAACATTTTATAACACCCGCCCTTTCTTTTATTTGGCACACACTAGGTAGAAAGAGCCCCATAGTTTGTCTTTGTATGGAATAAATAGCTGTTTGACAGTCAATGTAGTGTTCAGGAAAAAGATAACAGCAATGGAAAATGAAGCTTGCTTTCATTCAGTTAGTACAGACATGCACTCTCCATATAGATTGCGGGTGCTGTTGTGACGGTGTATCCTGAGACAGGTCTGGATGACTGCCTTTGTGAGAGAAGCATTCCTGCGTAGTATTTAGTCTTTCTACTTACAATAAATTTTAAAAAATAATACAAACACATGTTCATGTGAAACTTGACTAAAAGTTGCTGATTCATTTGAGAGAGGCCAAGCAGGAACCATTATGAAGTGACAAAATTGTTGGGCACATGGTAAATTACCATTATTGAAAGCATTTAATCACTTGAGTGAAGAACCCCCACCTTTTCCACTTGTGAAGATTTAGCTTTCACATGAACTGATCAGATAAAATAATTCATATTTTATAACTGATGTGTGTCCTGAAACGTTCTACCTATTTCCCCTCTTGTTTAAGTACGCTGTTTTCCTATTAATGTAACACTCTGCTATAGTATTTCTTCTTGTAGTTTTTATTCTTGCAAAGTTGGGACCTGAATACATCCCTTGTCTGTAGTCTCTCTGAATCTCCCATCTGATAGTTCCAGAGTGTAGACAAGCTAGGAAGTTAAGATATCAGCGTTGAAATCTAGGTTTGGATTTAAGATAATGCCTCGTTCAACTAATCTAGCAATAATAAAGTGCCTTAAAATGGCTGCAAATGTATTCCTGCCTACTCAAAGACATCTTCTCACTGGTAGCACATTATAGAGGATCTGTAGTGTAGTTAAGGGTTGGATCCTTGCCAGTAGATGGAAGCATTTTTTAGCATCTCTTCATGCTTTGAGCTTTTTCCGCATTTTTTTAACATAGTATCAAAATTGCTTCTTTTTCGGTCTCTTTCCATTTATTATAAGCTATTCCAGTTTGTGCTAGTTCAGATTACTTCCATTTGATGTTGTAAACATTTTTTACATTCTTTTTTGTGGAAGATATTTCTAATTTTATATTTTTAGAGCTCTTCTTCTATTCTTCATTCTCTTTTTATTCTGGGCACGTCTCTGCTTGTCAAATTTATCTTCAATTTCTGTTTTGCTTTTGCAGTAATTGGCAGTCGCCCTCTTGGAGCTCCTGAGGGAAATCATACATGTAGGGTATAACCAAAGCAACACCTGAGTGATACCACTGTAGGGCAGGAGACAGAAGAGTTCAGCCAACCATCAGCAGAAGAGATAAACTGTAAAATCATCAAAGTAAGCAAACTGGAACATCAGAGACATTGGGCCTCGTTCATTTGTAATGATCTTAGGTCTCAGTAGGCACATAATTTTTAGGTGGGAATGCATATATTTTTCTCAGGTGTGATGGAACCCTTTTTTAGCAGTGTGTATGATTTGTGAAAACCTAATAATCGCTATGTTATACATGGTTGTGAATATTCTTGACTCTGCTTTGTAGTTATTCTTTTTGTCCTTGATTTTTATTTTAATATAGTTCTCTTACATTAACTTCTTATTGGATAAAGAATTTGACTCTGTTGTCAACTTGTTACTTTTTTAGGAAGTTGAAACCTTATAATTTACTTTTTTTTAATCGCTTTTTGTTTAAATATATTACATTCATATCTTAAGCATGCTTTGATTTTTGCATTGATCTTTGTAAGGGGAAATGGCTGCCGAGAGTAAACGTTTAATTCTAAACAAAAAGCTCTAGGACCTCCAGGTAATACCTCTTCAAAGCTTTCTTTGGAGACTGCTAGTGATTGATTGGATCTGTGTTCTTCTCTGTTGAATGGTTACAGACAGAAAAGTTACTACCTGGAAAGAATGGAATAAGGAAAGTGTATCAGAATAAAAACAATGAATAATAAAGCTGTACTGTTGCCCTGAATATCACTTGCCTAGAAGGCTTGTTGGCTTAGAGCACTGGTAACAGCACAGCATGTTTCAGCTGTAGGTTGCTAGGTCTGATCTGTTTCTGATAGGTAAAGATTGAACTTTGTGGTTAATGTATGACCAACTGGTTCATGTGAAACGTGTTTGATGTTCATGATGCAGTTGACAGGCCTTGTCATAAATCAAAGAATTGTCATTAATTGATCCATCTTTTCAAAGGGATCATGAAAACGGAATCATTTTTCTCCACCTACAGGCCAGGAGGGGACATGGTGGTAGTACACATAACCTTGCTCCGCTGCCACATGTACTTCACATCTCTTTGAAAAAGCTTATCATTCTGAAGCCTCTCAGTGGAATTAAATTCCCCTCACATCCATTTTTGCATGCATATGAAGCCTGTCTGAAGAACTTTGTGATATAATAATTTCTACTGTTTCCCAAATATCCAAAATTTATCTTAGCTTATAGACGTAGAAATTTACATGGCATCAGAAATTTTACTTGCCTACAGGAACAGTTCTGTTGGCATACAAAGCTGTGGGGTATTATTCTGAGTTTGGAAACAGTACTACTAAGGGTGCTACTGTTCAGTTCATTAGTTTCCTGGAATTATTACTGTAGCTTATTTCTGAAAAGAATAATAAACAACCCTGAGAAAATTGTAGTATAACACTGAATATCGCTTTCATGTGCGGAGAACTGGGGATTTTTAGCTCTGTTCATTTTGCGAGAGTTTTAAGATTTTTTTCTAACATATTCTGCTGCTTCATCAGAGCACTAATAAATATTTCAACTACCTAACAGGTCAAATACCAGCACCAGCAAACCTTAAAACATGAATTTAACTTATCTCACTCCTTGTTCTTGATGGACTGTTTGTCATAAACTAGTTTCTTTTCTTTGCTTACCACTGTGTTGGATTTTTGAGCTATGTTGACTGTTAGGATGCAGCCTGTGAAAATGAGCACCTGACCTATAGAAATGCTGTAGTTAGGAGAACAAGACAGTTTCTTTTTTTTTTTTTTTTTTTTTTTTGCTTGGGTCCTCCCTGCTGTTGAAGGTTGATGCCGTTGTGGGTTTTGAGAAAAGCATTTAGGAAATGGAGGGAGCCTAAGATTGTAGGGGGAATAATTTGAAGACAAAACCAGTTGTTTAGCTGTAACAAAATGAGTGGGAAGCTGATAAATACAGTTTACAGAATTCAGAGGGCTGTGAATTTTTGTTGACTATCAAAGCTACTAGCTCTTTATTTTTGGAAGGCCTATTGTAGTGTAATATAATTAACTTCAGAGGCTAGTTTTATAAATGAAGCGTTACAGTCAAGGTCATCGGAAATACAAGGACAGTTGGAGTTGCTGCCTCACTGTGTGGGTTTACAGTTAAATGAAGAATAATAGTAGGTAGGTAGCAATGTGGTTTTTATTAGCATCTTTTTTCACCAGAATATTGGAGTCCTATAGTGGCATAGTGCATAGTTGCCTGAATTTAAAACTGCAAGTCTACTCCAAATCTTTTGAAGGCTTGCAGCATTTGCCAAATGTGCCTGTGCTAGCTGCAGTCATGTGTTGAAAAAACATGGTTTGTGGCAGAATTACCAATCATAAAATACATGTTTATATTTTCTTTCTAGGATCAAGTAGAACACACTGATTCAGCAGAACTGGCTGGTTGTGCTGCAGTCATCATGAGTAGGCACAGGGTCATTCGTTTCTTAACATATGTATAAGAGAAAAAGGTAAGAGGCAAGTTCTGCTTTAGAATGTGATGATTCAGGGGTTGTACTTGAAATGCATGTATTTTTATGTATGCTTATGTATATATATTTATATACATGCACCTCTATATATGGACATATATCTTATATAGAAGATGATGCAGTATTTTTAGCATTCTGTTGTTTTGGTTTTTATTGAGAGTAATTGCCTTGTTTCAGATCAAAGGTGTCTTATTTTGTTTGGGGGAGGGGGAACTGGGCAGAGTCTTTCTCAGTCTGTGCTGTAGGCAGATCTCATCAGTTAAAAATACAGCTATTGCTGAACTCTGAACAAACTGTTCATTACAGCAAAAGTGCTTGACTTCTTCCTCCCAGGGGCAAATAATACAGGGAGCTGGAACAGTATGTGGACTTTACCATTGTTTCTTGGGGTTGAAGGAAGTCCTTGGGAGCACAGGATCTAATAAATTAATTTGTCCAGTTGATATGTAATTCCATGTTGTCATGCTATGGGAAAATGACATTTTCTAGATGTTGGATTTTTATCAGGATGAATAAGCAATGTTTGGTTTTGGTTTGATCATGTCCCTTGTGACTTTCATCTTACGACTCTTTCATATATATTTTTGATGAGGACTATAAGAAACTATTTGAGTATTTTTTTCGTAAGAGTTTACTGAAATGTGTATGTTCACAGTTTCATATTGAAAGAGTAGTCTACACAGGACAGCATGATAGAAAGCCCTGAGAGTCTGGTTCTTTACATACTCTCTGATTTTTAGGCCTTTTCTATGAGACTAATAGTTGTATGTTGGTATTATTTCCTTCTGGTGCATTTTTTTATTGTAGTGTTTTAATGTGATTGTGTGCTGGTCATCCACTGTCAGGAAAATTTGAAAGACTTAAGGCTGTCAGTTCCAGTGGTGAAAAAATCTTGAGGGTAATTTAGGGTGTGCAGTGCAGAAGATCATGGGTTACATAATTCCTTATCATAGAGACCAAAACAAATACCAGTCTTGCCATGTTACAGGTATAACACAAAGCTTATCTCTTTGTACAGTTCATTTCCCAGGAAGAAGCTGACATGGGATATCTGCGCTGTCTTGAGAGGCAGTCTCCAAGGTTAAGCCTGTTCAGAATACCATCTAATTTTAAGGCTTTTCTCTCCTTTACTTCTGTCTCCTTTCCTCCCCACTAATCAATTAAAGTTTGTCTTACGTCTAAATGCTATGATGACTGGGATAGTAGTTCTGGATACATATGACAGACATTCTAGTACACACACCTTTATATTTAGATATTAGAGGAGAGTAGAGCATGTAAACTTGAAACGTTAAGTTCTTAAGCTTTAGAGATGATGATGATAAATCCATGCTGTTGTATGATGAAGTTGCTAAGTAAAAGACAGAGTTTCTGAATTATGCATGATCTATGATCCAACGGGAGCTTGAAAATCATCCAATTGACAGGCTGCATGTTTTCATTCGATTTTTGCCGTGAAAGACAGGAGATGACTCTGCAATGGGTAACAAGTGATCTTGGGTTCTTGGCTTAGTGCACCAGTAAATGATAGCCATGGTATTCTTTTTTTTTGGATACAGAATTTAAAAAAACAATTTGCTATTTAATTTTTTTTTTTTTGCATATAATTCATCTTTTCTGCCAAATATTTGCACGGAGGACTCTATTTTTGAAAAACCATCTTATGCTTTTCACCAGATTGGTGATTTGTGTTTCCTTTTCCTTGCACTGGCACAATATCCTCTTCTTCATATTGTTCGTCCCAATATATACTAATTTAGGAAGTGTCTCCTTTTTGGCAGCATACAGCTGAAATTACCATTGAAATTTCTTCCCAATTTGCTCGTGGTTTTTTTTCTCACTTTTCCAGAGTTTAAGTTGTGTGTTAGCTCATCAGCTTCTCTCCATGCCATGGCTTTGAAGAGTCGAGCAATACTAAAGAGTTTCACAACTATCAAGGATCCTTTAAAAGTGTCATTTCTACCTTTATACTAAGAGGAAGTTTGGGGCTAGAATAATTCTAAAACTGTTCCAAACTTTTATAGTGGTACCTGTGAGTTACAATCAAAGTTTCCAAAGACCTGTAAAGGAACGTTTCTTTTTATTTATGTTGGATATTTCATAAAAATACTCAAAATAAAATTCTAAACCACAAGGAAAACGGCTACCTGATTATTATAGCATGCTGTGTTAGAGAATTTTGTGTTTTCTGTTTTGATCTTGAGATGCTGGCTATGTAGAGTTGAAGTATTAGATCTCAAACTGTCAAAAACATAAGTTGCTGACAATGTGTTGGTCAAGAAGCATTGCGGGTATCCGGTAGGAACATGAGTACTCTTCCTTCTTTTCTGTCAGGAAGAGGGCAGTAAGGACTTTTGTGGGTTTGACAGTGTGTTTTGCCCTTGGACAGAAACTTCTGGAAAAGCTTGAGGGGGGGTGTTGTGTTCTTTTAGACAATAATAATTATTTTAATATTAGACCTGAAGATTTGCAGCTGACCTTTTCTGAGAAAAATCTACTTGCATAGACAATGAGATCTCATTTAGAGTGGCTGTCAGCTTAGTGATTGTGAGTTTAAAAAGAAAAGATTCTCCATGTATCCTGGTACATCAGTAAGTGGAATAATAATATGATATAAAAGGTCTTTTCTCACTTTGGTTTGGACTATGAGCATCAGTCTGCATTTTGGCTCATTGCATGTTTGTGCACCAGTATTTGAGCTTCAGAATTCATATGATTATGTGTATTTGTTTACACATAGTTCTCTCTACTTAGAATTTTTTAAAATATAGAAAAAATCCTTCTGTCATATTGGACCAAGTTTAAACTCACAATTATTAGATATTTAATGTTAGGTAATACAGATGTTAATAAAATAATAATTTCAGAGAAATGCTATGAAGTATTAACCACACTGGGATTGTAAGGGAGTGGGAGCAAAATTTTAAGTTGTCTTCTTCATATGCCCTTTTTATTGTTAAACATGTGGTCTTCTAAGTCTGAATATTCATATTCTTCTAATGTTACATGATGACTTATATAAACACTTAATATAAAATTTAAAAGCCAAACCCCGACTAAAGTTAGTAAAACTGATTATATTTATTATGAACTTCTAACACTGCTCTCTTTGGTTAAGCATATCTTATACCTGATTTGCATGACAAAAACCAGCTAATACAGGACTAAATTTAGGAAGTGTTAAGGGGCAGATGTGGTTTATATTCTACTTACTACAATGTGCATAAATTTAAGTTAGTTCTGAAGTTCAGTTGGGTGTTGAAGTTACATGAATGGTCAGGTCTGAATTTTTCTAAACATTTGAAAGTTAACACAGAATTAAAATGCAGTCGTCCAAAGAGTTACTTAAAAACATGTTTTCAGTAACTATATAAACAGCATAGCATTCCTTCCCCATCAACTTGCTTGTCAGTAGTCATTATCTTCTCTAAAATAAGCAAAGCAAACAAACAAATCAATGCTTGTAGTCTATTTCTTTGGGGTCACCCATATTGCAGAGTTTGTGTTTATGTCCTAGCGAATGCCTTGACTGGGTGCCCTTTTTCACTATGAGAGCACATGGAAATCTGAGTGTGGTGTCTTCAGACATCATCACAGTTTAACTCTTGAACACAAAAATTTTGTATGATGCTTTTCAGTCTTGCAGTGCTTCATTGACAAACACTCTTTGCATCATTGACCTTAGTAGTAGGACTTTGCCTAGCAATAATTATTCACATCTTCATCAATTGTTTGCTAGACTGGAATATTATCATTATAATGTAAATTAAATACATTATAAATGTATTTGGATGTGAAATTATATGGTATTTTGTACAAAATAGTCTTACTATAGTGAGTTAATGTTGGTTGATGTTTAGAACTCTGAATGGAAAAAAAAAATTCAAGCAAAATATTCATTGGGACAGATTCTAATTAACTTTTCAATAGTTGATGTTTACTGAGCTGGTAAATATGCTTTCTGTTAAAGGAGTTGAAGTGAGGTGAAGAGAAAGGTTTCAGAGAACCTCCAAACTCTTACAGTTTGGATGTAGTTTGAGTGAATTTAGTATTTGTATGTCTAAGGAGAAGCATCTGCTTTTCAAAATTATGTTGGTTTAATTGAAATGTGTGTAGTAAATGAATTGTTTCAGTTAAAAATGGTGTGAAAAATTTTTGATACAGTGACTTGGTGGGCAGATTGGATAACTCGGGAAGACCTTGCAGTAGGTATCTAAGGGATCAAAGAGTACACTCTGTCACAGTTAGAGGTCAGAACCTGGCTTTTGGTAGAGAATATAAAGTGTTGACTTCTGAAATGCAAGCTTTGATCAAGGTGGCCAGCTTCTCCATTGCATATGTGATAATCTGTGTTTAGTAAATGATATGGCCAATCATCTATTTTCCTTGCAAAAGGAGTTTGTTTAAAATTCCAGAACAGAGGACAACGCTGGGAGTTTGTAAGGTGACAAGTCTAGTTTATCTCTGAATTTCTTTGCAAAATAGTCTTTTCTTGGGTGATGCTTATTGCAACTTTTAAGTTGTCATTACATGAATTTTCTTTAAAATTGGCTTTTGTGTAAATCTTTAAAACATGATTTATCGATTATATTAAACAGCAGTGTATTTATGTTGTAACATGATCATCTTTTAAAAACAGCATGAGTCAAATTTGAGGTCAACCTTAAAAACTTGAACTCTGCATTTTGTAATATTTTAATACATGATCTTTTTGTACCAGTAACCTTATCGTAGCTGTTTCCCACAATAAATACAAAACTGCATTTAATGTTGTAGTAATTGAAATAAAACTGGCTGATGTTTTCCTCAAATCTAGATACAATGGGGGTGATGTTCAAGTATAGTTTTAAACTGGAAACTTCTCTGACATGTTTGTGTCTGTTGTATCTCTAGTGTAAAAGAGCAGGTTTTTAATTGAGCTGGAGTCTAGCTGTCAGGTCTAACACTGTTTCTTCCTGCAAAACAAGGTTCTCACCCTCTCCTCCTCCATTTCCTTAATTCACAACATTGAAAGACAACTCTGAAGAGAATAAGGCTGTTTTGGATGATGTTCAGAGAACAGATCAAATCGAGGTCTCTCTTTATGGTATATAGGTTATGGCACACATTTCTCAGTGAAAATGTCTTTGCTGGTAGTGAATGTTTTTGAAAAATGAATCAGGGTGTCTTGTTGCTACAAGCCTTTGGTAGCAAGAAGACCATATTCCTACTGTTAGGGTGAAAATGTTATTTATTATGCGAAGTTGTAGAAAGTAATGACTTAGGGTTGTTGTTTTTTTTTTTTTTCTCATTGCTCCCTTGTCATCTTCATGTCTAGCCTGAGAGTATTTTCTTTTGATGAGGCTATTTACTTCTGTGCCTTTTGCTAGCTTTCCAGTGCCTGCCTTTCAGGGAAACAAGGATTATTAAAGCAGGCATTTTAAGAGCTAGCACAATTCAAGTAACACCCATTAAGTCCTTTAACAACTTTTACAAGTATGAATCTTTGAAGCATCTCTGGGAAATGAGGAGTGACACAGAATACTGCTAGCCTAGTATACCTAAAAAATCATAAGCATAGTGAGTTTAAACTACTTGTTCAAAGCCACATGAGCTAATCGGTGGTAGCATGGAACTGAAAGCCGGATCTTCAGATTGTGGTTGGCCGCCTGGTTCTCTAGACTGTTATTTTCTGACTGGTGTTGGAGCAGTTTTGCTCTCACCATTATGGTGATCCTGATGGTTAGACATTTTAATATGGGAGACTGGAGGTAATAAAATCCAAGGCCAGTTTGGGGAGGTTGTTAATCTGAATTAAGCAAGTTTAAGCACACAAATAATTTTTATTCTTGGAAAATGCTTTTTATTTATGTATGTAAAGTATGTAAAATTTGATTTACAAAGGACTTCTTTTCCCCTTAAATCATGGCAATATGTAGTGGAACACTGCTGACTGAAGGTTAAATATCTGATTGTAATTTGTTCTCTGGCAGGTTCAGACAAGAATCTGGTGGTCTTTCCCTGACAAATGGAGAACTATTTCCAAGCAGAGGCATATAACCTCGATAAGGTTTTAGATGAATTTGAGCAAAACGAAGGTGAGTCATATTGAACAAGATTGTAGATGTACATTAGATGTATTTTACAGAGAGCACCATTGAAGAGGGAGAGATCTTTGATTCCCTTTTTGGTTTTGAGTTGCAAATTAATCTCAGAACTTGCAAGAAAAATCTGTCTTCAGTATTTTTTAGTAGTATTCTCTTCTGTTTCCATGCTTCTTGTTTACTTTTCTAAAATTTCTCACTCCTTTAATAGCAAAGCTTCCATACACTTTTTAAAGAAAGGTTTTGTGAAGCTTAATCTCAGTGGCAATATTTTAATCATTTATTTTAAACAAATCAGGCAAAATTTTTTTAAGCTTCTTTTGCAGTTTTGGGAGACTCAAGCATAGAAATGTTTTATTAGGTCACATAAATCATATAATGGAAAGTTATAATATTTGAAGTATTAAATTTTTTGCTTAGTCTAATTGCTACTTCTGTGCTGTCAAGGAAGTTGAACATTTTATGGGAGTGGAAATCTTTCTAGGGATTTCTAGCTGTCTAAAGTATATTAATCAATAGTTTAAAGCTGCTTGTGCAAATTCAACCTGATACTAATTGGTGTAGCTCTAAACTTCTTGAGTTCCAGAAACATTATGCAATTACACTACTAATGGTTGATCAAGGATGTTAGTTATGGCAGATGTGTTGTACTGTTGTGCCCATACTTGAACATCTCTACATTTACATTTGGGGCATTCTAATGCAACAGAGTTAATAGAACCTGTAGCTTTAATAGGACAGTAAGTTCTCTTATTTAAACACTTTTTCAGATGCTGCTGTTTCACCTACACTATTGGGTGCAAAGTGGAATCAGATTCTAGATCCGCCTTCTCGTCGTCTGTCATTTAACCCGACCGTGGCCAATGTGAATGAAGCTCCAACTCCTAATGAATGTCAACAGAGATTAAAGTCTTTTTCCTTGTCTCATTCAGTGACTACACCAACAGGAGGAGGGGATCACTGTGCTAATGGAAAGGATTTTAGCATAAGCCCAGAGACCCCAGTCATGTGGATTGATGATCAGGCAGCAGCTGACGATCAATTAATTAAAAGAAATAGTAATCAGGATGATCAGTATAACACTGTGGAAACAGGAGAAAAGAAATGTGGAAATACAGCTTGCTTGCCAGAGGAGAAAAATGTACTAGTGGTGGCAGTCATGCATAACTGTGACAGAAGAACACTACAAAGTGGCGATTTGCTGGATTGTAAAAATTACAACAGTCAGTCCCTAATGGACACTATTAGCTTTACACTGGATAATGAAAACCGACAGAGTGATCAGTTTAGTGTTACTGTAAATGGATCCACGGAAAAAGATACAGATACAGAAAAGCAAGTAAATAGGCTGCGCACTGAAGATGACTCTATAAGTCATTTGATTAATGCTTCATCTGAAAGCCTGACTGTTGCATGCCCCTCCTCTCGATTAAAGGATGATTTTAATATGAGTAAAGATTCACTGTTTTCAGAAGCTACAACTACAGGGATTAATGCAGTGACTCGCTTACAGAGACCAGTTGATGGTACCGATAAAATGCAAGAAAACTGTGTATCAGTTGAAAATTTTACTAGTAAAGCCATTTCTCAGAGAACAGATCTAGAAGCTAAAAACTCTTCTGGTTCAAGTAATGGAAGCTTAATCATAGAACAGGAAACAACCCAACAGTTACAGTCTAGGCTACCTGGGCTCACTGAAACTTGTCAACCGAACGTGGCTGGAAGTGGCAATTACAAGGAACGTGTTGCAGAACATTTTGCCCCTGAGGACATTAGTGCCACTGAAAGCGAAGTCATTGAATGTGATAAAAATCTTGGCACAACGGAATTGCTCAGCATGGCAGAATGTTACCCTGAATCTCAGGAGATGACTAATTGGGAACTGACAAAGTTGAATGAGATGAATAATAACCAAACTCTGGGAGAGAATGAAAGACTTTTGCAGATGAAACAGCCTGATGAGGCATGTAGTAATAGTAAAGAAGGTGGAGATGGGGTGATGGAGGCAGGCATAGACTTAAAAGGGACTGGAATAGATGAGCTTGAAGGGTCCAGTCTCTCTGATGTGATGGCTACATCAGCAGCAAGCTCGCTGTCTAATGGTTGTGATTCCTATGGAATGCAGAACCCAGTTGTTGCTCATGTTCCAAAGACTTTACCCTCCAAGGAAGACTCAGTAACAGAGGAAAAGGAGATAGAGGAGAGCAAGTCAGAATGTTACACTAATGTTTATGAACAGAGAGGAAATGAGACCACAGAAAGGAGCGGTCTTATTTTAAACAGCACTGGTGACCACATAAAGAAAAATTATTTACATAATCTTTGTAGTCAGGTTTCATCCATGCAAGGGCAAACTTCACCAAAACCAGTGACTAATCTGCAATCTATCAGTGTTCCTTTTGGTGGTGCAAGACCTAAACAACCTACAAATCTTAAACTGCAGATTCCGAAGCCATTATCGGACCACTTACAAAATGATCTCGTTCCCCCAAATTGTGGAGGTAGTAGTAAAAACAAAAATGTCTTTGGTAAGACACAGTTAGGGGATACAGCAGACGCATTTCCTGGTGAAACATCTTCAAATGCCTCTGTTACTGATACTAATGGGGAACATTTGGAAGAGTATGAATCTGGAGTCTCTAGTAGTCCGTGCCTTGCAGTAGCCCCAGATAGTCCAGATAACGATCTCAGAGCTGGTCAGTTTGGAGCTCCAGCCAGAAAGCCTTTTACGACTTTGGGTGAGGTGGCTCCAGTTTGGGTTCCAGATTCTCAAGCACCAAACTGTATGAAATGCGAGGCCAGATTTACATTCACCAAAAGAAGGCATCATTGCAGAGCTTGCGGGAAGGTAAGTTCACATATTGTGAGTAAGCTCAAAGCACCCTTTTTTTCTGATACAGCACAAAATCAAATCAGAGGACTTTCTAAGCCACTGGCTATAGATACCTGTGACGTCTCTTCCTAAAAAGCCGTGTTTGATCTGTGAAGGAACAAAAGGAGTTTCTAAGCTCTAACCTATTTAGGGTTCTAATAGAGAGTAACTAATTGTTATTTATAACCGAAAGAATTATTAGCCTGTGTGAGCACTGTATTTGTCGATTACAACAAACACCACCATTGGATTCATGTCGAACTGCTATAAAATGGCTAAGTGCAGGAAACTAGTTTGTAGAAATTACTGCATCAATAATCCCGTTAAAGATACTGAAGCATATTGATGTGAATTGGAAGTCTGCTGTTGAATTGCTAGCATTCCTGCCCGTTTAGATGGCTGATCAACTCTGTTCTTTTAAGTCTTCTTTACTAACTTCTTAAGAACATGGATTTTCTCCTGGGAAAAAACAGTAAATTATCTGTAACCTGATGTATGTACACATGGTGAGAAATTTTGTAATGAAGACAACTAAAACGTGATTTCTGTATCATTTTGCATTGTGTAAGAAATATTTTATTGTTAACTTTTTTTTGGAGTTTTATATATGTGCCATCTAGGTCCACATAAATTCTTACATGGCAAGTTTATGGTAAATGATTAGCTTGTAAAGTATTTTCGAATATCTTGTTACTGAAATACAAGTCAGTGGCACATGGGAAGTAGGAACTTAAGAAGAAAATATGATTATTCAAAGGCACTAAACTAACACTGTTGTCAAGTAGATACTGATGAATATTTTTAAGATGAAAAGAAATACTAAAACACACTGAAAAATAGAGGAAAAAGTAACTGGTTCATTTAGGCCCTATCCAAAGGTTTCCAAGTTGATTGAAAGACCTCTTGGCTGCTATGGGCGGTATCTTTTGCTGCCAGAAGAGTGCAGGGAAGCAGAATGACCTGAACGAAGGACCTAATAGAAACAAATATTTCTGGAAAGCTCAAACCCTTATGCCATCTGTTTCTGGAAGCAGCCTAGCAGAAAACCCAGGCTTGCTCCTCTGTAATGGACTACATATGTGTCCCATTTGTCCCTTTAGTAACCAAAATGCACAGCACTCAGTCTCTTCACTGAAACACCAGATAAGTAGATTTTATTCAAATTTGATTTTGAGACATGCTGAAAAATCTTTCCCAGGACACTTTTAAAAGCTAAGCAGACGTTCATTGTGTACTGGTCCAGGATTTCCAGTTGCTTGCTTCTGCACATCCTCTTGCAGGTTGGTTGCAGTGGAAGTCCTGCTGTGGAGCTAGTAACCACAGGTGATCAGTAAGTGTCATACGAGGTACATGCCTACCTTTTGTGTACCTTTTGGTTAATATCAAAAGGCTCAATCTTTTTCTCATTGCACTTAAGGAGAATCTGTAAAGCATATAAGTTAAAGGAAGCCTCTCATTTTAGCTTTGATATATTAACTTATACTGTCAGTTATTTAGGTAATTCTTCTGTTTTTTATGAGTTTAACAAATATGACTACAATTTTCTCTTACAGTAATGTTTTCTGTTTGTGTTTTAAACAAGTTCATTGCTTGGATTTAATTACTTCCCTGTAATGACTGAAGCCCTGAATTGCACAAATGAGAAGCAGAAAATGAAAATATCTGTAAACAAAATGGATAAAACATGCACAGATAGAGCAAGGCCAAAAATGTATGTGTTTTTTTTTTTTTCCTTTTTTTGTTTAAACTACTGAAGACAAGCCTTGAGAAGAACAACCAGCATTGTTTCGGATGATATGTGCGAAATGGCTAAAATAAAAGGTCCCTCTGCTCTGTAGACAAACTTATTTCTTAGATGTGAAGAATACATCACATACTAGTATTTAATATTCTCAGAGTGTTAGAATAATCCTCAGAATGGCTTGTTTCTAGAAGCTTTTGTTAGCTAATGTTGTCTGGGCCAAATTTGCACATGTGCAGCCAGAAGATGTGGCAGAAGATGCTGCTATTTCATGCCTTCTTATGTTATTTTCTTTAGAAAAAAGCACTCATTAATAAAAGCTAAGAATCAGTATAGGTCAAATAATACTTAGCACTTACTGCAAATTGCTTTACAACACTTAATTCCTGTATGATTCCGGGAGGAAGGAGAGCAAAGGCTTTGACGGGCAAGCTCTGTAGTGGCTTGAGAGAGCTGTTCTCAGCTGTGTGCTCTTGCTTTCTGGTTAAGATAACCATCCCCAAAGCAAGTCCTGCTGACCATGTGCCTGTGGTGTAGGTAACTACTGAATCACAGTGATGCTTCCACTGTTTCTATTAAATGTATGAATCTCATTTAAAGAATTGGGGAGATAGTGTCTTCAGCTCTTGCAGTTAATTGTTTCAGGGGAAGTCATGGGACTCAGTATTTTTGAACACAAGCTTTAGCACAACAGTTTCTTTTTAAGCTTTATTAGGATCATGACAAATCACTGTAGTAGGGATAAATGTGTCTGTTTCAGTTGAGTGGCACCTGGGACGTCTGTCTCAGGTTTTAATTTCAGGATAATAATTGCAAAATTAATGGAAGATATGAACCTCAGGGGAGTGGTAGAAAGTAATACACTTACAGTAAATTTTGAATTAAAATTAAGAGCCTGAAGAATGTGTATGAACACATTCATAAATTTTACTTTATGCATTTTCTGTTGTCAGATGAAACAATCATCCTTGATAGGAAAACCAGAAAATTTGTATGTCATCTTTTTACTGACAACCAAAGCTATATTTTTCCACTAAAATATAAAAAAAATCACCAAACCCCCTAGCAACTAATGCTTTAACAACTCCCAGTGAACCTGAAAACCCTAATAACATAATACCTGAAAACCCTAATAACATGAAAACTTGCTTTGACACTGCTCTGTTACTTTTTTGTGGCATGATGTACTGAGATAATGACTTGGTGGTTGTTAATAACAAGACTGAATTGTCAGCTGTGCTAGATTGTGTTCTTCCTCTGCATTACTACTGTTAGAAGGCTGATGTAGCCTAAGAGAGGAGGTGTAGAAGTTCTGTCATTGCTTCTATTTTATCTTTTAATATCTAGATCATTGCACTTGGGAGCTTTGTGGAATGTACGTGTTGTTTTGATAAAGGGTCCTAAATTAGATATTAATTTGTGTTGGTCCTTCATTTATGGTTGAAGACATTGATTTTTCCATGTTCGATACTGAACTTTTGACTAGAAGTTTCTCCTAGAGAACCAAAATGATGTCAAAGTCTCTAAAATGCGCTGTGATGTTATTATTAATATTCCCTAGAATGCTTGCAAATTGGGTTAAGGTGTAAATGCAGAAATCAGACTTTTAAAGTACATTTGCCTTTTTTTTTTTTTTAAAAGGTTTTCTCATATGCAAAAGGGTTGGTTTTATTTTTGCATGACAATGCCAGTGTATACACACTTATATTTTGTTTCTGAAATATTTAAATTGACATAGATAGGAAACATTAAAACTGGTTGAAATGAGAAAGGGTGAGCTCTTCCTTCTTCACATTTGATTTTCAGCTCTCATGGTGAACTCAGAGCTTATTTTATATGTGCTTGTTTTAAACATTTACTACTAAAAGACTGCAAAGGTAACAGGCTGCAAAGTGGTTTTAATTTGGTGTGATCTTTAACTTGGTTGAAGTTTAGTTAGGCTTACGTATATATGAGAATCCTATGTATTTTGTTACGTATTTTGTGACGTTACCTTTCTGTATGAAATGGATGTTCATCAGTATCTTCATGTCACCTGAACAGTAACCCTGAGGAAATACTGGTTTTTTTAAATAAATAAAATATTATTATTTAAAACAAATAAGAAATCATTAGGGCACCCTTGTCTGTTCTGCAGGATTTTGAGATTGCAATTGCTATTGTAGGATCATATCTGCATGCAAGTGTTTGTTTTGGTGCACAAGCCATGCTCATGTTTTATGGTTTTGCTTGTCTGGAGGAAGCCTCAAGACTGTTTCCTGCCCAGGACTGGGGAATTGTTAGAGCTGGTTCAGGTGAGAAGCGTTAGCAGTGCAACTGCATCTCCGCAGCAGGTTGTCCTCCCGGGAATTTTGCACCGGGTCCCCCTTAGCAGCCAGTATGCAAAAAATGCAGTTCCTGATTTCTCTCCAGTGTTGTGATGCTGTAGTGTTTGTAATCATGTAAATATGAACTTTCTTTTTTTTTTTTTTTATATGCATATAAATGGAACAAGATTTCCTTGCCGTACCAATGTCATTCAGCTTTTTTAAATGTCGTGTTTTATATGTTGAACACTTAAAACATTTTGATACTTCACTGTTCACCTAAGTCTCAACTGAGGAATAGGTGGTTATATATGAAGAGATTAAATAGCTAGAGATGCTAATATAGATGAATTGCCCTACTGCAAATAAAAAATGACCCATTTGAATTAATCCGTGCCATAGCAATCTCTTATCTAGAGAAAACTTGTGCATTTAAACATAGTTGATTCTAGAGAGTACTCATGCTTTTTCTAAGACTGAAATTAAGTCCCAAATTGTTAATTCTATGAGGGATTGTAAAATGGTAGGAACTTATTAACCCATTGTCATTTATGCCAAACATATTTTAAAACACCCCAGTGCAGTATCAGGACAACATGCATTTATGTGTTCCATATTCATCAGGATTAGTAGGAAAGGCACCCTGGGCAGGTAGTAGTCACTGTGGCTTTAATGGGAAAATACTGATAATTTACCTCCTTATTTTGCATGTCTAGAGCTTTACAGATATTCTCTTGTCTGAATTCATCAGCTCATCACATGTTTTTGAACAGCACTTAAGTTATTTCCCCTTTGGTTCCAGGTTTTTTGCGCAGCATGCTGTAGCCTGAAGTGCAAGTTGCTGTATATGGATCGAAAGGAAGCTAGAGTGTGTGTAATCTGCCATTCAGTACTAATGAATGGTAAGTGGAAAAAGAATCTGAGATGCAGCGCTTCACTGGCTTTGTGTTTAGCTGCAGCAACGCTATTTTAAAATATAAAAATCAGAATACTTTATTTGTATGGGTAAGTATTCTAAAACAGCAAGGGCCCTTGAAAGGTCAGTGTGGAATCCCTGTGGAGAGTGGGAATTCCTAAAATAAATATGATTAACAAAGGGTGGAAACTGGTAAGGTTGCAATAAGTTTGAAAGCTTTCATTTGTGAGTACTATACTAGGATTGTAGGAACTGTGATTTTTGGTGGTGTTTTTGTTTTTTTTGTTTTTAATTCAGGAGCCTACTCTCTGTCCTTTGGTGCCTGAATAGATAACCTGTTACACTTTTGTATGGGATGCCAAAGAGAAGAATAATGCAGCTGTGCCTCTTCTCGATTATGCACTGTAGGAAATTGGGAAAGTGGTATTTATCCCACAATTAATCCAACTCTTCTTCCTCCTTATCTCCAAAACTGTGGACAGCTGAGTTTGTCTTATTGCTTGGGGCACATCACTGGAGAGTCTGTCAAACCCAGGATGGTGCTGTGGCTGAAAGCCTGATGTGAACATGGGACATGTGAGAAGAGGTCATAAGTAGTTATGAAGTTAACAAGTAGAGCAAACAAGAAGTTGCATTACCTCTGCTTGGTGTAAGGAAAGACTCTGTTTGGTTTTGACCAAAGGGCCATGGAATCTATTCTGTATTTTGTCCTTTGTAGTATTAACACTTTCGATATGTGGTATAAATATGGGCAAACACAGAGTATTCCTCCTGCTGTATCTTGAGGCCTCTGAAAATTTCAAGAACTTCCTGCGCTGACAGTTGCCTTTGGGTGATTGTGCTGTCCAGTTGACTTTAAGTCCATGACACTGAGACAGCTGGTGCTGTAAGACTCAACGTTCAGTTTTTATGTCTTGAATTGAGAAGGTAGAAACATTGGATTAGGTTGAGAGAGAATCCATGTGAGTGCTTAAATCATAAGAAAGCCTGTCTCATCATGAGAAATTCTAGGCGCTCTGTCTGGTTTATTAATGGAAAGGTGAATAGGTGACTTGATCTTGGGGTATAAATATATATCTGGATAACAGAAACTTGATGACAGAAGTTACTTCAATTGTAGAGGATGGTCTGACAGGTGCACTCTAACATGTAGTAGGTAGAAAGAGAAGTCAGACAAATTCAGGTTTTAAATGCAAACTTTTAATCATTAGAATAACTAAGTATTCTGATAATTATTGAACAGTTAGCATGGAATCTCCATTGCTGCAAATGTTTAGTTAAACTTTGGAGACCTTGATAAAAGATTGTTGCTGTAGTTTTAACCAAGAATTAGTTAGGAAAATTCTGTTTTATGTCAGCATTCAAGCAAGGTAATTTTGATGGTATCTTTACTGTATAGTAGATTATTTGGGCTACTGTTTCCAGAAAGCTCTGTTAATTTGTTGAGCATCTAACTAAACTTAGAAGCTCATAGCTTTATTTTTTTCTCCAGAGAAGTTAAGTATTATGCAGGTTCGTTGGAAGTAACTGAGTGCTTAGTCTTGAGATGAGCATCCAAAATTAGTAGCCAGTCTCTGTTATTAAACAGAAATAATTTTCTTCTGTTTCAAAAAGATTAAAGATTAATCAGTGTGCAGTGGTAGGTTTTAATTATTAATAATTCTTTACTGTAGGCCAAATGTGTAAGGTGACAGGAAATTGTAGGTTGTAATATCTAGAAATTAAAACCGAGTCCCGATGATGACGTTGAAGGGGTGCTAAAACTTTAAATTCTGAGATGGAGAAATTAACACATTTCAAGGTGTACAAGAACAAGGAAATACACATACACCTGGCAAAAGACAGCTGGCTCCTTTTGGTGGTGAGTAGGATTTGTTTTCATCAGGGGGGAAGGGAAGAATCTGAAAATATTTCAGTTGAAACTAGAAGTGTTCTTGTAAAAAGGCATAATAAAATTGATCATATTATAATGATTTCCTTTTAAAAGCCTTTCTGTCCTGTTGCCAGGATGGATACACATTAATGGCAGTGAACAGTGACACCACTGCTTGGTTTATTATCGGGACAGTGCTGCCTTATGTGTACTTAGGTGTACTTGTCCTGGGCTACCTCTCTGTTCCTATCCCTGCTGCAGTGCTTTGTGATGATGCTTCTGGTTAGTGGTTAGTTAACCTGTAGCCTGATCATATCTGATCTCTCCTGATCCTTGCAGTTTCTTTCTCAGTACAGGTTTGGGGGTTTTTTCCACTCAGTGCAGCAGGTTAAGCATTAATCTTTGCATAGTCTTGGAACAGGGGTAGGAATTGCGCTTTAAAAGTGGTTACTTCATTTGGTTGCTCAGTATCTGGTTTGTGTTTCACTGGGGTGTGGGGAGAGGGCTGTATGTTTTCTGGCACTTTGCCATGTCCAGGCTATGTGTTTAATAAGTTTCCAACGCTATTTTTACTGTATTTTCAATTGGTAGATATGCTGAGTTGGCACTTTGCTTGATTTAGAGAAGACTTGAAAAATGTTCTTTTCCCATGACGAAATTACTTTTCTAATAAAGGGATCCTAGAAATGTAACTTTTCTTTGTGCATTTTTAACACTTTCTTCTTTCAGGACCTATACTCTAAATGAATACAGAATTGCTGTTAAAAAAATGCTTAATCTTCTCAAATGGAAATGTCAATACCTTTTCCATTGGCAGGCTTTTCACGCTATTGGTTTTGCACCTTGATGAGAGGAAGCAGGAGGGGTTTATGTTCTATTGTGTTCTGTTTGGGTGGTTTTTTGTCTTGTTATTTTCACCTTGGTTTTCTGACAAGTCATAGCCAAAGGAACCCAAAGATGTACATGATTTATTGAGGCATTATAGCTGCTCTGAGAGCTTAGGTGACATGGTATTTATGCCTGACTAGAGGAATGCATTTATTTGTAATATACTAATGTGGTTGAAGATGCAAGCACACATACGAATTTTCTGGTACCTTGCATAGTTACAAGCCTTCCTACAGATGAAAAAAAGTACTGTGGAGATACGGTCTGTTTTACTCACTAGAGGAGAGATTTCCCTGTGATGGGTGTTGTTGACAAAAGTTTGATGTATTATTGTTTGGGGAGTTGAATTAAGGCTGAAGTCATGCCTTCATAATTAATAGCATAAAGGATTTTTTTATAGTTAAGAATACAGATTGTTGATCTGTACTGATCTGCCCTGGATATAAAGAAATGCAAGGTGCTTTTTCTCATATACAAAAGATAAATCCGCTTAAGTGTCCTGTAGGTTATAAAACATTTGTAATAGGAACGTCCATCTGTCCATACAGTGTGATAAATATACGTATATGTAAGAATTGAGTGTTTTCAGTTAAATCTTTGAAGAGGAAGGAAAATGAAGCATGAGGAACTAAGTGTCATTCAGGTCAAGTGAATTTTTATAATTTTCAGAAAATATTTCTATATGAACTGATATATTTATTGCACAGGGCCAGTGTTGTTTCTTCTCCTGCTATGGATTTTCTTGCTTAATTACAGTCTCCTGTATTTGTTAATGTGTTAATATATGTGTTACATATTAACACATGTAAGTGGGCATAGAATCTGACACAACTCTACCCTGTTACTGCTTATACTGTTTCAAATGTATTTTAAAACCCAGTTCTGAATCATGCAGGAGAAGGTGGAAATAACCCTATATTGAGAGAAAGAGAGATTGGGCTAGTTTTAACATGTTTTCATTTAAGTATCCGAACAGCAGGGCCTGTCCTGTGTTTTGTATGCCAAACTGTCTGCAATGAGGATGTGTCAATACTTATTTTGTAACTAAAGGAAGAGCGATGGTCTTTGGAAGGTGGCAGGGTCCATACCTACAGCAGCTGAGAACTTAACAGAGTGTTTTGGACTGTTAGATACCTTCTTCTGTGTTCATGTTTCTTGTTCTTTGTTTGCTTTAGCTCAAGCCTGGGAGAACATGATGAGTGCCTCAAGCCAGAGTCCTAACCCTAACAATCCCGCTGAATACTGTTCTACTATCCCTCCTTTGCAGCAGGCTCAGGCCTCTGGCGCCCTGAGCTCTCCGCCTCCCACTGTCATGGTACCTGTGGGAGTTTTAAAGCATCCTGGAGCAGAAGGTAAGAGTACTTCCTTTTTCTTTCAATTTACCTGCAGTGAGAATTCGGAAAGAATATCTGCACTTCATCCATTCCAAATACTCTAGCTAATGCCAGTTGTGATATTCCTGCCCTCAGTAGGAACATCAGGTTTTTAAGGACAAGTAAGCTATTTTCAGCAGATGTGTTTATACCTGATGCTGCCATAGGGAATGCACTAGATGATGTCTTAAGTCCCTTCCAGTCCACAATTCTCTGTTTATTAATTGTTTCCATTTTACTCTTCTGTGCTCAAATTTTCCAGTCAATGTTGCTGTGAGATCTTAAATCTTATTTTTTTATGTTCTCTCTAGTGGCTCAACCTAGAGAACAAAGGCGTGTTTGGTTTGCTGATGGGATATTACCCAATGGAGAGGTTGCTGATGCAGCAAAATTGACAGTGGCTGGGACAACTTCCACAGGAACCTTAGCAGTGTCGCATGATCCATCAAAGCCTGTGACCAACAACACTTTATCAGCAGAAGTAAGGAAGTGTTATGTTATTCACTGCTCAAAATACCGTGCTTGCTTTGGTCATGAATAGTGTATTAGCTTCCATGGTGATTTTCATTAGACTGATCTAGGAAATCAGTTGAGGCTTGTCTTAGTATGTTGTATAGCAAGTGTCCTCAATTATTTTAATGTTTGCAGAGTGCTGAAACAACCATGTATTTTTAACTGAAATGAACTGTTATGGGGCAGAGCACTAAGCAATGTTTGAAGTCTGTGTGCTAGGTGGTTTCCAACTGTACAGCCTGTGTATGACGGATATTTGTGTAATGCATGTTTTAAAAAAGCTGAGTCATGGTCAGTGAAGAGTTTGAAACAATAAGATTGTCACAGCACAAAGCAGAAAAATACTTTGACGCTTCTCATAAAATGATGTATGCAGGAAAGTGCAGATATAATTTAACAATGTTAAGTCCACCATACCCTGTGTGAGTGGAGCTGAGACTTTGCAAGAAGTTCAGCTGGGCATAGCTACATTTAGATTTTGTAAAGGAATGGATATGTGTGGTGCTAGAGAAAGGAGATGAAATCTCTGTCTAAGCAGGCTCTTTAGTAATAGTTCACATACAGGAGTCATCACATGATCATCTATTGTTAAAGAGACAAAATACTTGGTACTCCTGCTTCTCTAGCAGATACAGACTCCTTCACCTACATCTAGTAATCTAGTCAGCCAGCTCTTACATTTTTATCATTATTACTTTTTAATGTTGTCCTTTCTTATTGTTTGCTTCTTGTAGACTGATAATGCTTCTGTATTCTCGGGAAATATAACTCAGGTTGGCAGTCCTGTTGGCAGTGCAATGAATCTAATTCCTGAAGATGGTCTTCCTCCAATTCTCATCTCCACTGGAGTAAAAGGAGGTGAGGGTATAATTTGGCAGCTAGCTTTTACTCTTACCAGTTGCAATTAGTCTAATAGTTACTGTGTTTATTTTAAAAATAAGATGCTGGCAATATGCTGAACATTTGAAGAAATTCACAGTAAGTACTCATGGCTAAATGTTGTGACACTCATTTGTACCATTGATCCTTATTAGCATCCAGGAAGAACCCCGTCTTGCAATGAAATGTAAGAAGTAAAACACAAAGCAAAAAGAAAATTAACTTCAGAAAATATGTGCTAATTTCTTCACTAATCGGACTGTGGGGAATGTTTCACACAGAGATACATTTTAATTAGCCTTATGAATATTCATGATTCCCTTCTCTGAAATTCTCTCAGAACATCCGCTCTGTCTGAGGAATCCCCGAGCACTGCATTCAACAGCACTATTGCACATCTTGGCCCACAGTGAAGCTTTTAGTAATTGTGATGTCCTCTTCTAGAGTATCCAAATGGAGGAGGATTCCGAAAATTAAAAACTAATTTTTAAAAGATTAAAAAAATGTATACATTTGTTTATCTGACAGTTGCTTTCCACAGTCTGATTCATGACATCCTTTAATACATTCCTGGGATTAACTTTTCATCTTTGTTTTTTTTATTCCTCTTAAATATTTTGCTGATACAGTGCATTTCTGATGTTAAGCTGGAAGTAACCTTTTATTGCAGGATACTGTCAAAACCAAAATGTGAGCAGCATTTAGTTTCAAAACAAATCTGTTCCATCCTGTGTTAGCTGTTCATATGGGTGCCTGATCATTCAGTCTCCTCCACAAAAGAGGAATGAAACCTCAGTATACTTTTTAGCTTTTCTATAGATAATCTCACATAAATCATATTTTGTATACTAAGTTGATATTGTTTCTTATACTGTCACATACTGGTTTTTCTTTGCAGCATTTTACTTCTGATATTCTAATTCTATTTAAAAAGATTCCAAAAAAAATTTTTCACATCAGAAAGCAAAATTACCTTTCTTTGGTAAGCTGGAAAGGTAATACGTTTTTAGTATTATTGGAAAGGTAATATATTTAGCTGTAAAGGTAATACATTTCTTTCAAAATATGTTTTCATCAGTGTAACTGTTTTTTGTTAAAGCTTAAATGCAGAATAGATTGTAATCACATGAATGAACAATTTTAATTTGCTAGTCATCTGGGTCTAATCATAAAGGGACACTACAGACATCTTTGAAGTTTCATGTTGGGATCCATTTTACACTGGATTTAGACCTTCTATGATTTATAAAACATGTTTTATATAGTGTTCCCCTCTTTGTTATCTTCCCAGTAGCTAATGCACAGAAAATCTAAGTTATGTGACATAGGGATAGACCATGTGTCGGTGTTTAGTCCAGGACTAATGCTGTTGTGCTTTACGTGATATAAATAACAATTGTTAACCTCTTTGTCATTTGGGATTTCAGCTGACACCATGACACATTTCTCAATTTGATTTCCGTTTTCTCCTCCAGTTGATACCAAAAAAAAAGTTGATTTATGAAACAAGCTGCATGTTTCTAAAGGATGTACTGGGGTTATGCACATAAATGCTATTAAAGTTTGAAAACAGCCTAGGAAGCAATCAATCAAACTGGCAATACTTAAATAAGGGGTTTTTTTAAAAGGTTAAAAAAGCAAAAAGCATCACAATTGGGGTTATCTGATTATCATGTAGAGTATTGTATCAGTAAGTTAAGAAGAACTTCACTGTGTGTTTACTTGTTTCTTTCATAGACTATGCTGTAGAAGAGAGACCTTCTCAGATCTCTGTCATGCAGCAGCTGGAGGATGGTGGCCCTGACCCTCTAGTATTTGTTTTAAATGCTAATTTGCTGTCCATGGTAAAAATAGTAAATTGTAAGTTTTTATTTTAAATAAGGCTTGGGTATGAGAGGGGAAATGTTATATATATTCTTAGTAGGAACAGCAGCATTTTTTTATTTGGTAGGATGGTCTCTGAAAATGTGATGGATTGAAAACTTTGTACTTGGCCATATTAAGTTAAATTACAAAAGGCTCTTTTTCAATGATTTAGACATCAATACAAATAATTTTGTGTAGAAAATATAAACTAGACTGATAGAGCCTCCAGTCTCAGGTGTGGAGATCAGTGTCTCCTGTCCAGCTTGGTAGAGCGAGGTATTTTATCACTCCTTCTTCCTTTGGTTGCTTAACTCATTTTGCTATCATCCCATTCTGGAAGGAGCAGATAGGATCCCATAGTAGTACACGCATTCCGTTCTCCTGTGCACCTCTTCTATCCTTTCTCTACTGTGCATGTACATGTGCTGAGGGAGGGAGGAATGAACGGGGAGGCACACAGGTGGCTTCTCATGTTAGTGCCTTAGCTGATCTCTGCTGGATAAGAAAACATTTGAGAAATTGAGAAGGACAGTTTTGCAGTAAAATGTTTTGGTTCTGTGAAAAGTTCATACAATAAATTAAGATGATGTTTATAAACCTTTTGGCATCTGGTTAGATAGCAGTACAATTTTTTACATGTGTATAAAATGTCATTAGTATGCACATATATATACATATTAGATGAAAGATTTTATTTCAATAACTTAATATTCTCAGCAGATGAACTGTGAAGTTTAGAGATGTGTCATCACTAACATTCATGTGAAGCAGAACAACACAGTGATGTCTCATGAAAACACGTGACATCCAGCTGTCCATCTTGAGAGTGATACCACTTTAGCTGTCAGGATCGTGATATACACAGCCAACAGCTTGGTCTTTTCCCAGGTTCCTTCATTCCCATGTAAATCCTGTCCTTTAATTTGGATACAGAAACTGCTAAAAGTCTGCTCTGTGGTGTTAATCCCAAGATCTCACTGGGAGCTGTAATGCTCTGGCTTTTTCTTAGCTGTAAACTGGGAATTACTGAGCTGCTTTTGTTGTGGATGTGCTTGCTTGCAAAGTAACATATTTAGAACATAATTTGTCTGTGTGACAGATACTGCAAAGAAACAAGCTGTAAAACTGATTCTTGAAAGAGCTGTCTTCCTGTAGTGAAATTTAGGCCTATTTTATGAAATTCTGATACATGTTTTCCTCTCTGCAGATGTGAACAGGAAGTGCTGGTGTTTCACTACGAAAGGCATGCATGCAGTGGGGCAGTCAGAGATAGTCATTCTCTTGCAGTGTTTGCCTGATGAGAAATGTTTGCCTAAGGATATCTTTAACCATTTTGTGCAACTTTACCGGGATGCCTTAGCAGGTAGGAATGCTCTATTGAAAATGGTTTGAATAGATGATCGTACTGAGTCAAATACATTTTTGTCATTTAACAAATGGCTATTTTTTTATAAAAGAATATAAGAAGAGAATAAGTATGAAAGCTAATAGGGGGCTGAGTTGTTATTGGTTATTAGTATCCAGTGTTATATTCATCTTATCAAGTAAAAGTATTTATGAGGTGCTGGTAACCTGGGGAGCTGCTCCAAAGATCTTCCAGCCTTCCTCTGGTGCCACCAGAACAAAGAAGTTTGGGGTATAAAGGCCATGCATAGACTATTACAGCAGCAGAGCAGGAGGACTCTGCCTGTGACAACTTTGTGTTGAGCAGCCATTGCTGAATGTCTGCTCTCACTGCTTCTGCAGGTGTTGGGGTAGGAATTTGAATACGGCTAACATAGCTGAAATTAGCACTGTACTTCATCTAGCAGTAAGTGTAGTAGGATATTCAGCAGAGCTCATGGGTACGCTAATGATGTTGCTTCTAATAATTATTTTTTCAGGGCAGCTTTTTTAAAGATACAGAAAGAAAATTTTGAGAATCCTTATGGATAGTATGTTAAATACCCCCCAACTAGGTCGTTCAGAAATTTGATTCCCACAGTGTGTGTGTCTATTGCCACATTATGGAGATACTATTTATATTATAAAGTAATACAAATATATATGTATATGTGTGCCTGGAATGAATTGTAGGGCATTGCAGAAATTATCCCTGAATTTTTAATTTTAGTATCTCAATTGCAAGGTTGTATTATGTAAACCTTTACACATTTTACATTTGCTACGTAAATGGGCTTCCACTTCTAGCTATTGTTGGACCTTAGAATTCAAAAATTATTGCATAAGGAAAAATGAAAGTATTTGGTTCCACTGATTAGAAAATAAAGCTAGTTTTCCAGACCTGAAATTGGATCACATTAAGCTTATATATTGAAAACAGATTTATGAGGGCTTCTGCGTATATTTGCAATGCCTTTGGAGTGACTGAATGCTACACTTCAATAAAATCATGAAAAAGATCTTTGTTTCCTAAAATGTCTTGATGCAACAAAGGTCAGCTTGTCCAGAAAGGTTGCCAGGTTCAGAATGTACTATTATCACATGTCATAATGGATCTCAAGTACACTGGAAACAAATATCTTTCCAATCCTCACTTCATTTGCAATGCTTTATTTTCTAATTATGATGTTATTCAGGGGGAGATAGATATGAAAAACAGCATGTGTGTGTGTGTGTATATATATGTGTATATTACAGATATAAATCCAGCTTGGTGTATATATTGCAGTGAAGTTTGTATAATTACACTACAGAAATACATAATTTATAACTCCTACATAATGTATCTGGAATTCTTTTTTTAGTGCTCTAGTGGTAGTAATTTGATATCCTACAATTGCACTGGTGCAAAGAGCTGTTTACTACTGTACAATTCTTAATCAGAAACCAAATTTCACTGTTTAAGAATTCCACTGTGTAATGTTCTTTTGGTAAGATTTGCTCTGTCTTGTATTTCAGACATGTAATAGAAGTAGATAGACACGTTGAGTTGCTATATAACACCAAACCGCACGGAATTTTTTGTAGAACATAGCACCTTGATAAATTCCCATAGCGTTTTGTAATGCACTCTCTCAGTAACCATCCTTTTTTCTTTCCAAGTCATGCGTGTTTGGGAGGGAGAAGTATATATTAGCATATGTGCAACTCTGGCTGTTTTAAACGTTATTCAGCCAGAGAGACAGGATATGATGCTGTAGGGGTTTCAGTTTGGTGGTTGTAATCCCTTGGAAGTGGTTAGCAGTTTGCATGCTGTCGTAGATGGAGCCACGCTTCCAGAGTTATTCATTTCAGAGGTACTGCACATCTCCTGGCAATTAGATGATAGACATTTAGAGTAAATGAGAATTCCCGTTAGAAGTTAAAGACTATTTAAAACCCTGCCTCACAGTTTCATTTTTCATTATATAATATATTGGTTTAAATTTATTTTGCCATCAGGAAACAAAAATAAATTCTGTGGAAGTTTTTTATTTATCTCCTTTAGTAAATACTTTCTTAAAAACAATCATAAAATAAAAAAACACAGTATTTTTTATTGGAACAGAAACAAAAATTACTTTTAGTCATGTTGATTTTGTTTTGGAGTGATTTTGGGTTTCTTGTTTTTGTTTTCAGCTGAAAAATACAGCATTCCCCTTTTGTTTATTTAATTAAAGCCCCTATCTATAGTGACTTATTTTTTCATGAGTCACATTTATTTACTAGCCCTTCTTGCTCGTTTGAAACCTAGAAGCACAAACTTGTATGTACTCGTGCCTCTTCCCAGATGTTTCTGCTTTCCTCAGAGGATAATTTGTTTCTTGAGGCTGAGTCCCCTGTGCTAGGTGCTGCTGTCAGCCATTTGCAGAGTATGGTTCTAGCATGTGCAAGGAGTGGCAGCGGAGCCCAGGCCTCAGACCTGCAGGCAGGAGCGTTTAGTCTGTATGCTCACCATTTTGCAGTTTATCCTTCAGATTCATCTCCTGTTTCAGCATGGATAAGGTGTCAGTCTGGTGCAGCACCGCCTTGAGCCTTCATTAGTTTTGTTACGGGAAGTCCTCAACCTCAAGCTATGGTCTGATGTTAGGGCTTTATAATCGTAAAACAATGGAGGGATTTTGAAGGAAAAATGGCATTTTTCACTATAGGTTGTATGCATGTAAGTTATAATAAATTCTAAAGTTGTTAATTAAGGCAAGTATTAATTACTGTTCAGTTTCCATCGCTTTATTCTTCCTCTGGCCCCTCTGCCATCAAGCTCCCTGCTGTGTTGCTTTTCTTGTTTTGAAATTGAAAGCTAATGATTTCTGTTGTGGTTTTAGTAGTTGTACTGTTGTAATAGTAATCCCATGGTTATCCTTGTCTGTTGGCTATAAGCTTGGCAGGAGGTCTAGTGAATGGAAAAATGAGAACTTCTGTCTGTCTAAATGGGTACTTTGAAGCAGTTGGATGTGTTAATATAGAGCTGCCAGATATGCCCTAGTGCATCAACTCTGTGGTGGAATACAATAAATGCTACTGTTACTTTTGTAGTGAAAATGCAAATCTGGCAACTACTTGAAATGGCTTTGTGATTGCCCTGGTTTTGGGGATATTCTGGGTGAGGGTGGATCTATCCCACCCACAGTTCTGTGTATTTTTTACCCAGCCTGGTTTTAATTAAATGAGGTGGTAGCTAATATGGAGTAGATCTGTAAAGAAGCCCATGTAGATGTTCTGGAGTTAACTGAATAATACATGCCTGCAACTGTAATGTGGAAAGATGGATACAAAATCAAACATCGTATAAGGTGTGAGAGTGATTGTTTGGAAGACTGCCATGGACTAGTCTGAGGAAGTTTTGGATGCTGGTAGCTGCTACTCACAGTGATAGTAAGTGAAGTATTACGTCCCTTGCCAATATGAATAAGTTCTTTCCAAATTACTTGCTGATGTGTTTCAATAAAAAGATGCTGAGTATGGTCAGAACTTTGAATGTGGAATTTCGTATGTTTTTCTCAACATTGGCATCTGCTACAGATGTGCCATCAAGTTGCATTCACGGTCTTGTTTTTTCTGTGTCTCTTTGTGGCTCTTGGTGCAGTGGTGACTAGGTTTGTATTGGTTTTCCAAAGAGTATGTGGTCATTTGCTCTTGAAGAAAATCCATCTGGCAAGATTTTTCCCAGGTGAATATTGCTTTGCATCTCTTGCTACAGAAGCGGGATGCTTGGGTTTTCGGGATCCTGGTATGGTTTGGTACTTGGCAGTTCTTGGTTCTTACTGCTGACAGTGGAATGAGGCCAGTCAGATGCAGCTAACTTCCCCAAGCCACATATGTCTGCCTTCCCTGAGACTGGATGCTAATACCAGTTTTTTGGTCTGAGATTAACCAAAAGTCATGAAGCATATATTAGGAATTTAACTTCACTGTTTTTGGTGAAAGCACCTAACTGACTTCACCACATATTGAGGACAATAAACAAATGCAGGAATCTTTTGTTCTTTACCATTTCTTGTATAAATTGCTTTGAGTCCAGAAGGGATTGCCAAACTGATATGCAAAGTACATTGTTCATCAGAGGAAGACACCTAAGTGAAGAATTCAAACCAGCATGGATCATGACTGAAGAGAAGGTCACATCAGTGGATAAAAGCATGTTTTTTTTAAAGGACTTTATAGAGCTGCTTAGGATTTAAAGTCAAGGGTAACCCAGCCTAATTGAGAAGAGAGTAAGTACTGACCTCCTGCAGAGCTGCTTTAGATGCATCATGCACACTTATGGCACTTCCTAAATAATGTCAATTGTCTGATGTCAGGTGCTGGAACTTAGTATAAGGAAAGGCACCTCTCTGTTCATTCTGAGATTACCTCTTTAGAAAGGAAGTTGTGATATTTTGTAAATTAAAGTCCATGCTTTTGAGAAGGATAGTTTTTTTGGAAGGTTTTTCTGACAGCTACGCTTTCTCTATGAGCTTTTGCAACACAGTTCTATGCTTAAAATGTGTAACAGTGCAGTGGGTTGAATTTGACCATGTCAGGTTGGTAATAGCAACTTATCAGTGGGGCCTTGACTTGGAAAGACGTGGCAGGAAAGGCTGACAGTCCCTGGTCAGTGCAGAAATGTTTGTGGGGCAAGCCCAAAGAGGCTTTTTGATTTGGGTTTGCTGATTGAAAAGGGCACTAGAGAGGTGGCTAGGAAGACACTTGCTTGATTCTTCCTATGCTCTCCACATGGCAGGCTCTTGCATGCTCTTACAATTAATGAATTGCAGCACAACTACCTAATCCCAATAGTTTGTCCTCTTAATAGTGGTAACCTAGTGGAGCTTGCACTGTGCGAGCTGCTTGTGTCAAAAGGAGTAATTTATAATGCTGTGGCTCATGGTAGCAAAGTGCTAAACAGCTGAGTTGCAGATTCCACTCTGAAGATTTTTTTTCATGTTTCTGTTGGCTGAAAAAATTCCTGTTAAGACATCCCAAGTGTGTGAGCCTTGAAGCTCCATCTCCTGAAACGGAAAAAATAAGTAGTCGTCCCCTTCTGCTGCAGCACTTGGCATCAGTCACAAGTGGATTGCTTTGTCATCCCAGTGGGCAGTACCACACGTCTCAGAACTGTACAGTATTGTACAGCTTCACTTTGCCTAGCCTCTTTCACACAGAAAATACTTCAGAAAAGGGTGCAGAATTCAATTCAGTTTAGCAGTTCATGAGCTTCGTACATTTTAAGGTTAGAAAGAATTATTATGGTCACGTTGGAACCAAGAAGCTCACCAAGTAATTTTAATATCAGGCCTGTAGTTTCTATTTGGGTAAGAACAGATGGGAAGGGAAAAAGGAAGTATACATGAAGAAGAGGAGATTAGTGAGGGTAGGTGGGAACTGCAAAAGCAAATGAGTGGAGTTGAGATAGAAAGGTTCCAGCAGCTATTTTAGATAAGAGAAAATCATCTTCTTGAACACCAATTGATACACTGGTTTGAGCTCACTAGCAAGATGCCTGAGTTTGTGCATTAGCAGTGTATTCACTGAGCAGGCAATAGTGTCACAGCACTGGCTGGCAGAGAAATGCATTTGCACGTGGGCAGGATCAATGATTTTGAGCAGTTGACAACATTTGATGTGGCTCTATTAATCATATTAGTCCTTCAGTTTGACGAGTAGCTAGTTTTCATCGAGTGTGCTCAGCTGGGCATTACAGAAATTGTAGCCGCTATAAGAGTTCTGGAATTTGATCTGGGTTGATGGTGTCAGTTCTGGCTTGTGTGTGTCTGTAAAATTACAAATCAGCTTGGCAGGATAGTGGCAAGCTGCGAGTGAGCTGCACCCTGCCGTGGGGCGCCTGGGCTGCCAAAGCCTGTCACCTTTTAACGGAGAACTTGAGAACTTAGTTTGTGCAGCACCTTGTGGATACAGAAAAAAAAATTCCGCTAAAGTGCCCACAAATTTGAATAGCAAGGAAACTCCTGAACTTAGTTGGAGTATAAAAGGAGCCTTTTGTTTACAGACCTGCCAGTAACTGTATTTAAAACTGGAGGTCCCAGGGTCATGTGAAGGAAGCAATACTTGGTGGTGATTGTGCCGTGGTGGTCTGGAGGGATGTAATGTAGCATGGGCATGTCTCCAGAGTGAGGGTAGGAATAGCTTATTATTCTCATGCTCGCACTGGCTTCGTGGTGAGTGGCTATGACTTGGGACTTTCATAGGGGTTCAGTGTAAAAGACAGACTTGAAAAGACTCATTGGTTAACCTTTCCTTTGCTGGCCAAAACTGTACCTACTGTATTTATTTTCTTGCATCTGTAAATGCTTGTGTATGATTTTTAGGCTCTTTTGCAGTATAAAAATAGAAAAGACTTTACTTGAAGATCAAGTTGCACTTCCATGACTCATGTTTTTACTTACTTAAAACCTAGTGTTTGTGCGTCTGTATGTGTCTCTTGTGTGTAAAAGGGAGAAACCCTCCAGTTACTGTCCAGTTGATATACATGGCTCCAACATGCACATCACTGCCTTGGGTTCAAATACAAACACTCCATTATGAGGTGGTGGAGAAGAGCAGAAGCTCCTACTTAGCAGTCTCTCTGTCTGCAGGTGGGAAGGCCTGGGATTACTGCAGAAGCCCAGGAGGTCTGCATAAGTATCTCAAACCCATGCAATTCCTCATGAGTGGTGTGATCAACCACACCACGGTCTCTGAAATTACTTGTGTTTTTCTTTGAGAGCAAATCATCACTATTAATATTCACATCTTCCTATGGAGAATTGTGGTCCGCTGTTCTGTACATTATTTGCATGCTGTTGTCATTTGATAAAAGGAATCACACTATGGTTCCTTACTTCAATGTTAAATGCTGCGTTAGATGCTATAATAATCTAATCAACATTCAGATTCATTCAGCCATTCCAGTGTAAACATTTTTGGAAATTAAGAGCATCAAAGAGTAAAAATGTGAGTAAAAATTAGTGATACTTCTCCCCTGTGTGTCTCTGAGTTGCGTTTTATATTAAGTATACTAATTAAATAAACACTGTTTTGTGCAATTCTTAAAATGACCCAGATCTTCAATATGTGTCTGAGCAGGCACCCCTGTGGTTTGCCTAAATGGAAGGACAACCAGTGGGCCTAATTGTTCGACTAGGTGCACCTCTCTCCTTTAATCGCAGTTGGATCTAAAAGTTCTGTCAACAGCAGCTTCTGCAGTGGAAACCCTTCAAGTATCTGGAAGACACTAAAACCAGGCTTTCTTTAGGTCCTTTTGTAGTGCTAGGGGGAGGTTGCAGGTACTACTTCCTTAGCAGCAGTACTGGCCTGAGTTATCCTTCCTCTTCCTTGGCTATCCCCGAGATGCATCATCCCCTCCATTACACTGCCTCTACTACTTGAAACAGGCAGATCTCTGTGAAACAGGCAGACCACAGAAATGATTGAGGCTAGACTCCCTCCCTGCTCCCCACAAGAGTTGGCACATCTGTGGTTGAACGTGCTGTCCTGGTAACCCTTGCAGGCATGGCTCAGTCAGGCACAGAAATGCAGATATGTGTGTGTGTTTCTACAGAACTGACTTCTTACTGGTGATAGTCACTGAGTACATGTATCACCAAAGGCGGATCAACCGGAGATACCCATGGCTTTGGTGGCTCTGGTCTACAGCAGTTACTCCGTAACAGATTACACACTTGTGCACACGAGGGAACCTGAGCCCCTGTGTGCAGCAAATCATTGTTTCTTGTGTGATTAATAGACATTAGCTCTTCAGGAAACAAAGTGAGTTTAATATGGATTTTTTTCCCTTCTGAAAAACTCTTTAAATTCTTCATAAAGCTTTCAATCTGCTGAAGTAATGAGCATTTTTCTTCATAGGTAACGTTGTTGGCAACCTGGGACACTCCTTTTTCAGCCAGAGCTTCCTTGGAAGCAAAGAACATGGAGGGTTCTTGTATGTTGCGGCTACATATCAGTCCTTGCAAGACCTGGTACTCCCAACCCCACCGTACTTGTTTGGCATCCTCATTCAAAAATGGGAGACTCCCTGGGCTAAAGTGTTCCCCATTAGGCTGATGTTGAGACTTGGAGCTGAATACAGACGTAAGTAACATTCATTCTTTTAGCTGCAATTATTTCTGCAGGAGAATATATTCCGGTCTAGAGCACACACACCCAGCCCTAAATTGTTACCTGTCAAAGCCACACAAGCTTAAACAGGCAAGTAAAAATTATGTTTTATACCCACATTGCATCCAGCTAACAGCACAGCAGTACTGAGGTTGTGATACGACCTACAGCCTTTTTACAACTGTACTAGTTATCAGGGAGATTTTTGTGGAGACAAATCTAGTTCTGAGCAGCTGTTTGTAGTTCACTTAGTGACCCAAAATAGAGTTATGTGCAGAACAAGCCTGATTTAGCTGGTGTAGTTAGGACAAGGGAGAGCCTTTGAGATGTGAAGCTCTTTTCCATGCTGAAACGAAAGAGCATTTGCTTTTAAGTTTTTAAAACCACACTCATTTTCCAGAGAATAACAATATGTGTGCAGGGGCAACTGACGTGCCAATTTGTCACAAAAATTCTGTGGCAACTAGTAACAAATAAGCTGGAGAGAGTGTTTCAGCTGAACAAAATCTTAGCAGTTAGCATGCAGTTAGCATAAAGTTAGGATAAAATATTTTGAAAAAGACACTTGCCATTGCTGAAGCAAAGAGATTATTATTGGAAGTCTGTCCACCATGATGGGCCAAAAATCTGCTGTCTTGCTCATCTGCTGTTCTAATTGGCAAACTGGTAAATCTGAATTACTATTAAAATGGTCTGGTGTTAATTTTTTTCAAAACTTTTTAACAAAGTAAGTTCTGGAATGTGCCTTATAGGGATTTGTAAATTTAACTTGTGATGTTTAGGGAACATTGGGAATTTTTCATCAAATACCTGCATTACTGGAGAGGAAAAATAAAATCTTCAAAATTTGCTTTCTGAGGATGAGGACTGCATGTTAAACTTGTCCAGAGAAACATTAGTGTTAAAGATGTGTAAGTTTTTGTGTGTGTCCATGAGGTTTTTAAGTAGTATATTTATTCCCATCAACATTTAGAAAAACAAAGATGCTCATATTTTGGATGAGAGCACAGAAACAAATGTTTTGATATTCACAAACAGAAGTACCTGCTGTGAGTCTGTTGGGAAGCTGGGGTTTGAATCACTTGTATAGCTGTGGTTTGGATTTAGGCATATTCACTTGTGCTGTGACAGTTGTGACTGCAGGTCACTTCCTCAGTCCCCTCTCGAAAGGGGCTACATTTGTGTCCCAGGTTTCCTTGGATACATCCTCTTTTCTGGTGGAATTGTCAGATTTCAGCCATTTGTCCCATTCTGCTGGACGTGCAGCAGATCAGATGCAGGCGTCACTCTGGGTTGCTAGATGTCCAGAAAATGTCCGCTGAGCATCTGCAGAGCAACCATACAGCTCAAGCTAGGGAAATTCAGTGCATCTGGGGCGTAGCTGAGCTGCTGTATGCAGCCAGGGTGGCAGACACGGGAAAATTCAGCACTTCTCGGTGCCTGAGGACGCTGCATGAGTTGGTCAGCGTGTGTAGGAGCTGTGATGCTTTCCAGATACCGCATCAGTGTGCAGAAGCTGGAGCTTATTTCTATCAGGAAATCCTGATGATGTTATTCAAACCTGCTGAGCATTTTGCAGCCCCTTCTGACTACACTGGGAACTTTGAAGATGTGTGTCATTTTGGGAAATCAGGCTGTTTGCCTGAGGATAGTTTAGGAACCTTCCTTCAAACATGCATTTAGAAAACCTTGGCATTACGTATTACTGCATGAGTCATGTTTCAAGCACTGCTATGGCTTCTGCTGCAACATAATGTAATGCAGCCAGATCCATACACTACAGTTTCAATTGCATCATAGATGTTTTACAAGTACGGCTAAGTCAGCCAAGGAATGCAGATACTTTGCATTGCTGACATACCGTAAATGTCCTTTTAATTGTTTTTTACATACTCCTGTAGAGAATTTGCCCTGTTCTTATGAAATCATGAAAAGAGAAAATGAAATAATCTGTGTTATGACTTGAATGTCACACATGTCACCCACAGAAGCTAAAGGTTTATGATGCTATAGTGGCAAGCAGCAGTATGGTCATAAAAAAGGAAGAAGCCATTTCCACGAAGTAGCCTGAGAAAAGCATTTCGAAAGGTCATCTTTGCAGTCAGAGTCCAGATTGCTAGGTTCAGTCTTGCAGTGTGGCACTTCTAAGCATTCCACGTAATTCCTCTTACTGTTTCTAGCACAGTGGGCAAGGAGCCATGATGTACACACATGTGTAAGATGCATTATAATGTTAAACACTTCTTCCCTTTTGCTTTTTAAACTCTAGTCTTCTTTCCAGTCTTTTTTTTTTATTGCCGCTGCTTACCATATTCAACTGAGCAGATTGTATTTGAGTCTGTTTTTGCAGAATCTCAGCATGTAAATTTCAATCTGACCTTTTCTGTTTTATTTTGTCCTAGTTTATCCATGCCCACTTTTTAGTGTCAGATTTCGTAAGCCTTTGTTTGGAGAGACTGGACACACGATTATGAACCTTCTTGCAGTAAGTGCTGGGACTGAGTTTGTACGTTCTGTCGGTGTGAATAGATCAGTGTGGGGAGAACTGTACTCCTGTTGCACAGAGTAGTAGCTGGCAGACTTAAAAGATGACAAGAGGAAATAGTGGGCTTTTGAGTGGATTTACCTCCTGTTACTGATACTGGATGTTAGCTTTCAACAACACAGTGAATTGTAACAAGGTATCCAAATCAACATCCAAAACCTGGCCACCTGAGGATGTTTGGATCTTGAAACGAGTGCACTAGTTGCTCGGATTCCTTCCTCAGAAGTGCTGGGTCATCACAGTGTGCAGCTCTCTGATTATACAGCGCTTCAACTGAAGCGAAGTTATTAGCTCTTCCTACTTTGGTAATATTTTCAATATAGAAAATTCTCTTCAATGCATGACTTAATCTCACTGCTAGAAAAACTAATAACTCTATCCAGTAATGTAACAGAACACAGAGAGCAGATTTTCTTACGTACAGTGATGACATTTAAGGCTGGAGAATATTAATTTTGATGTAAGAAAATCGGTGAAATGACTAACAGTCATGATGATGTTTTTTCATTTGTGTATTTTGATTACAAAGGTTACAAGCTGTGATGTCTCCATCCCTTCCTGCCTTTCAGTCAGTGATTACAATTATTTTAATGGGCTAACTAGTAGTCACTAGGATAGTCATGAAAGCTACAGTGTTAATGATGGTCATCATGCCTAACTTTTAAAAACTTGTTTTAATTACCAGGACTTCAGAAATTACCAGTACACACTGCCTGTGGTCCAAGGTTTAGTGGTTGATATGGAAGTTAGAAAAACCAGCATCAAAATTCCTAGCAACAGATACAATGAGGTAATGCTTATAAGAAATACATTTGTGTACAGTTTCTTTGTGGTTGGAGGACCTGGAATCTAAAGGAATTTTATTTTATTCACTACCACTAGGGAAAACTGCCTCAAAAGCAAATGATAAATGCATGATGAACACATCTTTTGAAAGTGAGTGAGGGTGGCTCCACAAGAAGAATGCAATTAAATTCAGGATTAATTAAACTCTCAAACTCCTTTTCTTCAGGTTTTATAACTGTTTACATAGAAAATGTAATACTGGTTTCATTTGAGCAAGAAAGTCGACAAAATTTACACCTGAGGTAAACTAGGAGGAAAAAGTGTATTAGCTCTTCTCGTCTATGTTGTGTGTGCATACTCAAAGCATTTATTAGTATTTGTTGGATTGCTGTTTATGTAAAATTTCTCTCAACATTTAAATTTTGTACTTTATACTGAGAAAGTCAGTGTCTTTAGGATTTAGTGCTGTTGAGAAAGCTGTGTGAGAATGTATTTGAACAATAATGAAAGAGAGCAGGGGAGAAGGCGATTGATTTCATGTTCTGTCTGAAGAGGAGGGGTAGTTTGATATTTTGAAACCAATCAGCAGCTGGGGTGAGAGCAAAGCTCCTGGGGAAAATGGTATTTGTAAAAGTTCTTGTAATATCAGAGCAGAATACAGCTTTATCTCAAGAGAGAATTTCCTTGCAAGAAGCATTTGATTAAAACAACAGCGAGAATAAAGAAATAAATTGAAAAAAAGGAAAAAGCGTTCTTATGTGAGAGTTGAAAAAGATGAAACTGATGAAGCAAGAAGATAAAGGGTCTGTTAAAAAGTGTATTAATTCTTGATGCAGTTGTAAGAAAATGGAAAAGGTCAGTGAAGTTTGCATGAATTGAATACGGATTGGCACATAAGATGCAGTTTAGTAAGTGTTAGCTGGGCCTGGTGTTGGCAGGTGTGTTAGCTTTGGATTTGTGTCGGACACGGCACTAAGCTGGACTGTGAGGAAATTCCTGTGTTGTGCAGCTTAGCAAAATGTCTGCATCGTGCTTGGGTTCTCTTTCCAGTGTGAGGCAAAGATTCAGCTTTTTTAAATGAAGGAAGTGTTACTTATTTAACATTATTGCTTACAATCCAGTTGAAAGGTTGAATTACTAGAAAATTTTTCATCTGAGTTTAGTTTGAATTAAGATGAATTAAACCAGAAGACCTTTACTTTTTTTCCCCCATGTAAGGCACTATTTAATTAGAAAAGAGTGTCACTCAAACTGTCTAGAAAGTGAAAAACTAATTTTAAATCTCATGCCTGGATTAAACGTGGAGAATTCAGATGGTAATTAACAAATTAAACATTAACATATAGTTTTTTCATTAAATACATATTTTTATTTCAAAAATTATTTAAATTTGCTACAGCTTACAGTGATACTTAGTTGCCTGTTTAGTCCCTCAGCAAAGGTGACTGTCATTTTTTTAATCAGTTGCCTTGTTACAAAGCACAGTTGCCATGTCTAGTTGTTTCTTGTTATGCTAAAGGCAACTACTGGGCTCCATAAAGATGGCTTCTCTTGAGCTAAAATCTCGTTTCTGGAGCATGGCATGATAAACTAGATAATGAAATACGCTGCTGTCTGATGCAAAATCTTAATTAAGTTTCCTCCCCAAACATTACACCTGTGCACATTTGTCATTAGTGAGCATCAGCTAATGTTCCTGACGCTATAATTAAGGTTTTACGTTAGACTGAGAGAGACAAATGTGTTGTGTGTAGCGTGCATGCTTATCAGCTACAGGAAGCAGAGGATGGGAGTATGAGTGCTGTTAAGAGATGTCAAATAATTCAGCATGTTCCTTCTCATCAGGGTTTTCACTGGGGAGTGTGTGTGTAATTTAATTTGCCTTTTTTTCTTTTAAGCAAACATATAATTTTTGGTTTTGAAACAAATTCCAGAGATAGATGACTCCCTCGGTTTTCTTTTGGATCAAAAATCTCATAGTCTGAGCTTCCATGAAGAGGAAGAGAGGAGAAAAGGAAAGAAGTTATATAATTTACAAGAATGTTTTGTCAAGACATGTAACTGGGTGTATGTTAGATGATAATCAGCAAAACTGAAGTGCAGATATATCACAAATGTTTTCGGATGCTTTTTGGAGGCCTCCTTCATAGAGAATTAAAATTGTTTCTGGATGTCTGTGATTCAGATCTTTTAAAAAAGTCTTCAGATTGAGAACATTGATCCCAATTTCACCAGTTCATGCAGGTGAAGCACAGAGACACTAAAACTTTGGTGTCTGGTCATGGCAGAACTGGGATTAAATGCTACAAGTCTGAGTGCCAGTCTAGCACTGAACTGTGGAGGCAGCATTTATGATTTATGTCATAAGCAACTGTAATTGTGTAAACAAGTCAGATATTTCCTACCAATGTTTTTCTAATGTTTTTTCCTGTGAGTTTATTTTTTTAAAACATCTGGAAATAATAGCTTTTGCAACCTATATAGCTCAGCTATCCCTTACTCCATTTCTCCTAATTACATAAAAGGTGGCACTTTAAAGCACCTAGACCTGATCTGAACCCTCTTTTCAAAAGCAGTTTATGGCTCCGAGTGCTAAAATCTGACATGAGAATATGAACGCTGTTGAGAAGCTTGCTCTGTCCAATTAAACTGTTCCAAGAACCCCCTATTTATGGTAGTGCTTGACGAACAGCGTAGAAGTGGTAAACCTTTTTGTTTGCAGATGATGAAAGCCATGAACAAATCCAACGAGCATGTTCTAGCAGGGGGAGCGTGCTTCAATGAGAAGGCAGACTCGCATCTGGTGTGTGTTCAGAATGATGACGGGAATTACCAGACGCAGGCCATCAGCATCCATAATCAGCCGAGGAAGGGTGAGAACGGGGGTTCACGAGGAGGCCGTTCCCTCCCGGCGCTCTGTGTGACTTCTTTGCTGTTTGTGTTACCATTCCAGCAGGTGGCTTTGTGAATCAGTCAGAACTGGGTTTGTCTGCATTTTGCTGAGTTTCTGTTAGACATTCAGAGCAAATAATTCTGGCTGCTGGTGCTACTGAATGGGCAGCTTTGTGAGTTAGACATGCAACACAAGGAGTAGTAACACGTTGCTCTATCTGCCCTTTGCCCCCTTGGTGTTTTATTCCCCTTGCAGAATCCATGATCTCAGATGTCAGGGAGCAGCACGCTGTGCAGTTTGCCTCCTGTGTACAGTCCACATCACGCTTCTCTAGGTCAATGTGCTGTTCAGAATTTGTCTGAGAGGTGTTCTAGCAACTTCATAGATCACACAGTCATAAAATAAAGCACATAACAGCTTGCTGCCTTGTAAATAGGGTAATACTGCTTGCACAATACTGCTCAGGCAGTGCTGCGGCGCTCCAGAGGTCGCAGTGCTGTAACCAGCTCAGGCAACATCTCTACATTAGTAATGAGAGCGGTCTTTGGCTTTATTGGAGACTGCAGGTGAGGTTGTGGTTGCCTGTGCTTGACCTAATCTATGTGAAAGGAGGAAGATTAGGTTTAGCGTCAGAGAAAGGTAAATAGAAATAACCAACAACAGCAGCATTTTACTAACGCATCTTCAAGAAACTCCTTGTGTTCACCTCGATGAGACCATCTAATTTCCAGGCTTTATTTTTGTTAGAGTAGGCTGAAAGGCTGCAGCAGCTGTGTGCTGACAATTTAAATGTTGTGGTTTTGGGGGCAGTTTCTGGCAAAGACATTTATACTATCTCCAAATGAGATCAAGCAAGAGAGAGGCCAACTTTTATGTTTTGCAAGTATCCCCAGTCACTCCAGTGAGTATACTGGCATGGGATGTCACTCAGGGCTGATTGCCTTACCTGACCTCTGTTCATTTTACGTATGGGACAAGAAGAGGGATTTCCAGCAGGAATTTCATGATGCTTAGTGGTAATTTAGGAGAATTTTACTTTAAATCAGGTGGCTTTGAGCTGTGGCCTTGCCTGTGGGTTGGTGTTACAGTGTGATCCATAAACAGCTCGCTCACAGTCTTTGCCAGCTGTGTGGGAACATTTAGAAGTTAATTATGTACTTGGTTACCCTAAATTAGTAGTCCTGAAACTTAGAGGTGTGTGTGGGGAGAGGGAGAGTGATGAAATATGAACATTTATTAAGGTTGACAAAAACTGCTGTCCAGTTTAGAAAATAACTGGGTGATTTGCCCTTCCATATGCAAGCCTGTGATGTGCATAAAAGTCACCATAATTCTAAGCAGCACTTGTCCTGATTTAGTTTAATCACCTCTCCGGATGACAGAGCTGTGATACCTGATTCTTGTATATTCTTGTTTTGATGAAGCCTCTCTAAATCATTCCTCGTTGTTGTTGCAGTGACTGGTGCCAGCTTCTTTGTGTTCAGTGGAGCTTTAAAATCCTCTTCAGGCTACCTTGCCAAATCCAGTATAGTAGAAGGTAAGAACTGAACTGATTGCTTCCCTCTTAACACAGCTCAGCTCTCTAGTTATTAGGGCTCTGCTGCTATGCCCTGGGCATTTGAATCATGCTGCTGCTTCAGCTTTATCCTACTTTTTAGCAAAAAAAACCCACCCTCTTTGCTTTAATGAGGAGGAGCTTGTCCAGATGCTGTAGAACAGGGACACAAGAAAATGATGGTAAGATATGAAATACCTGGCTTGTGAGCCTGGGACCAGTGTACTGGTTTGGGTTGAGGAGTGAGGAAGTTGTGAGCCTAAGAAATATGGAATGTGTAATCCACCGACCAGGAGAGGAAGCCCTGCTAAACTTACTCTGTTCCCAAGTAGCTCTGCATTATGCAAGATTATGAATGTGCCTTGTTTTTGTGCTTGTATGTGGGCAGATGAGAACATGACAAGTCGAGATAGTTGAGCTGGTACCTCTTTGATTTGGTTTGTTCTTCTTTTGCCGTGTACACTGGATTGAAAGCCGTTACTGCTTGTTAGCTGAGCTACGGAACTTTGTAGTCTAACCTCACCGCAGATGTGACGGTGCAGACAGTCATGTTTTAAGTGTGCTCCTGCCAGTTTGTGAGCGAGGCACGCAGGAAAGCCGTGCGTGCAGTTAGCACAGCTCCACTGACGAGCAGGAACTCCTTCCACTGCGCCGGCTTGAGAGCTTGAAGCTGTATGAGAGTGCAGTCTGTGGGTGAGCGGTCACCCAGGGCTGACAGGCAGCCATCTCGCTGTAAGTCAGTGTATGTAGGGCATCATACCATTTTCTGTGTCTAAACTGGTTGTTTTGTGCAAGGCAGGGGTACGGGTAGATTCAGGCAAGGAGTCTGTTGGGGAAGTGTACCATTGCTAAGTCATTTCGGCAGCAATTTAGCCTGCTCCAGTCCAAATTCTGTCTTTTGCTGCTGTCAGGCAGGCACTGACTTCTCAAAAACTGTCAGCACTGGAGTGCTGCTTCCAGTGCCAGCAGAGGGGATGGCTGAATGGAGGGGGGTCACATGGCGTTTCTGAGGGTTGCCTAGAGCAGGTGTCATGTTTTGAGGCAAACTAATGTGGCTGTTGCTATAGAGGACTTTACCTGGTCGATGGACGTTATCCTTGTGTTTTCCCTAGTCAGCACTCCTCAGTGCTATGTTTTAGGAATCTGAGAGTTCAGGAATGGTGTTATGTAGCATTGCTGCCCGTGACTCTTAAAATAGATGTTTAACCTTTCTGTTGCAAAAGAGGAAGGATGTTTATTTCTTTTTTTTTATATAGGCTCTGTTCAGTGTGGCTTATCTTGGCTTATGAGGATTTCTTGGTTCCCTAGATGGAGTAATGGTCCAGATAACTGCTGAGAACATGGACTCTTTGAGGCAGGCCTTGAGAGAGATGAAAGACTTCACCATCACTTGTGGCAAAGTAGATGCTGAAGATCCTCAGGAACACGTTCATATTCAGTGGGTAGAAGATGATAAAAATTTTAGTAAGGGGTAAGTAGAGGAGCAATCACTTGACATTGAATGATGACAGTTTGATTGTATTTGTTAAAAATTTTAATCGATCTTCTAAGGTGCATGAGTCTTTATCAATAGGAATGAGAAGTCTGTGCCTCTATTTTGAGTGATAAGATGCAATTAAATGTAATGAACGTGGAACTGAGATACCAGAGCTTTGGGGCATCAATTTAGAAAGCTGTCAATGCTATGGATTTCTTGCCATTGCTAATACCCAGTTATTGGAAACCACTAATTTGTCTCCAACACTCAGTGCTGAACCCTGCATATTGTGGTCACTTTGCTCTCTTGGTGCTTGGTTTGCATTAAGTAGTGCTGGAAATAAAATTGCTGAGCATCAACAGTGTATCTGGACTCTTGATAGTTAAGCCAAAAGAAAGGTGTATATGGCAGCTTAAGTATTTATGGCAGTAAAGTGCTGTTGTGATGGGTACAATGTTTAAGGACTCAGCATCTAGAAAGAAGGCTCACTCTGTAGTTTCAGGCTCTGGCTCAGTCTTAGGTTCTGTAATTAAATTCTGGGCTGTGTTTCAGGTATTGCTGGCCTACACTGAGGTTACAAATGAATAAAAATCAAATCTGTATGAAACGCCTCATGGCTGTGTTAGCACCTTATGAGCTCTCAGCTCTGGTGTGAAGCTTTGCTGAACACCTTCAGGAAGGTCCTTCCTGCACCTGGTTTGTGCGTATCGCCGGGGTGGGTGTCGGGGTAGGAGCTGCACGGGACGGCAGGGAGCGTGTTGCCTCTCCACCTGTCCCTCCTGCTCAGTCCCGCAGGAGCCCATTCCAGAAAGGCTGCTCACTATGAAGCTCCAGGCACAGCACCATCATCACAATTAGCAGTTGCATTCAAGAGCACTGGTTTTGGCACTCTGAGAGAAGCCTTTGGGTTTCCTTCCGGGGCTAATTTTGGTCTGTGCCCCATTAAGCCGAGGTGGTAAGTTGCTGTGTAGTCGCAGTTCAAATTGCAGAATGCTCAATTATGAAAAAACCTGCAGCGAGGCAGTTGAAGGATTCAGGTGTAGCAGAGGAGCTGCTCTTTGATCCCACATAGTTCTCTTTTGGCATGGTCTCTGCTCAACTCCTGTCTTCTGCTAAGTCGGAACTTACCCTTTTCCCTCCATTTCACAGTGTTGTAAGCCCTATTGATGGCAAATCAATGGAGTCTATAACAAGCGTGAAGATATTTCATGGCTCAGAGTACAAGGCAAACGGAAAGGTCATCCGGTGGACAGAGGTGAGTCAGTCAAGTTGAGCTGCACATAAACCAGCGCTTGGCATGTTGGGATTGCAGCTACCGCCTACTCTTCTTTCCACCTGCTCTCCCTACTCGCCAAAATTAAAGCAGCAAATTCTCCAGAACAAACCTGTACTGTCGTTCCTACCTGCAAGGAAAGATTCAGTACGGCGTCGTGCAGAATCAAATGTCCTGTCACTGATGGGCAGCTCAGGCTGCTGTCAGGCTACACCGCCCCCCCACCTTCTCACATATTGGGGGGGGGGGGGAACTAGAAAAATACTTGTTTACTGTGTTACCCAAGGTTTCATCTGCATTTGTGTTAAAAACTACCTTTTTAAATGGAGACAAATCTTAATAATTATTTTAAAAAGATGTTATTTTGAGCCACCTTCTCTAAAATGTTGCAAGTTAAAAGGGAAATGCTGTGACATAAATCACTTGCAGAAACTGCTTGCATAGCTGATGCTACCTGGGGCTCTGCCAGCACACAAAGGTGAATGTTGAAATATTTCTTGAAGTGTTTCATGTAACCTGCCCAGGAGGAACCAAGTTACTCACGCTGCAGCTTGCCACCTCAGTATCCTTTTTTTCCCAGGTCAGCTGGGCTCAACAGAGACGAGTTCAGTAACAACAGTAGTACAAATCTTCAGGCCGGGATGGCTCCTACTATAAATGTGAATTTTCTGAAAGTAACATCTGTTTAAAAAGAGGTTTTTATTAAAAACTATGTGCACTACATAGTGAATTTCCATGATGAGGCTTTTGACCAAAACTGAAAGTTTTTGAGAACAGGACTATTTAAATCTTTCTTTTGAAGGCTTTTTAAATTTTCTTCCCCCCCCCCCCCTCCCCAAGGTGGCTTGTCTTCAGGGTCTTTTGCTGGTCTTCCCTGAGCAGCTCTTCATTTGTAAAACGTTTAAACAGCATCTTATTTTCTAGAAAAGCCAAATGTCATGTCTTAACTCTTTCTTTCAGGTGTTTTTCCTGGAAAATGATGAGCAACATAATGGTCTGAGTGACCCAGCCGATCACAGCAGATTGACTGAAAACGTGGCAAAGGCTTTCTGTTTAGCCCTCTGTCCTCATCTTAAACTGTTGAAAGAAGATGGAATGACTAAGCTAGGTCTGCGTGTTACACTTGACTCAGATCAAGTAAGTCTTAAATAATTTGTTTCTGTTTAACCAGGGGGTTGTTCCCTTGTTCGTTCATTTGTTCCCCAAAATGGGAATGCCCCACTTCACCCATTCTTTTGGTTGATGAAGTACCAGTATCAGATGTTCTCTAGCAGTGCCGACTGTTGTTTGGCGCTTTGGGCCATCTGTTGGAGCTGGAAGGCTGGTGCTGAGCCTCAGCCACTGCCAGGCTCGGCCCCCCTGTGCCACCAGCAGCACCTGCCCTGTAGTCAGAGAGCTGTGAGCTGCAGCCCTGCCACGTGCGCCGGGGAGACCCTAAATTGGCCTTTTCACCCCCAGTTAAAGACAGGAGCGTATTAAATGTATTCTTGGGCCAGCATAAAACAGTGTTCACAAGCATGGCTGTTCTTAAAAGCTCACGCTGCGTGAGGCAGAGAAACAGATGGAAGGTCCCCTCGAGGGTGCTCTACAGCAGAAGCTCCAGGCAGAGAAGGGGCTGCGGGCAGGACAGCTGGCCTTGCCTCGGAGCGGACGTGTTCTTAGGATCAACTGGCTTTTACATACTGCATGACTTAATCTGATAATGCAGGGTGCGGTTCCTGCTGCTCTGAACGATCTGCTTTGACAAAGCAGTAGAAAAAAAGAGGCTACTTTTGTCTAGGCGGCCACTGGGAACATAGAGAAGAACAAAAACAAGTGGAAAAGCTGCCTGAGTGCCTGTTCCGTCCTGTTCAAGTGCCCGACTTCCCCGGGCAGAGGCCGCGGCACCTCACACAGCTCGTCCTCCTGCACAGCACCTCCCCTACTGCCCACTGAATCACAGCCCTGTGTCCTGCTCTCTGTAAAACCCACTCTTACTTTGTATTTTTTAGGTTGGTTATCAAGCTGGGAGTAATGGACAGCCCCTGCCCTCTCAATACATGAATGACCTGGACAGTGCCTTAGTTCCAGTGATTCATGGGGGGGCCTGTCAGTTGAGTGAGGGGCCAGTCATAATGGAGCTCATCTTTTATATTCTGGAAAACATCTCATAAGAGGACTTCATTTTCTGTTCAGACCTGTTCCAGCAGCAGTTGTATCTGACTCATTTGCACTTTAAAACTGGAAAATTAAGCTTTTGTTAACACTATTGGGGGAGGGGGGGGAGGAGGGAGGGACAGTTGTTCCATAATTCTAAATCTTCTATGCATTGTCAACAACCAGAGGATCAGGGCAGCTTCTATACTACAACATGGCTATGCTATCCTTGCAGCTAATACACTTCTGTTACTGTTTAGAAAAATGCTCATGTTTAAAGACTTACAGTCATGTACTCTAAATGCTCAAACGGGTGCAAAGATCACTGGGGCGTAAATAAAAAGTGAAACTCCAATCTTGTACTGTTTGTAGATGGACATGTAAGAAACAACAATCAAGACCTCCATTCTGACCTCATCATAATGCCGTTTGTGGTTATTCTGTAGACATTAAAAAGTAACGTTTACATTATTTTGACCAGATTATTGGTTGAAATACATTTGGAGTAGCCCTTGAGAGATACGGGAAGATTACCTAGCCATAACTACTACATTTGTATATGCGTCCAAGGGAGCAGAAGGGCAGGCATCTCTCTGAAAGCGGTATTATGTAGACTGCAGTTTTGTGTGTGTAATAGGCTAGTTTACTTTTCTCCTCTATCTACTATAAAAACCCGTCACCTCGGCAGATTTCTATAATCTCCTAGAACAACTCTGCTATTCTGTACTTTGTTTACAAATCTGTATGAAGCAGAGGAACTGTTAGCCCTAAAGTGCAGTTATATCTCATTCCTCTTCCCCAGTAGGTCCTGCTTTAAAGAAAAGTAACACCCAGGGCAGCTTTAAGTCTCCTCCTTGCTGTATGCTGTAGTGTAACGCTAGTGTCATGTAATACCTGACAGCTCGCACTTCATATTAGCAGCACCATGTCAAAGCTTACCTGTGATAAAAGTATCGAGTGGCTGTTTTTGCATGTTCTGCTGAAAAAGGCTTTCTGGTCAGCTCTGAACACTGCACTTGGCCCAGTGCTCCTGGTCTCACCTGAGAGGGCGTTAGTAAGGAAAGCAGCCGCTCACATCTGCCACAGCAGCGTGAAGCTGGCGCTGAGAATCAGCCCGAGGAAACGTGCTTCCACCTTGTTACAGTCTCCCTGGAAAGCTGCTACCCAGCTGCCAGAGCTGCAGGCAGGGGCAGGGGGTTGGTGTGTTTAGCTGTGGCCATGCAAAGCAGCTCCTGGGAGGTGGCAGAAGTGGGGGGGGGGGGGGGGGGCCGCCAAAGGTTTCTCCTCCCCAGAAAATTGAGAATACTGAAAATACAGAAAATTGATTTGGGAAGAGAGGGGCTGCTGGATGGTGAACACAGTATCTCAGGCTATCCTCCCTCCCCGCAGTCAGGTCTGGTGGACACAGTGGGGATTATTTTGGCTTTGCTGTAGGTGAGGAACAGGCGTCCTTTCAAATATAAAGGGAAGTGCAAGGCTGCTGTGAGACCGATGCCATATTTTTTAAACAAATACACAGCATTAGCTGGGCAAAGGAAAAGGTAACTGTACACGTAGCAATGTATTTTATGTAAAGACAGCACAGTCTCTGTACAGAGTGCATTTGTGAATAAATGGCTACTGCTTTTTTAAAAAAAAAAAAAAGCAAAGTCTGACAAATCCAATATTGCAAATTCCAGCTGTCACCACCCAAGCCTTGGAGAAGGCAGGCCAGAGAACTGGGGTCCAGCTCCAGAAATAAAAGCTGGCCCATAAGAGGTAGCTCACTACTGCACTTACCGGGGTAAGTGAAACCTTACCTCTGGCTGAATGCGGCTTTACTTAATGTTTCACGCTGGACAAACCTTAAGCTGTTACACACTCACTGGCCCTCCTACGTCTTTGTGCAGCGGAGCAGGACTAAGGTTACTTTCAGACCCCCTCTGCAGGCTGTTTTTGCACCCCTTGGGACACAGCGCAGCACTACCCGGTGTAGGCACGATGCAGTATCTGGAAGAGCGTCCCATAAACCAAGTAATAATCCTCCTTCTAGAGCCTGCACTCCAGCTTTGCCACAGCAGCAGCTTTCCAGTTACTTTAGTTGCATTGTTATGCTTAATGATGCAGTAAAAGAGGTGAAAAATCTTTTATCTTCTCTTCCTTTGCCCCAAAAGTCTTTTAGGTTCGGATTATGTTTGTGCAAAACACTATCAACTGGTGACTGACATGTTTGCTTCAACCATAGCCTTTTAAATGACCTTAATTACCATGTTGTTAAGAAATGAGTACTTGTTTTAGAAAAAAATTGTACTTTTAAAATTCAGTTAGTTAACACTGCAAAAAACTGCATATTATATTTTTATTTTCAACATGTAGTTTTGTATATTAAATTTATTGAAATTAAAAACTAAACACTGTATTGTCTTCATCTGCTCAGGAAGACAGAGGCAGCGCTGCCTTACTTGTCTGGACTTTCCTGTCTACACCCTTGCCCTCCCGAAGCAGCTGGTGCAGGAGCCTCCGACTCCCCCGTGCCAGCACATCCTCTCCTTTGAGATCAGTCGTTTCCCTTAGCTCACAGAGATTTAAAAACACAAACATATTTGGTACCATTTTTCGTACGCTGCTGATCAAAAGCATTCCTGAAAACAGTCCTCATCCCATTTTCTACATGACAAAGAGTGGCTGTTTTCCCCATCACCTGGAAGAACTGTAAAAGCCTATTTTTGTAAAAATACAAGGAACATTTGGGAAGCAGCAGACTCTAGCATACATTTTTTTTTTCCTCCTTTTTTAAATTTAAGGAAATAAAAAGAAAAAGGATGAAGGCACAGTACCCGGGCTGCACTGAACAAGCAGTGCAGCAAGCATGGCAGACAGCTGGTAGCCAGAACAAAAATGCAGATCTGTAAACACCTGCTGCTAAGTCTTGCATTCTTTTCTTCCGAAAGGCAACATCCCACTAAACTTTGCTGCAGTGGCCTGCGTAGAGGAGGGACACACCGCTGCTAGATTGCTGCCTGAGTTCTCTCTCCTCTGTTTTACTTAAAAAAAAAAAAAAAAAAAGAGCCCACCCCAAACAGGCCTTGATAAGAGCGAACAGAAAAAGCAGTAGCAGACTGTTCACTGTACCACGCTGGCTGCTCACACACTTGAAGAAATGAATTCTAGTAAAGGTCTTACCTGTGACTTGACTGAAAAGTTTTTGCAGTGCCTCAGGGAATTTTTAAGGGGCTAAACTTTTCACACACCGCTATGCATAGTTAATGTAACATTCATCCTGGTGCTACATTAGTAGTCCCACATTAAGGCAATTCTGTCTATTTTGTGTAGACTAGTAACAATCACCTGCAGCAGCAAGTTTCCAGAGCCTTACATCTGCCTTAGAGTTATTAATAAGCACTATGGCTGTTATCAAAATAGACATTAGGTTCAGTAGTGCATTCATTTAACATCTTTGGTGCTTGCAGCTAGCAGCAGCTTTCTACATACGTTCATCCCACATCTTTCAGCATTCCAATGGAGCTGGGGAAAAACAAACAGACAACAACAAAATTACCTGATGCAGCACTTAACACATGTTCACAATTCAAGGTCACATTATATGTAAAATACTGACATAAATTTTCTGGATGGTCAACTAGAAAAATCAATGGAGCAAAATTATTAAGCTCTAGTGATTGAAAACACTCAGGTGTCCAGTCACAGCCCAAGGCCCAAGTCAGATACAGCCATCGGATGTGTCCCTCACAGCCCAACTGCGAAGCTCACGGGCAGCGTACTGACCTCCTGGGCCGCGAGGAAGAACTCACTGTTAGACAAATAGTCCCTTTGCTGCTACAAATTCAGACCCTGTACTGAAACAAGCCCTCTCAAGCTGTAAAATCTAACACAATTTGGAAGCAAAGGTGTGGCAAACAAGTGATGTCACTGTGAAGCTGATGAGCATCAGCTTAACTGCCAGTTATAAATGCAAAGCAAACCACTGTGCTAAGGAAGAGGGAGCACAGAGACCTGGGGAGCTCAAGCAAAGGAAGAGGGATTACTTGTTAGAAACTTTGTACTTATATATCATCTGTTTTCCATGAGGAAAGGTGAAGTTTGTTCTGTGCCATGTCCTGGGCCAAGAGGAGGCTCTACATGCCACCCCAGGATGGGAAATACCTGCTCAGAAGGGATCAACACAGTCACAGCCCGGCCAGCAATGCCCTGTGGTGCAGGCAATCTGCACCGAGCCAGCAGGGAAGTGACTGTCCCTGGCAAGTTGGTGTCTGCTCTGAGGTTTTATGAGCAGAAGCTGTGGGAGAAGCAAGGACCTAAGTTCCAGGGTATCAGTGATCGTGTCCAGCTAATGGGAATTTCTTTCAAACATCAGACGCATACATAAAAGTAGGCTGAACTGGAGATTCTACGGGCAGAGGGACTTCTGGTACTTGTCTTTCAGTAACTTTATGTAGAAAAACACTTTTAAAAAAGACACCAGAATTTTTGGTATTTATTTGGTTTTTTTTAAGAAGGGAAAATTTGTGATACCTAAAAAGCAGAATATTAGAAAGGAAGACAAGCTCCAAAACCAAGCAGTCTCCATGGAGGCTGGCAGGGAGAGGAAGCCTACCTCTTTTTCATCTTTCTGACACACAGCCCCTCTGGCAGCACACAGCTCCTCTTCTGTGCTGGGGAGGAGCACAGCGGGCAGCAGGCACAGTCCTTCAGGGAGCCTGTATTCAACTGTACCCTTCCGCCCTGCCCAGAAGTCTCAGGTATCCAGGAGAAAGCCTACTGCCAACAGTTTCCCTTTCAGATGAAGTCAAGCAGGGACAAACAAATGCCCTTCTCTAGCTTCTGGTAGCGGAAGAAGGGTCCTTGCTAACTCTGAAAGGTTTTTTGCTAACAACAAGGATGCACAGAAAGCACCCCCACCTCCTAGAAAGGACTCATCGATCTTATTTTCTAAATATTACTCTAAATAAAGGTGATGCTACAAGCTCTCCCTGTATTTTAAGTGATCATGAAACTAATACAAACCAATCAGAGCTCCTGTAACCTCATTTCTGAAATTATGTCAACTCCCCACTACAAATATAAAGATGAATGGGATCAAAGCCAGTGCTGTGTAATCAGGTCAATGTCAACAAAAGACATTATTCAAGCAGAGTTTATCTGTAGCCCTGTCAAGTTGTGGCCAGACCATCTTTAGACACAGTATTCATACCTCAGATAGAACTAATGTTCAAGGACCAGCCAATTTTCTGTAATTGTTTGAAGATCTTGACCACTGAGGGGCTCCCTGAGTCTCACTTTTACCTCCAGTTTCCCTCCAGTGGGCTTTCTACCATCAAAAATCTGGAAGAACCACAAAAAGAAGAGCAGTTAGTGCACACAGGAACAATAATGTCAAACTATAGTGCCTCAGGCACCCAGTGACTTTATTTCCCGATGACTAAAGGATAACAGAGATCACCTGCAGTGATCTCCTGCTGGATCTTATAGCAGCTCTCTACCCACCCTGTCAGCCTTCGCTTAACCCTTTCATCTGTCAGCTACCAACACAAGTGTTTTTAGGAATCGCCTGAATTTCTGGTCCTGACAAAGAAAACTATACATAAAACTTGCAGAAGAGAAAAATTTGCAGAAGAGAGTCCCCAGGAGGTTCCCAGTACCAGAATGGTCACAGCTAAGACAAGCTTCAAGAGATGATAAAACAAAGAACAGCCCATTGTTTATCAAACTCATCCAGTACAAGACTACCACCTGTACACAAACACACTTATGCAAAGCAAATACTCCTTTTCCCTTTGTGTTCAAATACCGCATATGAGAAGAACACACCTCACCCAGAAAACATACCTCGATGATCTCTCTAACTTCACATTCCGATTCCAGCTTTTCCAGTTTCAAGTGTGCGGTCCCCACCTGCTTGTCACTTCTGAAAAAGGACCTGTTTCAAAGAAATATTCCTTAATTGAATGGGTAAGGTTTTACAGAACATTGAAGAGCAAGCAAGCTAAAAGGTCATCGCTATTTGCACCATCACCACACCCAGGAGGGTTAATCAAGACGTGCTACTAGAACCCTACAAACCAGGGTGCAGGGGGCAAACCCTTAGTGAACAAGACTACAAGGACAAGATACAGAAGTACTAATTTTTTAATTATTCTCTTGCAACCAAATTAAAGATGAGAACAACAGTGAAGAAAAACAATCAACTAAACTAGCACTTGGAATGGCAGCAGCTTTTGTCCCTGCATAGGCGACAGGGAAGAATGGCCTACCAGCCAGGACAGACAGCGATCCTCTGCAACAGGCTGTTTAACAGAACAGGCTGAAAAACTTCCCAAGGAAGTTGCATCTCTCATCAAAACAAACATTTCACAGGCACATGCTGTTTTTCACAAACTACTTATTAGGAAAGAGTCACATGAATCATCCTGTTTCATTTTGATAAATCAAAACACTCAATTTCAACATATAAGAGCATTTCATTTCAGCTATTGTTTTGATTCACCTTCATACTGGTAGTTTTAACAGTAAATAACTATCATTTTAGAATTTCTAGTCTGCTGAAATTAAACACAGAGCATTTTTATCCTGCAAGGAAAACAATCAACTTTTCTCTGCTACAGTCACTCCTAACAGTTTTATCAGCAAGAGATCCATCTTTACCTCAGCAGAGACAGGTGGTGCAATCCTTATCCTGACAAACTCCTCCAAAAGGCAACAGCTAAGACTAAAACACACTAATCCCACGGGAGTGTTCAGCTCAAAGCACTGGATTTCTTTGCCTGCACCCAAGCATTTCCCTGAATCAGTCTCCAAAAGGTTTGATAAACAACTAAAATCTACAGAGTCTGGAGGTAGGAAAGCCAACAAGCCATGCCTGTCATGTTTTAGACAGGGAATCTGCCAAGAATTCAGAAGCTTCTTTCTTTATGCCTTTCTGTTTAGGAAAAAAAACAAGCATGCAAACCAACAAACACACAAAAAACCCCAACCCCAAAACATCCACCCTTCTTCTTATTACCATTACGAGATATTAAAGTATTATCAAGGAAGACTTGACATACGCAATGAAAACTCTGAAGGTTGTTATATGGAGCCTCCTGATGATGTCATCTGTGGCAACAAACAGGTATATTAATACACAGACCTGGTGCTGCCATCAGTGCCTACAATTTCTAAGGGAACATCTGTGAACCCAATTGTCTAAAATCCCTGACTAGAAAAGGCGTGAGGTTGCTTCCTCACGTGCACCGCCTCAACGACTGCTTCGTTCGTATATTCTCCAAATAGCTCACATCAACCGCTGCGTAAGGAACCTGTCACCCAGCCTTTAACCTCACTTTCTGCCTTGCGTGTTCAGAAATCACATCAGGAATGCTATGGCTCATATAGCACCTACATCTCTATAGATGAGGAGGACAACGGTCTGGCACCATGAGCCCAGGCTGCAGCGAGCTCACAGCAGGGAGCTCAGACACTTGTAGATGGGATAAAGAGTGCAAGACCACTAGTACTCAGAACGCACTGGAACATGCAGCAAGTCCCTGTTAGGAAGTACATCTCTTCCAAAAACCTGCTGCTGAAGGACTTGAAAGCCTCCAGCTCAGTTGTTGAAATTGCTTCTCATTTGTCCATCTCCACACAGATTGCAAAACAATGTCACAAGTACCTCAAGGGACAACAGTGCTGCCTCCAAACATGATGCCTGTGAATTTTGTTGCCAAAAAGCCTTCCAAAGCTGAGACTCTCATCTTTGTATTCTCTGCTGATGAGACTACAGTAGACTCACAAAATCCTTTAGAAAAGTTCAGAATTTATTAGCTTGCATGCTAGAATACTCCCTTAACTTCACAAGCACCTTAAAATGAAGAAGGATTATATAATTGTACTGCAGTATGTTGGACACTTTGTTCATCAACTTAAAAAGAGAATCAGCAATTCTTCTAGCTGATTTTTTTAAAGCATTTTTCCATTTTAGAATTCAAGAAACAGTAAAGACTGGTTCATCTCTGATCACTTCTAGGGGGTCTGCAGTGAAGAATGTGAACTTGCTCTAGGCTATGGCTTCAGAAACAGCTCTGGGGACATCTCCTTTCATCTTCAGAAGCTTTGAGGAGAGGTTTGAGAGACCTCCTTTGGAAAAATACATTGCTGGGTTTTTACTTGGAAGTGTTTTTTAAACTGAAGTTTAATGTATATGACCTGAAACAAGTCTCCTTTGTTCACTGAGAGAAAATAATTCTTGGGAGATGGTCAAAGAGCTATCAGAGACACCAAAACTACAACATCTACAAGCATTTCTGAAAGTATTATTCATTTACAGTCTTGAAGCCAGGCAAGGAGCAGACAGTCTTTAGAAAAGAGCCTGGATCACTTAATCAATCCTCTCCTTTCTCCTGAGGAGATGACTGGGGGAAGGTGATCAGTGGGCATTTCTTCTTTTTCTTCTTCCTTGTTGCTATTTGCCCAGGGGAACTGCCACCCCTCTACCCTGATCCAGATACAAGCATATTTTTGACTTGTTAGATTACTGTTCTAAGAACAAAAAAAAAAAAAATAAAAAAATCTGAGAACCTGAAGAGAGAGAACCCACACAAATTTTTTTGCTAATCTTCAAAAAGGCTTCAAAGGACAATCTGGAGCTGGCATACAACTCATGAATCACTGGAAACTGCTTCCCAATGGGTGAACTTAAGCCTGAGCTCAGACCTTAAAAACAAGCACAGTTCCAGCTGGTAGGAGAACAGGATATGCATCATATGTGCAATGGTATGCAAAAGATAGGGAAAAATGTTTTGAACAAATGTAAACACTTAACAGCTCTATGTAAAAAAGGCAGGATCGCTGTTGATGAAATCTTGAACAACAGAGCAGTGGAGCAGTCAGGATTGACAGAGAAAGAGTAAGAAAATCAGCTTTTGCTTCAACAAAGATGCAAATGGAAGATCTGGAGTAAAAACAATGGGACTTTAGCTCACAAATTAAAACATCTACAACATGAAAACCATCTTGGAGAACCTATGGATCATTTCTGCACGTCTCAGTAATAGAAATAAAGAATAGCACAAAGAGCCACCACAACAAAACCAGGTTATCTAACATCCCATCCAAGACATGGATCACAACCAGCATGGGGATTAGTGAATATAGGCCACTCCAATTTTGAATAAATCAGTAATGAGCCTAGACGTAGGACGATTTCCCTGAACATTACCAATTGTTAACATCCATCTCATCATCTTGATCTCTGAGATGAGGGGAGTCTGTCTCTCTCAAGATAGTCTAACAGTTTGCTAGCAGCGTGCAGTAAATATTGTAAGATCCTCATAATGAGGATAAGTACAAAAACATAACACTAGTTCTGCCATCATCTGTCATCTGCTTTACCGCCGTTAATGTTTTGCTGCCACTTGTACTTCATTATTCTATAAAGTAATCCCATAGAACATTTAAATCTTCTAGTTCTGATGACTAAAACCAAATTGGATAAGAATCAAAACAATTTGAAGCTGAATCACTACCTTCTCACTCTCACCAATTTCTCTTAACACATTATTCCTCAAATGATCTGCCAGTTATGAATCAACTTCACTGAACTTCTGCATTTTTTTCACCCCATAGGGGAAGACACAGACCTCAGGCACATTTTGAAAGGAGTTCTCAGACATGAGAACTACACAACTCTTTACTGCTAGCTTAAAGATTGTGCTTCATAAATTTCAGCTATGACACTCTTTTGAACTGTTACTAGAGAAGCAATGAGGGGGAAGAAAACTGTGGACTTACCCTTTATGAAATATTTCAAATTTAATTCCTTTGGACCGAATCGCTCGTCGGAAACCTCTGTGATTTCGGTTGATGTTCAATTTAAACAACTGGTTATATTCTGCAGTTAAGATACAGAAAAATGAAAAAGCTGTGAAAGTCAAACTATGTGCAGTGCTCTATTACATGCACGTACTCAGACCTCTGTTTATCTCAGTTTGGCTCACTTGTGAAAGACACTTCACATCCGCATGAACCTCCTTCTCAGGAGGTTATTTCAGTCATTAACAAGTTAGTGTCCCTGTACAAAGGTTCATCTGTCATCCCCGCTTCACAGGGACAGAAACCAAACTGCAGAAAAACCAAGTCATCATGAGGAACTGACAGCAAGTTACTGGAGAGCCAAAACTGGAGACTCTAGGTCTTTTGGCAATTAACAGAGTGTCTGTGGCTAAGAAAAAGGTACAAAATAATAAGGAAAAAGCACAGGAAGGTTGGAATGACTGGAAAGGGGTGTTTTGATAATGTAATTAATACTGTTTTAACACCAGTTTCATTAATGAGTGTGACAAGAACTATGCCACAGGATACTTTTTTATCAGAAAGTCTCACAACATTGTACAACTAACGTTCAAAGACTTATCTGCTGTGCTACCCAGGAACACTCATCTCTGCTTGTCAGCCTGGGAACCCGAAAGATTAAAGTGAAGTGGCTGCTCAGAGAGTGCAGATCAAGTTATTGGAAGACTTGTAACTAACACAGCTCTCGGTATCAGAGCTTCAGGACTTCTGCTCTTAACAGAAAATATACATAAACCCAAAAGATACAAATATATATGTATCTCTCTTGAGATAAATTCACAACTAGAAATTTGGATAATGAATTCAAAGTTGTTTTGATACTAGATGGCTGCTTACTGCAAGAACTGAAAAAAAAAAAAAAGCAATAAAACAAACTCAGCATGCAAGACAATTAATTCTAAAACGCATGATGAGTCCAATACCAGTATTTAATGGCTAGGTACAAAGGGGTATTTTTCAAAAGGTACAAAGAAAGTATTTTAGTTGGTTTCACATTGACTTAAAAAAAAAAAATCTATTTCTGCAATGATGTTTTGTCAGGTTTAGAAATGTTAGCTGATTAGCAAAAATCATGACAGAATTGGCAATCTCACAGGACACAAAATCTGACTGAAAAAGATCTGATCCATGGAGATATTAGAATTAATAATTTAACTTATTTAATAAAGAAAATTTATTTATCTGGCCCATCTCCCAGCAGGGTTGACAGCAACAGCTGGAGCATGACTGGTAACTCAATGATTTCACTAATTCATAACACAGTAACTACCGCCAATATTGGGATGAGGGTGAAGAAATTGCTAACACAGAGGGACTTCACCCTCCAACAAGTCCTTTCATAAGAAAGAAAAGAGGTGGTGGGAGGCCCTCTGGCCTGATTCACAGCGTGAGACTAGCCTGTACTCTCCAGCGATTCCTGAGGTGCAACGTTTTTCCCTCTGTCCCAGAAAAAGTACTAACCTGGAGAATTGTTATTGTTAATTACAGGTGTTTTACTCTTTTGAGGTTGCTCCTGTTAAAAAGAGGCACACATTACATAAAACCATCAGATATTGTTTCAAAATACAGAGTAGTAACCATTTTTATTACCAGCTCTTTTTTATACCTATACAAGAAACATGAGGTTTTGGGGGTTATCTGAATGATAAGAAGAGTCATGGTACATTCAAGACTAAAATATTTGGATTTCATTGTGGTAACAAGTATAATACTAGATAAAGAATAAGTCAAAACATTATATTAAATGTAAGAGCCACAGATAAGCTTCATGGTCACACTCAATTCAATCCAATCATCATAAAGTTACTGACTGCGGCTGTTAAACTAGATGATAAACTGCGCACGTTCCACGACACAGTAATTCTGTTCCTTCTGTATTAGTTGGAATAATAAGCTACACAAGGAATTCATCACAAATCATTCAGGGAATTGCCCTACTATTATTTTGCCTGACAATCAATCTGCCACCAAAATGAATTAACTTTTAACCTAAAGCAGAGTACAAACTAAATCTCTGGGGACTGAACAAGGACAACGTGACCTAATTATTGCAGCTACTTTGCAAAACTGATTTCAGCTATGAAGGAGAAAGGTGGTGTTATCTGACTCTTGGTTAAGCAGTAGAGATTTGGCTTTTTTTAAAAACAAAGAAAAGAAGATTAAAAGCAACTATGCTGATTCTTACTTATTCCCCAGGAAATTATTTATACAGACCAATTCTGTTTCCACCCACCCTAATGAGGGGGGGACTCCTCCATTAAGGATTCATGTAACTCAAACCTAAACACAAACCTGATCTGACCATCACCAATTTCCCACAGGTAATTGAATTTATTTTAGTGCTGCAAAATTTATTAGGAGGTAAAAATCTAGGCTCTGCGCTCTCACAGGACTAAGTATTAGTCCTGTAAGAGCAAAGATTGGTTTTGCTGTACAGAGGAAGCAGAAGCCCCAGCACTCACTGAAAGTAAGACTAGACAGCCCTCCTTAGAAGCCCTTTTAGTTCAACAGTTTCAGTATTTTTCAGATCAGACTGCTTTTAAAGGTGAGGGGAACAGGTGACACTGGGGAATTTCAAGGAAAGAAGCAATATATATGTATACATATTTTTTATCTACATACACATGCACATATATATACATGCACATACACAGAAATATTAATAAGGTCAAGAAACTTGTATGGCCTAAGCCCTTTCTCCAGATATGCACATATATATTTGCTAATTAAATCACCAGGAGTCACGTGCATTTATTTGATGACAAAGATTAACCTTTTCAATCCATCTCTATAATTACAAGAGATAGTCAGAAGCAATGCCTTTAAAAGCTTGTTTTCTTAAAGGAATGGGACTTAGAGGGAGATCATATCTAAGGTGGCCCCCCTCCCCTAGTGACAACTTTGTGTGCCCTTGTGTTTGGTTGAAGTTAACAGTGCGTTTGGACCCCTAAAAGAAATGAACTTGTACACATTTTGCAAACACTGGCAGCAGTCTGATTAGTGTCTTCAGAGGGGAAAGGTGAGCATGGCTTAGCCCTGTGAGTGCCGTCTAGCAGTAAGCTGGTGGTCAGCCAGCCAGAGAACATGCAAGCCTGAAGCAGACACCACTCTGCTAAGTGTAAGGTGTGGAGAACATCAAGAAAAAGGTGCAGAAAAGCTCAAATCCACAGGAAACAGATTCAGCAGTTCTGTTTCTCAGAAAAAGTTTCTGTTTCAGAAATAAATTCAGGCAGTATGTCTAGAAATGTTTTCCCTTTCCAGAAGAAAAACTACACTTCCTCCTCGAAGCCCTCACAGGCTAATACAGTGGCAAGGGTCACAGACTGAGGAACAGAAGAGCCAGGACACGCACTCACCGTACTCGGGTACTGAAATTCAAACTTCACAAATGCATCCAAATCTCTTGGTGACACACCTGAATGAGACAACAACCAGCCAATCCAACCAGCCAATACAGATATTTTCATTGCATCTGTAACGTTGAGCAGGATTTTCAAGAGCACCTAACTAGTTTTCAGAACTTGTGACCTGTCTCTTGACAACTGAAAAACCCATCCATCAAAGCAAATTCCACAGAAAGCTGGCAACCAAAGGAAAACATCTATTTTTTTTAATGCTGCTGTTAGTCCTGAGCCTAGTGCAGATTACAAGCTCCCAGAAACAAGGGACTAAAAGCAGTAACAATGTCAGGAGTAACTCCTATCTACTGAAGGGTCAATACACATTAAAGTGGTGCAGTTAAGGCAGGCGCTCATAGTAGGAGATAAACGTGAAACTATGACACAGTTATGAGCAAACCCAGGACAATTTAAAGTTCTTCCCTCTGTCCAGATGGAACTCAGACACTCTTTATTCTTCCAGGGGGAGGGATGGGAGGTGGGGTGTTGTTTGGTTTTTTTTAAATACTGTTTAAAGGTTTTTTTGGGGGCTTGAGCCTGAAATGTGGCTATTTTGTTTTAATGAGTGCTGGCTACAAAGGTTTTGACTCCTGAAGCGGTCTTCAAAGTAGGAAAATCTCATTCCCCACTACTTTCCTTATGTACTCAGAGGAAAAAGCCCACATGCCCTTTTGACTACATACCTGGTGGAGCTGGTAGGTTTATCCCCCTGACAATAAGAAGATGCATTTCTGTGCTGTTGAGCTCAGAAAATATCCTGTGAAAAAATAAAGACAAAAAAGCATATTCATCCCTGTAGCCCACCACTCGATCCACTGCCAGACCAGGATGCCACTGGTATTTGGTCAAACCTTTTTCAAAAGTGCACTCCTACATAGATCACCTTCATAAAGTACAAAGGAGCAAGGAAAGCACAGAAACCAAGATAAAAACATCTCTGAGGTATGGTGAGAAATGCCACAAACAAAGCCCAAAGGCAACAGGATTGAAGGAGAAATACAGAGGGAACAGTGGATGAAGTAGCAGAATATAAGGGATGAATCTGAAGATACTCTGAAAACAAAAGAACCCAGATGAGAAATTAGAGAACAACTTTTTTGTATTTAAGTTGTTGAGAGTGTCCTTTCAGGAACGCTGAGCCTAACCCTAGGTGCCACCCGAGTTTGCTGAAGCCCACAATTCCCTAAACAAGAGCTAGAAACCAGAAAACTCAGTCCAGCCTGCCTGAGAAATCCCTTTGTTTTTCCACACCTTATCATTTTAAAGGTTCTTTCCTCAAAGTGATGGCTTGGAGGATCCATTCCTTGCGCTCGTGCAAGCTGTAGGATGTCCGTGTCCTTTTTACAACCTTGTGCCAGTTTCTCAAACCTATAGAAAAGGCAAACAAACAATAGAAAAGCTACACAAACACACACACACACTGGAACACCAAACAGTGCATTCTGCCAGATACAGGCCACCAAGTAAGTCTCAGACCAGAGGTCCGAGAGAAACTTGGAGATGCAGACCTCAGTTACTGACCCCTTCACATAAGAAGCTTACCAACCTGAACCCCCATCATCTTTAGTGGGGTCAGGCAGACTCAAGCCTGAAATGACCACATTGTGGGATGATTAACAGTGGGCCTTACCGAGTCGTTTCTGCTACGTTTCCCAGATGCATGAATTGCTTGGAATACTGCAAACACCTCTGTCAACAGAAACAAAACCAAACAAATACAGATGCACTCGGTGATCCTTACACACAGATTTATGATTGGCAGAGAATTTTGAGGTTGAGAACCTAATTTAAGAAAAGCCAAGTTTTCTCAAGTCACCCAAAAGCATCCACCCCCCCAGGCCTTTAAGCCCAAAGCTAAGCACAGCATTTGTTCTGCCCTATTACTTCTTAATCACTTAATTTCTAGATATTAGGTTCACCCAAGGGCTAGTCTTAATCATTCGGGTACTATTTTCAAACTTGAGTGCTCGTATTTAATAATGATAATTTGATAGTCCCAAGACTCCAAACACACCCTGACTTTTGACTAGTAGAGAATCCAACTCTGAAAATTTTCCACTTTAGGACACACAAAATCAAAAGTATTTTAAAAGAAAAACAAAAGACCCCACAGGAACAACGATGGGATAACAAAACCCAGAGAAATGTAAAAGAAAAAACCCAACCCCCAAAACATTTCTAAAAAAATGGTCACCTCATGTTGGTCCTTCAGCAATTTTATGAGCTGTGCATATACTTCATCTGCTTTCTGAGACAGTCTGACATCCTCATGGTGTATGAAGATAAAATCACCCTCATCATCTGTAGGGGGTGATGGCAGCTGCAACACAAGAACAGCACATTTCAGAGCCCGTATTGGAAAAAATGAAGTAGACAAAAAGCAGTCAGAATGTATGGAAAGGTCAGTGAAGGGAGATGGGTTTTTTCTTCTCAAGGCAATTCCAACCCAACCACTACTTACCCCACTGCTTAAGTCATAAACCCCTGCAAAATATCTTAGAGGCCTAGTTCTCTGATTATTCAGGTCAGGAGAGCTATTAGAGTGCAGTTTGGTTTCCCCATCTACCCAAATACCAAGAGAAACCACAGCACCATTGTATCACATGCACCTGATCCTCATCCCAAAATGGAGTTAGGACACAGCTAAGAGATGTACTCGCACCCTAAGCCCAGGGAACACTTCCAAGCTGCATGGTTGAGGTGTGCCATTGTAAATCAAGGAGAAAATGGTTCATGAAGGCTAAATTTTGTCAAATTCTGGCACATTTGAGGAGCAGCAGAGGAAACAAAACGAAACAAAACCTAAAACAAAAATACAGGGGAATTTCGGGGCTCAGTATCCAGATTTGTCACTTGAGCAAACTAACTTAATTTTTGTCAAGAAATACTTTTTAAATTATTCACTGCTTGAAGTAAGCACTTAGATGTCCAAGAATATGAAACAAAGCAGAATACTAACAGTCCTACTAACCTTTGAAATATCAACAGGTTTGCCGCATTTTGCTTGCTCAATCTTTAGGTCAAAGCTCTTAGCTGTTCTGAGATACATTTTAGCCTGTTCAAGGTTATTTTCCTTCTTTGCTTTGACGGCTGCCTTCATGTACTGCTTCTTTCTGTTCTCCAGAAATTCCAGCTGTTCTCTAGCTGAAAAACAGTTGTATAAAAACCCTCAATTCATCTGACACTGCCATGCCCCTGAAACAGGTTTATCATGTTCAGTTTATAGCCAGAAAAATGTCAGGAAAAGTACAGATATCAAATAAGGACATTTCCTTACTGCAATTAATTGTTTCTTGGCCAGTTTCAATTTCAAGCATCAGAAAAACAAACCTCCTTCTATCATGGCATCCTTCATCAAAAAACATCACAGCACTTCACAAGTGTCACAACAGTAATTACAGGCCCTTATTTGCATGCAGGAGACAAGACACCAGTACAGCTGATTGGTCCAAAGCAGAAGCTGGATTCAAACTTTCAGCTTGACATGTTAACTTCTAAAAGACAGCAAATATTATGAGCATCTTCTGTACTCATTTCTTCCCTCTCCCCTGATCTGTCAGAAAAAAACCCAGATGAACCAATGTGCAGGCATATTCAGATACATCACCTCTGCTTACTTGTAATTCCTTGCCATCTTGGTTTCTTATTAATTCTTGGGTCTCCTCTTTCCTTCCAAAAACAGTGAGGACAACCACACAAGTCAAAAAAGATTGCTTTACATTGCACCAGGTCAGTGCATCCTGCTTCTTCTTATACCTCACTTAGGAAATGGTACAGCATGAGCTGATTACAGCCATTTCCAAACTCATATTGTATGCACCACTGCACTCTACACAAGCTAAACAACACTTGCAAGAGGTGCCTGTCTCAGCAAATGAACATACCAATGACTCTCACACTATGTTCACTGCTGTCTAAGGATGATCAACTTATTTCCATCCTTGCAAAAGAGCCCACTGTCCGACTCCTGTGAGCAATTTGCCCAATCAGCCAAAACCAAACTAATTAGACAAGGTAGCTAGCCCAGATTCCACTGGGACAAAACCCACAGCATGCTCTGTGAGGCTCAGACACACAGCACAGGTATTTTCAAAGAAAATCTGTGGAGAATGGACTGAGGAAAGCCATTAATCCAACTGATCCTGGCTCCTTGACTTTCCCCGTATGCACCTTAAATGCAACTGCTCCACTCACTCTCCCACACCCCACTATGCCTCACGCTCTCTGACAAGAAAAAGACAGGTTTTTACAGTTGATTTATCTGCTATGGGCACGTAAGCTGCACTTCTTAACTCTGGGGGGAACGAGGTAATGTTTTGTTCAAAGAGTGCACTTTGGCTAGTGAAATATAGCTTTACAATAGTGAAGCACTGATGTTTTGTTGTGAAAATCATGTCAGTATTAATCTGTCCATGTACTTGTTGCACCTATTGGTCTTATTTTAAAATACTTGCAATTCATTCAAGAGATTAATACGTCAGCTAAAATTGCAAAAAAACCCCAACTCCTGAGGATTCACGATTTTCAATGCCAAAACGGACAACTACTATGTTTTAGTTTTCTTTATAAAACAAGTAATGGAGAGGATAGTTATGACTAACCACAGTGGCACTGAAATGACTCTGCACTCTGCAAAAGAACTTGCATCAGCCAACTAGGCAGTTCTGTTTCATCCTGTGGGAACTACCCAGGGCAGAATGGAAGCAGGATGGGATTGCAGTCAAGGCATGACAACAGAATCAGCGAGAGCCTAAGCACTGCTGGTGTGTGCCCAAATCACACCGTGAGGTGGTGGCTGTCCCCTACTATCTGTACAATTAATCTTGAGCAGACAACTGTTTAGTGACCTAGAGATTGATGAACTACTGCCTACACGCCAGTTTGAGATCCTCAGATGAAGCACTAGGCAGAAACCACTGTTTGGTGTAGGAAGCAGCATCACATCAATGAATAATTCACACTGGCAAGCCGTCCACTTTAATGAGAGTATATGTAGAGTTCAACTGTGAGCAGAGCTAAACATCATGAACTGATACACTTGTTACATCAAAATTAATTAAAAACCCAATCACCCTTATAATTACACATGCTGCCTCTGTGAAATAAAGCTGCACGGCTGGTCTGGATCTGCCCTCCAGCAGACACATATATCGAGGCTCCTGTCAGAGGAAATCTACGCCACACATTTCCATTATATTTTAGATAGGAGCCTGTGAATAAGTCTTTACCAAGGTGTTAAACCAAACTTGTGCAAACGACTTACACATGGATCACTGGGAATGATGATCCCTTCAACTTACCAGCTGGAGGGAGATGATCCAATGACTCTGCCTTGTGCAGGGTGGAGGATGATGCTGCTGGTTTCCCGTGCTCAGGAGAGCTCTCCTCCTCAGCTACAGCAGATGGCACTGTAATTGGCTTAACAACTTGAGTTGGCTTTCCAGGCAGCTGAGCAGGCTTCTTGGCAACTGGGGCCTGTGTCAGAGGTTCATTCTAGCATAACAAAAAGAATTTCACATCAAATGTATAAAATCTATTCCAGAGTTGAGGACAGCATCTCAAGCATCAACAACCATGGTTATCACTATATCAGCCTTCTGGCAGCACTTCTGAGGGAAGTGTAACATTCCCAACGGCAGATTTTAACTTCTGGAGGTTTATGAGCCATGCCACGCCAGTAGGTTACTTGACCTATGCAAGAGCCAAACCTCCACTATAGAAGGGACAAAAGTAATGTTCAACAAGGCAGTGATTTCAAAAAAAGCAGATGCATGCAGAAAAACAATCATCCAGGAATTGTCTCCATTAAAAGCTACTCCAGTTGAAAGCACAATCAGCGACCAAATCCAGAGAGATAAAGAAATCAAACCGAAGTCTAAAGGCTGCTGCTGACTGACAAAAAGCAGTATGTGTTGAACATGCTGGGAAAGCACAAACATAGGAGCTACTGGGATACAGGATGAAAGTACAGATTTAAGTACTTTAGAACAATGTAAAGGGGTGGCCAGGATCTGAAGTGTTTGCTTTGAAAATAAAATCCACATACAAGCCAGTTATGAAAGAGCCAAACTCTGGACTCAGACTCTGTAGGTACTGACTGTAACAACATCTCATCTCTCTCTCTCTCTTACACTATAATGCAAACTGAAATTACTACTGAGATCCTGTACTCTTCAGACTTCCAGGAAATGTTCTTCATCTCAGTACCCTTATGTGACTGGAAATCCAGCAACCTCATCTCTGCATACCACAAGAGACAGCATTTCAACTTTTACACATCCCACTAAGTAATACTAACCTCCTCCTCTTCATCATTCTCCTCCATGTTTGCCAGCTTGCTGGCACTTTCCAAAACAGCAGCTATTGTGCTGTCACCATCCGTTGCTGCAACACCAGGAAGAGGGGGAAATCCTGAGGAGGAAAGGAATACAGAAGTAGAGTTGCATACGACCTATGTTCTGTCTCCTGTATTTCTTCTTTTCTGTAAAGCTATTTCTATCCAAGTATCTACTATCTAATATATTTCAGAATTCAGCATAAGACTGAGGCCAAGGCCACAAAGCCTTGCTAGATAAAGTCTGAGTGGTGGGCTTAAGATCAGATCTCTCACAGATATCCAGGCTTGAAGGGACAATGCTAAGGTGATGCAATAACAGAGCATAGCTTTCTAAGTTGAGCAACTGTCAGCCAGCCAGGGAACCTCACAACCTCAAGACCTTGGTAGTAGAGATGCCCCCAGAACCAGCAAGGAATTTAGTCTCTCTCCTCTGTAAAAAAGGACTTGTACAAAAAGTTGCTCACTTTTTTTCCCCTCTCACTGGTGCCTCACCTTAGTTGGTACACAGTCCAGCAGAAAAACAGTGCTACCCCATAGAGTAATAAACAATATATTGCTGACATCTGGATAACACACTAAGCCTCTGCTGAAAATCTACTGCAATGCAGAGGTTGCAAAGTAAGGCAGAATCACAGTAGTTAAATGTGAAGTATATGAAGAACATTCTTTTTCATTATTTTATTATCCTTTTAAGGATTGGAAGAAGGCTTGACGATGGAAGATAAACTCTCACTTCCACACTACCAGTTCAGTGTCAGCTTCAAACAACAGATACCCAGAGCCACTATACTATAAAACGTGTGTTAATAAGATTCATCTCATTAATATGTAGCACGTATTCTTGTTGCCAGTCTCATTAGAAGTGCCAAGAAGTAATGACTAAACTGCTTCTAAACCTAGAGATGGCTGCTGTGGGGACAGAACAAGTTTAAGGTACACAGGCAGGCAGAACACAGAATCCTATGCTGCTACCCCCACATGACATTTGATCCATTACTCAGCAGCATTTCTGTCTCCAAGGAGGTCAAGGCTGGTACTTATCATCATCCAGATGCAATGAAAAGCACTGCCAATGCATTATAATCTCATTTCTGGTTTCAGTGACTGCCTGATGGTTGTTTTCAATGTAAATCATATGGCCTCTAAATGATGGCTGAAAAACACGCAGCTAACGTGTAAGGAAACTGAGGAGTTATCCATATTTTCAGAGGTGTAAATATGGAGTACCTCACTCTTACAGAGACTGATATTTACCAAGAAACAGATCATCTTCTAGAACAAGGGATGCTAAACTGCTTTTCAGGGACAGCTTCAAAGCAGGGAACCTTCAAAGCAGTACACATGACCTGACAGAGCTGGCACTACCTACTTCACTACTACAGTGCTTGCCATTGCCACATTTGACAGTGACAAAAAAGCCACAAGGTCCGTGTCCCTCTTCTAACTTAAAAAAAATCTAGGCACCACTTTGCAGTGCTAAGTGTATCTTTTCAGAACAACACATCAGGCACAAGATAAAAGGAATGATGCTTCCGAGGGAAGAAACAGTTATCACGCAAACCAGAAGTGGAGCATTCATAGATGACCTTGCCCAAACTTTTACAGACACAACACTATACATTCTGAAGAAGATAAAAAGGAGACAGGAGTGTCTCAAGAAGCAGGTTCTGTTTCTGCCTCTGCCACTGTCTCAGTGTGACCACAGGCATGACTTGCTTTGTCTCTGTAGACTACTTTTACTGGCCATGAGAGCTGCAATACTGATCTGACTTGTCAGGTGTTGCAAGAAGATGATTAATTAAATATAGATTTCTGAGGCTCCTGCTGGGAATCAATAGAATGGGGGACATCAGGCAAATTTTTTCAGTTTCAAAAATCTCCTTCCAGTAAACTAAGAAGCCAATATATCCCAAGTTTACTCTTTTCTCTAGAAGGGCTGGCACAGAGGACAGACAGGTAACATTTTCAGCACCTGCCCATAGTTAAGTTGTTTAACTTTTCAAATAGCACCAGTTTTAAGTTCCAATGCTGTCAAACAGGCAGTCAATAGTCAGGAATATTCACCAGTACGAAAGCTTGGGAGCATATTAGTAGGCAGTTTCACAATACCGTCAAACAGCAAGGCCAGCCTACTCACTCAGAAAAAGGAGCTGCTGTTCCATAGGACGAGGCAGCAATATCTGCACACCTCCTTTAGAGCCCAGCAGATATACAAAAGTTGGTATTAGGACATTTCATAATCACACTTACCAGGAGGAACAGGTAGCTCAGAAAAATTCACTTTTCTCCCTGTTTTATGGGCTCTTATGGCATCCTGGTATTGCTGTAATCAAAGGCACTCAGTAAGACATAAAATGGAGTTGACTATAAATTAGCAATCATCTGTATTTAACCAGCATAAATATCGCAGAATACACAGCATTTTGCTACACTACGTGCATTGTCTCTACTTCTTCCTTCCTCCAAATTCTTTACAGCTTCCCTATTGAAGCTCTTTTTCAAACAGACGGACAATACACACATTATTTCAGCCTTTAAAAAGTCTTCAGCAAGAAAACTAATTCAATGGCTTTGCTGGATGCAAGCAGCTTACTACACTTTCGTTTTACCTTGGCTATCCTCTCGTGCATCCTGCCTTTCCGATCATCACCACTCGCTTTAGCCTGTGCTGCTGCCGACTTGTACTTCTCAAGCCTTTGCTGCAACGCTTCCAGCACCGTTTTTGGCTGCTGCAGGGAAGCTTAAGTAAGAAAGACAATGAAATGCCGTATGATTCAGATTTCAAAACATATGAGCTGCCTTTTTCCTCCCCTTCCTTACCTTCTGCAGGGACAAAAACACCACTGCAAAGTCTTATTACAAATACAATGCTTCTAAAGAAAGTTATTAACTTTTACTTCCATTACTGATCCAGAACAAAAGTACAGATGGGATCAGCAGCAAACAATATTCAGTAACGTTAGCTAGGTTTACTCAATCCTGCTGTAGTTCAGTGGGACAGGGCAGACCTTAAACTGCCTTCCAGACATGCTATTTTTATGCCTTGCTAGAGAAATCCAAAAGTCCTACCTGAAGCTTCTTGAGTCCGAGGTTCAGGTGTTGTAGGATCCTGGGAACTTCCCACTGGAGCTGGTACCTTTTGCTTGGATGCATCTTGTACGTTTCCTAGGTTTTCCAGATCTGCAAAGCAAGGAAAGCAGAAAGTTTCACAGCGTGTTCCACAAACAGCAACTCAACCCATGTTACTCAGAAAACCATGAATTTGATCACATCATCTTCCTGAAAATTTTTTGGTTTCAAAACAATATCTATATGGCTAGATAAGTCTAAGGTTCCCATTATTCAGAGAAAATGCTTTATAATAGAAAACCTCAAATGCTGATTTAATTTAGGTTAGTGCTGCTTGAGGGAAAAGAAAAAAAAAAAGTAAAATCAGTTCAAGTATTCTAAGAATTCTCTCCCCAAAATATAACTTGGTAGCTTGGCAGATGGAAAGAGCGAACAAGACTTCTAATTGACTAAAATATCCTAGTAACAAAAGATGTGCTGAAAAAGGGAAGCCATCTATTCAGACACCCAAGTTTCTGGCATTGTGTAACAGTGGTTATTTCAGAAAACTACAAAAATATCTGCCGCAAAAATCTTGCACTTTTTAAGGCAAGATTATATCATGAGTGAAGTTTCTCTCTAATGCCATTTGGTGATCAGTTTAGAAATTAAGGAGTCATAAATCTCATGATTTATTGAAATAAAATAATCTGTGGTTTAGTTTCTTATAATAAAATAATCTACTAAAGTAAATGGTTTAAAACACTGAATTACATAAACCAAATATTAATTATCAGTGGTGATACTGGATCTATCAAAAAAAACCTCTCTCACAGGGATCAAAGTAACTTTAACATTGGTAACTTGCTTTAAGATTTAGACTTTACTGCACTGCAACCTGTTTGTTAATCTCTTAAACTGAACATTATGAGCTACAGAAACATGTAACATCATCAAATATTGCAGTAAACTTTAAGAAAGTGCCATTACCCTTCCTTCCCTTCCTTTTCAAATACTGGCTGCTATTATCTAAAGTTATAAAAATAGGAATATTAGACATCAATACCTACTTGAACTTGTAATTCAGAGAGGGTAACTTCAATATAAATAATGATACCTCATTTTTCTTCATTGGTCTTGAGTGGAATTTGAATATGCAGTAAGCCTCAGACCTAAGTGATCTTCAATTCTTCTTACAGTTTTGCAATCAAAAGCAGAATCATTCCATTACAGCACAGATAGACTTCTAAAAGGGTTTGTGCAAGACGAACCTTACCCTGAGGAGATGGAGGCATATTCTGGAGGTCTATCAGCTGCCCACTGTCCAAAGCTTCCAAGACCACATTAAATTTCTAATGCAGGAAAAAAAAAAAAAAACCAAACAACCAGAAGATTTATGCTAGTACATCCAAGACTTAGCTGCCACAATGAATATTGGACACTCAATGCATGTGGGTACAGTATAGGGTATGTTTAGTGTTCAGGATTTCTTGTGTGCATACCTTCCCTGCCTTCATGTATTCCTTTGCTTTCTCCAGGTCCCCTTGCTGCTTGGCTTTTAGAGCTGCTAATTTATACTCTTTCTGCCTCATAAGTAGTATTGCTCGTGTGCTGCTATTCTGGAGATCTGTGAGAAGGAAACAAGGCTGAGACTTACACAGAGCATGCAAGATGTGCATCCCTTGTCCATCTATCCAATATCTCAAAACTCTTTTAAAACTTGGAATTCCACGTCACAATACTGAAGGAGAAACTAAGGCACAGAAAAAGTTAAGTGAAAGATACTGATACAGTGCATATAAGAGCTCTATAACAGTAACTGATTCCACTGCCAAAATTCAGCATTCCACTGACAACTCTACCTGAAACATTCAGCAGAGAAGTTCCAACATAAGCAGTGCTTTGCAACACAATACAAGTATGAAGAAAGATGTAGCATTAAAATAGTGTTGCAACTGCTTATCCTCTCAGATCATGGTACCTGTTTCCACCGTAGGACTAGAAGCAGCATGACCCTGTAGAGACTCTGATTCCAGATGCTGCACTGGCTCACGAGAGGTCTTCTGCTCATCATCTGCAGCAGACTCAGCTTTATTCTCTGGTAGGACACTGACTGTATCTCCTGAATTCTCTAGCTCCACTCCCGTGGCTTGAGATAAGGGAGAAGAACTTTTTCCTGTTGCAACAGGCGGTGGCATTTCTTCCTCATTGATTTTTCTGCCTTTCTTCACTGCAGCCAGCATGGTTTCCAGTGTCTGGCAGAGATGGAACAGCAAAGTCAATAGGCATTTTCATCAAACATGCTACTGGCATAAAATCACTAAACACAAATTCATTCCCTTATACATGATGAGATCTATTACGCACACCACTACAGACTGCTGCCCTTTAGCTTCCTACTTTTCTGCAAGGCCAACTTTGGCGCTAGTGAAAGGAATCCAATTATCAGAGCAACACAATGCAAAGGACTTGTGACTCAAACTACATAACTGCAAGTACTTCAACACCTAGAATTACTGGATAGCTGCTGTGGTTCACTCAGCTTTGTCACAGAAAGTCACCAAGGAAGCCATTTATGCCAACTGTACACAGATTTCATGTCTTTAAAACAAAATAAAATACCCTAGTCTGAAATGTCACTGACTACGTGGATTCAGGGAAGGAAGGAGTCTGCATACCTATTTTGTGCAATGAAAAAAGCCATTAAGTACTAATGAAATGGAGCTTCAGCTGGTGACCTATGGCAAGAAGCTCTCACCATCTGTAACATGGGTTAACTGGTCTTTTTTTTCAAAACGCTTCCTCCACCACAAATATTACCTTCCTATTTATTTGTTTTTTTAACTTAAGGTTCAGACAAAAGACCACCATGTACTTTTAAGCCAAAACAAAAGTTTTACTTCTTTCACCTTTCACAGAAACTGAAATGGAGGCACAGAAAGACAACAAAATCTCATCAGTATCAGAATCACTGCTATTTTTGGTCAGCCATGACATTGTTTGACCTGTTAAGCAACAGTGGCAGAGATACTTTGGACTGACTGAATTGAGATTGGGGTTCAGACCAGTACAGCAACCCACACACAGCTCTCTCTTCTCCATGTGTGGGATGACAGAGCGACTGAAAATGGAATTAAAACACTTGAGATTAAAGTTCACAGTTCCAAGAACTAAGTACAAGAGATAACTCTACACCATTTGTTGGCATGTCATTTTGCTAATTAAGGAACTGTGAGCTATGAAGTGAGATCTACTCTATTATCCTTAGTTACACTGCTTAGGCACAAGGAAACTTCCTACATTGAAAAATAAAGGAAGTAGCAAACAGCACACTAAACTTTGTTATTGGATGAAATAAGCTGGTTTGCCTATCCCTCATGCTCTCTGGAAGGTCAGGTGGTTTCATGTACATTCCTTTCAGAGCTAGCAGGCAGTGGACATCTCCTTTCCTGTGCACTTCTTCCCCTGGGTTTGGTCTCAGTTGTTCCCTTTGTACCCTAAGACACCTGGTAGGTACCGAGACATTACATTCTTCCCTCAGTGGACAGTGCTGAGCTATAAAGCTTTGCTCAACAAGACAGACCTGGCTGCTGTTTGAGGTGATGCAGGAGACCAGATGAAAGCAAACAGGAAAATAAAGGCACTCTGTACAGCAGTAATCACAAGCACTGCCAACTAACTACAAGCACGCCACCTGGCTGAAAAGATGCAAAGCTGAAGAAACCACTCCTTGCTGCAATTTTTAATTGCCTTAATGAAAAATCCTGTTCTATTCATTTTCAAGCACAGCCAACACACTCAGGAAAAGGTATCACCTTCCTTTGTCTCACAGAACTGAGTGGAAGGTTAGCATCTAAGGGAAGGCATCAGAGATGAACTGGAAGGTGTATGTGCTAGGAAAGCTCCTAAACTTTGCTTTAAGGTAACATTGAACAATCATCACAGTTTAAATTCAGATCTAGACGGGTGGGTTTAACATCAGCATTTACCACAAACCCTGCCACTAGCTACCACTAGTCACACTGAACAGAAACAAAGCTGATGAACAAAAGGCATTTGAAGTCACACTCTATCTGTGTATTTGCTACATCAGATCAGTAGTAAATAACAAGAAATGTTTTTAAAGTAACTCAAGGCATCATATTAGAATTTCTCTCCCCTTTTGACAAACTCACACATCTGGAAAAACTCTGAACTACACTTTAGAGAACTGTCTTTGCCTCCCCCTCATTTGCATACCTGATGAACCCAACTTACCTTAAGGCCTCTTTCGTATCGTCGTATTTTGGCACTCTCACCTGACTCCTTTGCGTTAGAAATTGCTGTCCTATAGCTAGCAATTCTCTTCTCTATTGTCTGTTGCAGCTCACTGGTAACAGCAGGAAGTGAGGTGGTCTCAGAAAAAATAATAAAACAAATCAAGAAAACTTACTTCATCCAACTATATGAGTTTTCCGACAGCACTGAAAAACAAATACTCCTCTTCTACATACGCTCCCGTTAATCAAGAGCGCAAGGACGAAATGGTCTGTAAAACAGAGGAGGACTTGTACTACGCTAACGGTCCCTGGATCCACCTCTGGGCTTTCTCTCAAAGGCGTAATAGAGAAGAATGGGTGGAGACATTTACAAAACTCACAGTCACACGGTAATTGGAGCCATGTGGTTAGGGAGTAGGTGAAGAGAACAGTGAAGTCTCTCAAACACCACACAACAGAGGGTGTGAAGAGGTATTTTGGCACAAAAGCTTGACTTTTTCTTTTCTTATTTTTAAAACATGCTAGTTTACTCCCTTCCAGGCTTCTTCTACTTGGTTTTACTACAAGATATTTTTCCTCCTCCTACAGCCTGGAATTAGTTCGGTGACAAAAGCAGCCTAAGAAAAGTTATGAGCAGCTACTTACAAACACTCCACAGCTACAGAGACCTTTCAGATGGCTACTGATGTAATTACTACCATTATCTCTATAGAAACGCTCTCAGAACCATTTATTAATGGGCCCAATGCACAAGGGCCCTGGAATCTGTAGCACACAACAGAAACATGGCAGTAACTGAATAAAGGATTTAACTGCATGAGAATTGACAAATTAAGCTGAGAGCTAATGCTACTGAGCAAAATTCCACAAAGATGTTAAAGATGTTGAGTTATAACAAGTCTTACAATTTCGGCACGCTGCTCAATACTCTGAGGGGGAAGATACAAACTGTGGAAGCCTGAGCTGCAGTTGGCATGCTCCTATGTATAATGAGGGACAAGACATGCTTGATTCCAACTGTTTACATCCTCAATTGTATGCTAACATTAAAAATCATCCTCTGAACAAAACAAAAAAATCAACCTATATCAATACAGCACTGGTTTCCACAGAGAAAACAGCAGCAGTGTAGTTTTTCCTTCCTTGGAGGACAAGAAGGCCTCTCTAAATCCTTGCTCATCACCCTCGTATCAGCTGCATGACAACAGTGATTCAGCAAAACTGTCAGGAACATGAAGCTCTTTCCTACCTGTGGTTGTAGTTCAGGTTGCTCATTTTCTGGTTCAGCTGTGGATGGCTCCATTGCTATCGTTTCATCCTCACAGCTTCCTGTCTCACCTTCCACCGCCAGAACTTCTTGCAATTCTGCCTAAAGTAAAAGTAAAGCCAACAAAAGGCTTTTCCTCAAAATTTTCTATTTCCTCAAAAGACAAACATAAAACCAAGTCTCAAGCTCCAAAACCTCTGGATGGACCTTGAACCCAAATAGAGAGTCTAAACATCTTCTATTTGGTCTTTTTTTTTTTTTTTTTAAAAAAAAAAAAAAAAAAAAAAGAAACTGGTTCCACTTGTCTTCACAACAACAGGAAGCCGGACACCACTCAAAAGCCACACTGCAGCTCCAGGATCACCACACAAGTTTGTGGTTAAATACCTGAAGCTGGAGTTCAGAGAAGTAGTTTTACAAAGACTATTCAAACCCAAATTTGAAATTTCAAAAAAAGCATCTATTAACAATAGCAGTCAAAAACACTGCTTAACATTTCTTTCCTAAACCCTAGATCACTCACTGAAATGACAAAGAATTTCTTGGGAGATACTCTCTCAGGTCAAGCACTACTCGAAGCAGTAGGAAAATGGTGACAGACATCACTTTAAGGAGAATGTCCCTGGTTGTATTTCACCAGCTGAGATGGAATAGGATTTCTGCTGTTCCCCCCACTTCTCTAAGAACCTCACACATACGTATGTTAGGTAGGAAACTCTCTTACTCTGGTGTGCAGGGGGTTGGATCCTGCAAAGCCTTATATCTAATGGAACACTTTTTCAATATTTTAGCTTCTCATCTCAAAGGTAACAGACATTTTTGCTAAATGCAGTTCCATTTAAAAAAACCCCAAATAAATAAACAAAGACTTACTATCACAGAATCACAGAATCATCCAGGTTGGAAAAGACCTTGAAGATTACCTAGTCCAACCCTTACTAAAAGATTTTGCTAACAAAGTTATGCATACCAACAGGTCTGTATCTTTCTCCAAGTCTTCATCATCTGCTTCTTCTTCCTCATCTTCATTCAGGTCCTTCATACACTCTGCAGCCATCTTTTCAATATGATCCATGGGCAGAGGAGCTGTAAAAAGAAACAAGGAGAGCCACAAACCCTAAGTAAAGGTTACGCAGTCACTGGATATAAATTCTAAAAGCGTTGCTACCAGCTGAAAGAGAGCAGTGACTTCTCCTCTTGCTTCCTCTTCTTCAGATAGTGTCATAGGTAAATGAGAGTATATTCATGGATAAAGGCCAAAGACTGGGGAAGTGAACATCCAGGAACAAAGCAATACTAGTGTTTCTGAGAGTGACTGTCAAGGCAGGCAATAAGCCAAGGACTGCATCCAATAACCTAGCTGAGAAATTAGATCTCAGGGAGAAATAACATCTGTTTACTAATACAAGAAGCTTGAACGGCAAAACCATAAGCACTGTGATAGACTAGCAGGTATGGTGGGATACAACAGTGCTCAGAAAGCATGGACACAAAAGAGAAAGATACTGTGGTAGGTTTGCACAGTAATGACATTTAAGACTGTGTAGGAACAACAAGTAGGACTGAATGAAACAACTGCTTCAGGAAAAAATAACTAGAATCACATCAAGCTCTTAGACTGATTTAAAATACAGATAAGTACTTCTATGATATTATTTACACAAATAACTAGTAACAGAAACTTTGTCGTTAGGGAAGACTTCAATTTTCCAAGGAAAAATTGGAGAATACTACTATTCTCAGATGTTACATCAAAACTGTATTCCTCAGTTAAGATAAAAACCAATGGTGGTACAAGAGAAAATGAATATAAACTGTTGATGAGTAAATCTGATTACAATTTTCTATCCATGAAAGGGAATTACTGGAGCCTCTGTCCCCAATACGAATAAACATCTGAACTAGTTTTAGGCTGATGCTGGATATTTATAAAAGGTATTTATGACCTGATTGTCCACATTAACAAGGCCTGGACTCAGCATCCTTGTCGGGTCTTTCTGTTCTGCATCCTTTGTCTCATGTGAGTTTACCCTAACAAAACGTAATTCACTCCTGGTGTAGCTCCTGATTGACAGAATCAATTCTGACTCCATATGGAACAGAAGTGGTCCACATCCATACATCCCTAAATTCTATTTCTTTTTCCCAGTTCCATCCCTCTTCTTCTCTCCCTCATGTTGAACTAATTTGAGTTAAAAGTACTCTAGTCCCCAAAGATCTGCATGTATGGATATAACCGAGTTAGCCCAACAGTTAAATTCATGAGATGCAAATACTTGCATTAAACATCCAGCACATCTGCCACTAAAACTTCTGTTCACATTTTCTTTCAAAGCCAAAAATATGTTGCTGTGTGTATTACAACAGCACATACAGCCATAAATCAGAACAAAGTTCAAGGCATTTACCATAGACAGTGCTGAGCTCAAAGAGCTCCCAATCAAACTACAACTAAATCACTGGAGTTTTGTATAGGGTCTATGTCACGCTTAAGACTCCAACAGTTGGTCCATTTTCTCAATCTACAGTGTTAAGCACAAGAATGCCTGTATCCATGTCATGTTAAACTAGGTACATATTTATCCTTTGAATCTGATGATGCACATTAACATCAATTTTAGAGACATACTGAACAACACAAGCCTTAAGCCAAACTACTGGCTGTTAACATAAGCAAGGAGGCACAGCAAACTATCTGTATGTTTGAAGACAGCTAGAAGGGAAGACAAGAAAATCTTTCTACCTCAAGAAACTACTTGTTTTATGCATCAAACACCACTGCAAAGTCACACTTGGCATACAAAAAGAGAATGCTCCAAATCAAGGCATCATACTTGTCCTGAGCCCAAAAGCAGCAGCAGAACACTGGCACAGAGAACTGCTATAGAAAACCAGAAAAAGTGCTGTTTCTTCTGCCTCTCTAACTACATTGTCTCATGCCCATGAGATTTCCCCTTTTTCAAATCTCTCCTGGCTACTCTGTCTTTCAATTTCTCTTCAAGCTTCTGGTCTTCACCATGAAAACTCTATTTGACTCCTCCTTTCTGAGACCTTATTTCTATTTCATGCTGTGCCAAGCACATCTTCCTTAACTATCAACTTCCTCCATACACTCTTAAAGGTGAAGTTATTTGCACACAAATCCCAGCTGTCCACGTAAATGCCTCTGATACTTCCCTATGCAGACATATGACTGTGACTCATCAGTGTCAGTAAATGTTGAATAAAATAAAGATCTTCAGGACAGAGCTTTACAGTCAATTTAAATGGATGTAAAATGGATCCCATCCATCCCCTGAATGCTGAATCAGCTAACAACCCAAATACAAAGCTGTTTCTGTTGAAATAGTCTAATTTACCATATCAGTGCTTCAGTACCTATATCAAACATGTTGTTCACATATTTGATCCTTAGAAAAACTCCGCAACTAGAATAGTAGGCCATATCCAAAGGCTGTACTTCAAGGGAGAGTGTTCCTTACATGAAGCCCCACTAGAGGCAAAAAAAAACAATCGAGCCTCCTTGGATGGTTGGTTCAGCTCTAATCCAGTATGGCAAGTTGAGGTTACAATTTCAAACATCCAAGCGGGCTGACCAACTGCATTTACCAGCCACAGATAGCAGAGCTCTCTGTTCTTACGATGTCCCAACAGTACAGCTTTTGCTGTCTGCATCTCCAAGCTAGAAGGAGAGATCACTTCCCCCCGCACCCCCATCAGAGCTCCAGAATTTAAATCCAGGAGTGAATTATTGCACCTTGTGCTCAGTCAAGAACCAAGCACTAGTACGGGTTGTACTGGGTCCCTTTTTTCTGTCCTTATCTAATCAGAATCTGTTTCTCCCCTGTCCTTACTGTACCCTCCTCCTTTTCAGGTGCTGCCTGCAACCTGCCCCCAACCTGCACCACATCCCCACCACTACACTGTACCAGGTCTCATGAGTCCCCAGTGCCAGATGTCCAGTTGTTCATCTTTCACAAGCTTCTAATCTATATACTCCCAATTCTACCAGAAAAACAGAATAGCTGTAAAGTATTTTGGAAAATAGTTGAATGAGCCATAACACATAACTTTAGAAGGCATAGTAAATGTTAATTTTGCACTGACTGAAGTTTCATTTCCCTCTTATGAATAAAGTGACTGAAAAAACACATTAAGTGACATGATCAGGGTGAGAAGTCAGCACTTGAAAAAGCTGACAACAATTCAAGAGCTCCTGGCACACAGACTCATCCTCAGAACACTATCCTGCATGTTTTAACCATGAGTAACCTACGTCCAACGGCAGAAGTTCTGCTGTTGTGCTTATCAGCACAATTACATTTATTAGAGCTTTAAGGGTTTACTACAAGCTTGAAATCCAGAGAGTGGAAATGATTTATAATTCAGTTTTAGATACAAACACCTCCTCTGCCTCTCATCAATTACAGTGTTTAGACAGTCACTTTTTCTAAATATTTTAACATTTCTCATTTCCCTGCTGCTCTGCGTGATGCCCCTTCAAACATTACAGGCAAATTACTGTAGAGCTGCAAATAAGGCTGTAGTCGCATAAACTTTTCTTTCCAGCATCTGCTCCCACACCTGGAGCAAAGGTAGGTCCCATTCTCCTTGTTCCACACCTCAACCACCTGCTGCCACCCCCCCCTTGCAGCCACAGCAGCACTGAAACAGTCAAGTAGCAAACCAGATCAAGGAACTGCTTCAGCTGAAAACCTAGCACAACCAAAGTTTATTTTTATAGATCAGTTTCCTGAACCAGCTCACCCTGCAGCTCCCCACGTATGTATACCAGCTTAGAGGCAGAGCGTGCTCACTAGAGGCTCCCCCTCTCACCAGCAGCCTTGATTTATACTAGATTACAGCCATCCTGTAAAACGCTGCGTAGCTGCATGCAAACACTATCAGACAAAATTAACGGATGCTTAAAATATTAAGAACAGTAACAATCCATCCCAAGAGACACTTGAACCTCCTGCATAACACAAGCTACAGGATTCGCCCAGTAATTCCATCAGTTCCAAGATTTCCCTCTTAAAAGAATATTCAATTGTGATTACAGGCTCCAAGTAACGAAAAATATAATGCTCATTTAGTAAATTCAGTCTTTAAGCAAAAACAGAAAAACAACCAAACAACAAACAACCCACTCTCCAAGAAACACAATTTCCATTTTGAATTCATCTAACACCTACTACACCTTTTTATGACTTCGTATGCTAAACAAGCATGTCTTAATTTAGTCATTGGCTAGCCATCATATAACTTTTCCCTATGTCTGCAAGAGCATAGACAAAAAACCCTCTTACCCTTTTTGTGGAGTAGCAACTTAAACCTTTCAAAGTAATGGAAAGAGTAGTTGCAATTTCAGATTCTATCAGTGATGAAAAAACATTTTAGGTAAATCTGATTTGTAAATAGGTATCTTTAATAAGTTATTCACGTTGTCAGTAAATAAAATCCAGGTATTTTAACTTACTTTTCCCTTTTGGTTTCAATTTCCCTTCTTTCACCTTTCCTCCTGTGATAGCAGCAAGCTCTGCTTCTAGGTCCCCATCATCCCCACCTTCCTCTGCACTCAGCAGCATCTCTTCAGGATTGAAATCTACAAACAGCCCCAGCTGGAGCCAAGGGAAAATTAAAAAAAAAATAAAAATACTGCAGTTAGAACAGAGATGACACTCAAAAACCATCCCACTGCATGGATTATTTAAACATTTTCATGCATTCTGGATTCTGTTCAATTTTTTTAAAGCACCACTATCATACCACTTCTATTACCAAAACAATGCATATCAGGCACCCGTACTTGACACAAGGTACACAATTTTTAACAAGACACAAATACTCCCTCTAAAATGCTACACAATCAATGATTTTTTAAGATCAAGCCCATCTAATAGTCTGACATAACAAGGTAAAAATAAAATGATGTCTGTTATACTGAGCCTCATGAAGCAGGTATCATCAGGGAAGTTCGGGGCAGTTCCTGTAACAGCTAAGCTAAAAAATATTTAATCATCGTTTACACAATACAGGTCTGATATGCGTACATGGCAGAGATTTCACCCTTATCTCTTGGAAGAACCTATATTTACATATACAGAACTGTTCTGTACTTCTCATTACCCCAGTTTTGTAAATCATAAACACACGGAAAGCGCATGCACGCGCAAAGAGAAACATAGCCATTACAAAGCCAGCAATGCCTACACTGCACTGGAGAAAACAATCAACTGTCTGGAACAGATCATCAGCTAAGTGACAGCATCTCAGGTAATATTATTAATAACAGTAATCAGAATTTGGCAAAGTAGTTGGGGTTAGTACTCAATTGTTGTAAAACATGCTAAAGGACATACATATCAGAGAACTCCCTGAGGTGCAGTCTAAAAGGTATTCTTCTAGGATGCCATTTTATCACGATTCTTATATTGCTGGTTAAGATACTAACTGATCCAGAAATAACAACATTTTTATTCAAAGTACGCTAAGCTTTTTTATAAACATGAATTAACTGAATTAGATTCATCCTATGAGGTAGGTGGAGTAGCTTTAGTCAGACTCTTTCAAAGCACAAGTCCCTGTCGATTTACTTGTCTTCACATGGCCAAGTGGGCAGCAGTTCAGCTTCTCTCAAGCAAAGGAATAAAAATCAATTGTCATTATTACAAGGGTTAACAGTCTTCTCCTGCCTCCGAGCATCTGAAGTGCTGCCAGAAGCTGAAGCCGCCTGTCAGTTTATAAACTAGGTGAATAAGTAATTACAACTTTTTCTTTTTTAACCCTGCAGGAATTGAGGTGCTGGTGGCTACTGCCTTGA